>NC_086327.1:34204165-34532022 GCF_036172605.1 Pelobates fuscus
CCTGTCAGAATGCCGCACACACTCCTATCCATGATCCCAACTGCTGTCTGTGTCCTGGAGATAATATTAATGTATATTCTTAGAGGTAGAGGAAGTGCCCTATTTCATACTAGGGAAATTTAGCCACAATTAACAAACTTTCACAATCCTTTCTATTCATTTACAGCAAAAGAAGGATGAGTAATTTAACCCATTAGGTTCTGTACTGACTTGGCACATTTCTGTAGTAATATAACTCTAATGAATTTGAGACATATAGATATAACACATAGATAAATTATAAAAAAATTATTAAAAACTGATTAAATCATAACAATTTTAATAAAAACATGGATTAAATCATCAAAACATTATTATAAATGAATCCTCCTTGTTGAAAAGTATATTTGAAACATGGAATACATTTATTGTACAGCTTGTATAAGGTGCCTAATGACACATTAATAATGAGTTTCACCCAGCCCCTAATACAGATCTGCCAACTGTCAGGTCTGATATTGGGAGAGCATGACATTAGGTGGGATGAGGTGGAGCCATCACATGGGACAAGGTGCTCACGCATAGGGGGTGTGTCATCCAGAAAAGCATGAGCTCCAAAATTACAGGCTGCCAGGAAGAGCAGCCAATAAGGGTCCTCTATATGCTGAGCCCTGTTACTGATTGAGTGCATAGGTTGGTACTGCTCTTTCCCAATAGTGTGGCTCTCTCACTTGGTATCAGGAGAACTGAAGAAATATGTTCATACCCAGCTTTAGGGGACTCTACTGGGCAAGGTAAAAGTAGGGGGTCAGTGACCCCACTCAGTTCACTGGCTCTAGACAAAGACCCCAAAGGTGGATAGGATAAATAGGCACATTATTATAATTATTATTATTATTATGTTATTTATATAGCGCCATCAAATTCCACAGCACTTTACAATGGGTGGACGAACAGACATGTAGTTGTAACCAGACAAGTTGGACACACAGGAACAGAGGGGTTGAGGGCCCTGCTCAATGAGCTTACATGCTAGAGGGAGTGAGGTAAAATTACACAAAAGGTAAGGATAGTATTAGACTAGTGAAAGTTGCAGAAGAGAAATCAGTCAGGAGCTATTAACAGTTTAATGATACGAGTGGAGACTGGGTGAGCATCTAACGGAGGAGGGAAGCGAGTTCCAAAGGAACGGTGCAGCCCTCGAGAAATCTTGAAGGCGAGCACCAGAGGTGGGAGTACGGACAGAAGGTAGACGTAAGTCTTCAGCAGATCGCAAGGGCCTATATGGGACATACTTGTGTATAAGGGAGGATAGATAGGTGGGAGCAGCATTGTGTAGCAATTTGAAAGCAAGAACCAGAATTTTAAATTGAGCTCTATATTTTATAGGAAGCCAATGTAGGGACTGACAGAAGGGTGAGGCATGGGAGGTGCGGGCGGACAGGAAGATGAGCCTCGCTGCCACATTCATTATGGACTGTAAAGGCGCAAGTTGGGAGCACGTAAGACCACTGAAAAGCGGATTACAGTAGTCAAGGCGAGAAAGGACAGTGGGATGGACCAACACCTTAGTTGCATCTGGCGTTAAGTAGGGGCGGATGCGCGCAATGTTTTTGAGATGAAAGTGACAGGAATTGGCGATAGATTGAACATGAGGCTTGACGGCGAGGTCGGAGTCAAAGAGAACACCTAGGCAGCGAGCCTGCATGGTGGAGCTGATGGTAGCACCATTCACTTGGAGGGAGACAGACACAGGAGTAACAACACTTGAGGTAGGAAAGACCAGAATTTCAGTTTTGGTCAAGTTTAGTTTAAGGAAGTGGGAAGCCATCCAGTTAGAAATAGCAGAGAGGCAGTCAGAGACACTAGTCAAGAGGGACGGGGAGAGATCAAGAGAAGACATGTAGATTTGCGTGTCATCTGCATAGAAATGATATTGGAAGCCAAAAGAGCTAATGAGTTTACCAAGGGAGGCAGTATAGACGGAGAACAGTAGGGGACCAAGGACTGAACCTTGGGGGACACTAACAGAGGGGAGTTGGGGAGAAGAAGTAGAGCCAGAGAAAGAAACACTGAAAGAGCGCTGGGAGAGGTAGGAGGAGCACCAGGAGAGAGCAATATCTTGTAGACCAATATTGTGGAGGATGAGAAGAAGCTGTTGATGATCAACAGTGTCAAAAGCTGCAGACAGGTCAAGGAGAATTAGGATAGAGTAGTGACCATGAGATTTTGCAGTGAGTAGAACATTGAAAACTTTGGTCAGTGTCGTTAGCGTGGAAACCAGACTGAAGCGGGTCTAGTAGAGAGTTGGACTCGAGGAAGTCTATCAATCTCGCTTACACAATTCTTTCAAGGATCTTGGATGCAAAAGGCAAAGCGAGATAGGACGATAGTTGGATGGGGAGTTAGGATCAAGATTGGGCTTCTTTAGAATTGGGGTTACAGTTGCATGTTTGAAGGGCGATGGAAATATACCAGAGGAGAGAGAGAGATTGCGAATTTTAGTGAAAGGTGGAGAAAGAGAAAATGACAGAGTACGGATGAGATGCAAGGGAATTGGATCTAGGGAGCAGGTGGGGCGGGAGGACTGGAGCAGAGAAGATGGTGTGAATGCTTGCCAGATTGTCTGCTAATCACACTTGCCAGCCCACTGATGGTGGACCATGCAGGAAGCATTGTTTCAGCACTCCCTGCAGAGTCCTAGTGTCCTGAGATTTGTGAGAGCAAGTCTATGATGCACTTGAGCTATAATTTTTAAGGACACCAGAGAACATATTCAGAATTTTAGGACAGGACCCTTAAATAAGGACTATCCAACCTAAACTGGGACTGTTGAGCGGCTCGGGTGTAACACAAGCTGAATGTGTGCCTTGCCATGTCTTTCTAACATATGAAGTTGCTGGCCAAATGAAAAGTGTGGCAAACGTGTAAAGTATGCTGCTAAAAGAGAGAGACTGTGCAGATCAAAAATATTTAGTACAGTTATTATCAGGCACAACACAATCTGGCGCTTATATTAATAAAATAATACACAATCACTAAAAAAAAAAAAAAAAAAAAACTCATCCTGTTTGCCCCAGCCTTAATCTTCAGAAACATATTTCTCTAATCCTAAAACTTGAAAGTAGCCTCCTGTGCTCTGAAATGCCCAATCCAACTGTTAATTCAATTCCAGCTCTGTACTGAATCACACCAGGATGCACAGCTAGTTGATGAGATAAGTGCAGTTAAGCTGCTGAGTTTTCATATTTTGATTCTCTTACCTCACTTCCTGTGTGCTTTTTCGCCTTTTCTATCTTTTCTGTCTTTTTTTTCTATATTTTTTAGACACGTTCTAGTTCTAGAAAAGACATACTACAGACTTCCTAAAAATTATTCTGTAGCACACAATGTCCATATTTTTTATATTCTATAATAGTTATAATAATCTTAATTCTTGTAGTTTTTTTTCTGCAAATTAGGGCCCAAAGTACTTTAGTGCACACTTTCAGATATTAATTAAAGTAACAGCTCATTAATAAATAATGTCCTATAGTCACAAACTATGTGGAGTAAGTGGGCATTGTTTTGAAATATTAAATATATTTTATTTGTAATGTTCACTTTCCAGGATCTCATTTTGGTTTTAATGCTTTGCGTCATTAGTCTAATTTGAGAAAGAACATTCTTTTTCGTAAGTTCCGATGAAATAAATGTATTCTTACTGCAAATCTTGCATACAGTGCTGCACTCTCCGACAATATACTGCATACTGTATACTAAAAGTTGGCATAATTAAAAAAAAAATGGTTTGGCTGATGTCTTCACCATGGCACGCAACCAATAAATGACATGTTGGGGTTCTCTGGTCATCGCTCGCCATTGCTAAGAATGGTCAGGATATTTAAATGAGTTCAGTTAGAATTTTTACAAAGATGTATCTGTTATTTCTGCAGCTCTGTATATGTGTCCTGTGATTTGTACTCCAGATCCTGCAAATCAAGAAAACAGTTGTATTTATATCTTGCTCATTATCTGCAGAACACAACTGAACTCAACATGCGTTAATATCCTTGTAATCCCCTTGCAGGCCTTTGTTATTATCAGATAATTGGACAAAAGTTGTGTGTGCGCGAATGTGTGTAGTTGATTCCAGATATTTGATTTAAGGCATTTTGCACGAATTTGTTAACCAAAGAATCCCGTGACTGTTTTTCACTGTACCTTCTGTGGCTGCTAGCCATTGTAACATCAGCTATTCACACATAACATGGTGTGACGTAGCAGTTTATTCCAGTAGGAAATTGATCGGTTCAATGCTTGTTTTACAGATTTTTTTTTTTCTTTAAAGTCAATCATAATAAAAAATACTGGCATCTGAAGTTCCTGTATTTGCTTCAAAACCAAAGGCTTTCTACAGTGAATAAAAAAATCTATATTTTTATATTTATTAAATATATAATATAGAAATACTTTGTTTTTCTCACTGGTCCTCCTTTTTTATTGTTCATTTCCCACTAGATTTATGAATAAAATCAGCATTTTGTGGCTGTCCTCTATTTATCAAACATCTATTTTTCCATCAATTATTTTTCCGTCGTGGACATGAAACAAATTAAAAATGCAGGTATATTGTCTGATTTGTTTGTACAGCATTCAGATGACCTGCCAATTACCCACATTTTGGATAAATCCCATTTCATTTTAAATCAAATGCACAAGTGTACTAGAAAATTGCTTTTCTTGCGTGCACTTACCTGGAAGTTGGACTCCAATTATCAACTTTTTGCTGCAGAAAGCTAACAATTAAATTACATATTCCAGAAAAGTCATGATGTCATGCACAGCAATATTTTTGGAGGAAAGTGGTGGAAAAATAGCTGTAACCTTCCCTACACATTGAACCAAGCAGAGGCGATTTCAGATACACACTGCCAACTACCAGAATGGTGGGTAGCTGCTGTGAAAAGGCAATTAGATTGGCTGCTTTAGAAAGCAACATGATTGGCATCTCACCAGTCTATTTCTTCTGTAGATCTGAATTTCCTTCTGCTGAACTGTCTCCTCTGGCCTTCTCCTGTGAGTGATTTCAAAGCATGTAGCTATTGTGTCCTGTGAACCTCAGAGTGGCGCACAGGCTCATCCACAGATTAAAAAAAGAAAAAGCTTCTCCGCAAGTTGTCCTCAATCCACATATAGAACTCTTGAGAATCTTTGTGGATTACATTACCTATGAAGCTTACCCAACTATTAGTAGCGACATATAAATAGAGGACGCGTAAAAATGAGAGTGTAAAAGGGACGGATCTTTTTAAGCATGCCCAAATGGGCACCAAAAAAAAAAAACAACTGCAACTGCATCCTTGACTCACCCTTGGAACCAAACATGTGTGGGTGCCTGAAATGCCCCTAGATATTCTCAGGTATACTTTGGGAATATAAATGCTACAACATACCTTGCACAAAAAGAGAAGGATGACACCTAATTGTTTTGTAAAACAAACTATATCATTAAAACATGTTATTTGCTGTTTAGCCTATTGACAGAGTTCCATACAACTCACCATATAAGATGATTCCTCTCTTGGAGATTGGTTCTGATATGGATATGAAAAGAAGGAAAAACATATTTAAAACAACCAACATTTAAAACAGTCAGCAAGCAGTAAATCATTGAACAATATCACTATAATACTATAATGAATGTGTCCAGGAGCTAAATGAACCTCATATAAATATGGTTAGGATCAAGAGAATCAACACAAATATATATATATATATATATATATATATATATATATATATATATATATATATCTAAATATAAACATCTACGGATTATAAACAGAAGTGGAAGGATATAAGTTGGAAAAAAAATAAATAATAAAAATAAAAATAAGAGTCCAAGTCCAAATACGTCCACGGAATATATATTGAATAAGTGTCACTTCTCCTGCAGGGTAGTATGACCCAAATGCCAAAATAATATACTATATAATTGTAACGGGGTTTTGGGGATGCCCCCTAGTGTCTTTGGGGTCCTTAAACCTAGTTAATTCACTATGCCTGACAGGCGGATCCTGAGCCTCCGCTATCTGGGAGCTGGGATACATGTCTGCGGCAGCGCCTCCACCCAGTGGAACATCCGGGGTAGGGATGTGGGGTCCCACTGGGAACATACTTGGTGCAATAAGACTGACACAGCCTAACTGGAACTAACTTTATATGGTAAATAGCAGTTGAACCGACACACATAGGAAAATACAATGGCGTAACAGATAACAATGCAAATGTGGATTTTCCCACTCACCCACCAGCACACCTGTGTCCCACCCCCTGATCTTCACCCTAGCGGCCGTTGGTGCACATAGGAGAGTTGGGGCCCTAATAAGTCCTGCTCCACAGAGTCACTGACACAGCCTCAGATGTGTAATGTCTGTACAGGGCCTCAGAGTCTTTACTGTGAGTGAGAAGACAGGTGCCCTGTGGTGATACAGGGAGAGGTTTGGCTTACCCTCACAACACAATTAACCAGGTAGTCAGTAGCAGTCTCCTCTCACTGGATTCACCAAACGTCTGGGCTCAATACTTGTCTTTGCCAGCAGGTCCCTCTCTCATCTGGTGTGATCTTGGGTGAAACAAGTTCTCTCTGCCAGGTTGCATCTCTTTTTACAGTCTCTCACATGTCCTCCATTTCAGCTCAGCATGTCATCCTTCTAGAATCCTTTTTAGGCCCTCCTTCCCCAGAGCTGTGCAGGAAAACCTCTCAGGAACTGATGATGCCACACTCCTCCCACTGATTTCAGCAAGTCATGTGATCAATGCTCAATGTTTTATTAACAACATACTTGGGCCATGTGCCATCTACTGGGCATTTCAGATAATGCAGTCTGTGTAACTTCACAGGGTTACATGCTCCCCCTATAAAATACTTGCCTTCCACTGGCAAGTCCTAGCCAGGGAGCTTAACAAAAATTCAACAGAGAAAGGTTTAGCATACCTACAGTACAGTTAGCACAGTAACATCCTAGCTAGCTAGTTATTTAGGGTAAAGAGTCACTAACATTTACCACTTCAGCTAGTGCATGTAGGAAAATGGCCATTTTAGATGCGGCTTGTGTCAGCGGGGCATAACTGGGCTCTCCTATATTGTCATAAACTAGGGTCCTAGGGGGTTGCCGCACTCTGGTGCTGTGTCTCAGTTCTCGCTGGGGGAGAGGATCTTGGGACATCAACTGTGGAACTTCGACTCCTGCCCTCGAAGTAGAGTCTCTAAGGGAAGTTCCAGGCACAAAACATGGACTTTCTGGATTCAACCTTGGAGAACTTAATGACCCAGGAGAGGTTTTGTGAAACCACAGGAGTTAAAGGAGGCAATTGCTGTGTTTCTTCAGCGGGTGATGACCACCACTGATCCTCTGCACTGGGAGTCCCCGGGGTCTCCTCTGCCCCATTTCTAGGACTCTCTGTTGGGTTTTCCTCCAGTTCTTCACTACTCTCTTCCTCTTCATCAGCATACACAACTGGAAGCAGATGGTTTCTATGCCAAGCCTTTATTCGGCCCTCCGGGCCCCTAATGTTGTACACTGGTAGTCCTTCCAGTTTGGACACAACCTCAAACAGGGTATCCTTCCATCGGTCAGCCAGTTTGTGTTTTCCAGGCACACCTAGATTCCGGAGAAGAACTTTATCCCTGCTTGAATCTCCCGATATCTCACCTTAGCATCATATCTTCTTTTGTTCCGTTCTTCCATTTTTGCTGCTGCTTGGGTGGCCAACTCATAGGCCCGATGAAGGTTTTGTTTGAGGTTCCTCACATATTGAAAGTGTGAAGTTGAATCTGTTCCATCAGGAGACACTCCCAAATGGACATCTATCAGCAATCGAGCTTCTCTTCCGAACATTAGGAAATAGAGTGAGAACCCTGTAGATTCATGCCTTGTACAGTTGTATGCGTGGACCATGGCTTCCACATGTTTACTCCAAGACCGCTTCTCGACTTGCTTGAGAGTCCCTAGCATATCTAGGAGGGTCCTATTGAACCGTTCTGGCTGTGCATCACCCTCCGGATGATAAGGTGTGGTTCTGGACTTCTGCACCTGCAACATGCCCAACAGCTCCTTGATCAACTTACTCTCAAAGTCTCTACCTTGATCAGAGTGTATCCGATTGGGTAATCCATAGTGAATAAAATACTTCTGCCAAAGGACTTTGGCTACAGTCACAGCCTTTTGATCTTTAGTGGGGAAGGCTTGAGCATATCTGGTGAAATGGTCCGTTACCACCAGCACATTTCCAATTCCCGCTGTATCGTTCTCAATGCAGAGATAGTCCATGCACACAAGATCCATGGGTCCCGCACTTTTCAGATGACCCATAGGGGCAGCTCTCACAGGCAGGGTCTTCCTCTGGATACACCTCCTGCATGTCTTTACATGTTGCTCGACTTGTTCCCTCATGCGAGGCCAATAGAACCGATCTTGTACTAGGCCATAGGTCTTGTCCACCCCGAGATGCCCATGTTGATCGTGGAGAGCTCTCAGGACCATGCCACGGTATCTGTGCGGTAGTACCAATTGTTTTCTATCGGGGTGATCATGATACTTCACGACCCTATAGAGTACTCCATCTTCGAGATGTAGTCGGCTCCATTCTCTTCGGTATAATTCTCTTTGACTCACAGGTAGAGAAGACAGCAATTTAGGATTCTCAGTCTTTATTGCTCTGATAACTATCCCAATATACCAGTCCTGCGCTTGAGCCTTCCTCTTGTCTTCTGTGGTTATACTGGGTCACTGTTGAAGCATGACTGGAGCATGGAACACCTCGGGCACGGCTTCTGGAGAGTGGCTAATGGAGTCTATCCCCCTTAGCTCGGCAAATTCTTCTTGACTCTCGGCCACCACATACATCTGACAAAAGGCTCCTACCCCCGGCCCAGGGATCTCTTCCCACTCCTCTTCTTCTTGGTGAGGAGGGAGTCTAGGTCTGCGGGACAGGGCATCTGCGCTGATATTCTTGGGCCCAGGCTTGTACTTCAGGTGGAAACTGTAGCTTGACAAGGCAGCCAACCACCTATGTCCTGTGGCATCCAGCTTAGCTGTAGTCTGGATGTAGGTAAGTGGATTGTTGTCAGTCCTTACTTCGAATGTTGCTCCATACAAATAGTCATGCAGCTTATCCACGATGGCCCACTTGAGTGCCAGAAATTCCAATTTATGGACTGGATAGTTTTTCTCAGCACCTGTAAGACTTCTACTTATGTAAGCCACTGGCCTCAATCCTTCTGGATAACTTTGGTGCAGTACACCCCCTAGGCCTTCCATGCTGGCATCCACATGGAGGATATATGGTTTCTCAGGGTCTGCATAGGCTAAGACAGGAATTTCTGTAAGTCTCTTCTTCAGTGTCAGAAAGGCATCTTCACATCCTGAAGTCCATTTCTCTCCAAAGGGGTCTTTAGGATATGGTGCCTTAACACCCTTTACGTCAGAGGTAATCTTCAGCAGGTCATGTAACTCTCGAGCAATCTTTGAGTAGTCTTTCACGAACCTTCGGTAGTAACCACAGAATCCGAGAAAGGACCGCAACTCACTGATGTTATTTGGTCTTGGCCAATTCAACACTGCTTCAATTTTAGCAGGATCTGTGGCTACTCCTTCAGCGGAGACTATGTGCCCCACATAAGTGACAGAGTTCTGGGCAAATCGGCATTTGTCCACTGATAGCTTTAGGCCTTCAGCTTGCAGTCGATCCAACACCTTTAGCAATCTTTGTTCATGCTCCTCTGGTGTCTTCCCGAAAACAATTAGGTCATCTAGATACACTAAACACTCTTTGGGATTCATATCCCCCACAGTTTTCTCCATCAGCCTCTGAAAAGTAGCAGGAGCTCCTGTGATTCCCTGTGGCATTCTGGTAAACTGGAAGAACCCCAAGGGGCAGATGAAAGCTGTCTTTTCCTGATCCTCCTTCTTCATAGGTACCTGATAATATCCAGACCTCAAGTCAAGCACACTGAACCACCGGCTGCCCGATAGGGCGTTCCGAAGATCCTCTATCCGGGGCAAAGTGTACTGATCTGGCACAGTTCTCTTGTTCAGAGTACGGTAGTCCACACATAGCCGAACTGAACCATTCTTTTTCCTCACTACCACAATAGGTGATGCATAGGGCCTCCGGGACTCTGTGATGATGCCTGCTCCTTCCATCTGTTGGAGTATGTCCCGGACATCTTCCACATCTCGAGGGGGTATTCTTCTTGACCTTTCTCTGAAGGGAGTAGGATCAGCAAGTCTTATAGCATGGGTGGCACTTTTAGAACACCCCACGTCCATATCTGCTCTGGAGAACACTCCCTCTCGGGTGGCCAGTTTTGAACGAAGGCTGTCTTTCCACTGCTGTGGTAGGGGAGAATCTTCTAGATCAAAATCTAAAGGTGCTTTCACATAATCCTTCTGTTCTGCACTCACAGACATGATGGACGAAACTTGATCTAAAAGGTGTATTGCACCAATCGTTTGATGACGATCAATCCGGATTTCCGTGGGGGTTAAATTCTGTACCATCACAGGAAAGCTCCGACACCACCTTTTCCGCCAATCTTTTATCTCAGGTATGAGAGTCCACCCCTTCTTCTGATCCTCTTCAGGCAGAGACTCAATAAGGTATTGTCCAGTTCCCCCCAACATTTCATGGTGCATTGAGGCTATGGCTCGTAAGGTTTTAGTCTCACCAGGCTTCACAAATGCAGGTTCTGTTCCTGAATAGTGGCACAGCCCTGGTTTTGTTTCAAGGGCTAGTCGTCGACACTCTTTTCCTAGGACAGGGCTGACCTCCATCAGTCGGTCTAGGGAGACATCTCCCACTTCTGTCAGATAGGCCCTGAATACATCCTGTACCATCTTTGCATTAGTACCCAATATTATTGGGGCACACACTTTCTTGGCTGCAGGGCATATCAAAGCTTCCAGCTCCATAGGACATATCATCCAGGTATTTAACTGGGGAATAGTTATGGTCACTTTTATGCATCCCTCCACAGGTTGAGCTTGCGACCCAACGCCCCATAGCTGAAACTCTCCTGCAGGTTCCATAGGAATGTGTTTCAAATGACGTTCATAGAAGTCTCTGTAGATAATGGTGACTTGAGAACCTGTATCTAGCAATGCTGAAGCATGAATTCCTTCCACTTGTACGTGTATCAAAGATTTAGGCCCAGTCTTGGCCCCTACAGATAGACTATGTGTAGGCCGGGTCTTCCTTCGCTTGTAAGACCTGGTCATTTGAGTCTCCTCGAGCTCGGTTGCCAGCACCTCCACATCCACCTCCATGGAATTTGCAGGGCACTCCCGCTGAAAATGCCCTGACTTTCCACATTTAAAGCAGTCCCCTCGGCGGGGTGAATCCTCAGGAAACAGCTTTTTCTGAGTCTTCCTGTGTTGCCCCCCACTTCCAGGGGGAAAAACTGCTCTCTCTGGTGGTGATTTGCATAAGAGCTCCAATTCAGCCACCTTCTTCCTAAGATCTGACAGTTCTGTATCCTCTTTCTCCTTCTGTAGGGGTGGACACGTCTGGTCTTCCATTCTCCTAGCTGTATTTATTAATGTGGAATAAGGCAGAACTTTATCATCCAATTTGGCTCTCAGCAGAATCATAACTGGATTATTGGTCAAACCACCTCTCTGAATTTGCTTAGATAGCCGAGCATCCAACTCAGGGGCAGTGACTGCTCCTTTATGGAATAACTTTCCAAGCGATAGTTGTAACCGGTTGATATAGTCAGTGGCTTTTTCATGCTCCTTCTGCTTAGTGGCTAGGAACTTAACCAACAGATCATCCAAATCTTCTGATTTCCCATAAGCATCCTGTAAAACTTGTAGATAGTCGTGCACAGTAGCTTGCCCATTTACTCCCTTGTACAGTCTTATCATGTCTGTAGCGGGAAAACGAAGACTCTCCACCAACCGTACAAGACCATTCCTCCAACAACTGCATAGCATTATCCTTCCAGACCTCAAAAGGTTCTTCTCCTGCAGGAACAGGCTGATTCCCAGAAAACACCTTTAGTTTGCGGTAACTATGGGTGTGGTTTGCCGTCACTATGGCTTCTGAGAGTTTCTGTAGTATGTCCGATACATCACTACCTCCTGTAGGCAGGGTGTGTACTTCAGGGTTGTCTGGTTTCAGTAATGCTGTAGGTGGATGAGATTCTACTTTAGGAGTAATCATCCCCTGCCCTCTAGGAGGATGGGCAGCTTGTTTAGGAATGGCTCCGGCCTTTCCGGAGATGGGGGTCAGGAGCTTAGAATAATTTTCTGTGACATAATCTTTCCGTTCTAATTTAAAGGGTTGTTGCAGTGAGGCCCTTTCTTTCTTATCAAGGAGAGCGTACACTAAGGAGCATCCTTCATCCGGGGCTCCATATAAATGAATGTTGGTAGGCATCTCGTGGTCTCCCAAGTCCGTATGACAAAATATTAACATGTAAGTTTGGCCTTCAGAATCCTGCAGGATATCCCTGACGGTTGCCATTTCTATTCCCAGTCGAATTTCTATACACAAGATGACGTGATTCATCTTACAGCAGGATGGGACTTTGCATAACATCACAGCTTGCTGTAATGGTACATTTCTTTTCTCGGCCCACTCTTTTGCAAAGGAGGGAGTGGCCTGAGGACTTAGCCTATTCTCACTGGTTGTACCCCAATTCATCTCAGCAGTGCCTCCATATGTAACGGGGTTTTGGGGATGCCCCCTAGTGTCTTTGGGGTCCTTAAACCTAGTTAATTCACTATGCCTGACAGGCGGATCCTGAGCCTCCGCTATCTGGGAGCTGGGGTACATGTCTGCGGCAGCGCCTCCACCCAGTGGAACATCCGGGGTAGGGATGTGGGGTCCCACTGGGAACATACTTGGTGCAATAAGACTGACACAGCCTAACTGGAACTAACTTTATATGGTAAATAGCAATTGAACCAACACACATAGGAAAATACAATGGCGTAACAGATAACAATGCAAATGTGGATTTTCCCACTCACCCACCAGCACACCTGTGTCCCACCCCCTGATCTTCACCCTAGCGGCCGTTGGTGCACATAGGAGAGTTGGGGCCCTAATAAGTCCTGCTCCACAGAGTCACTGACACAGCCTCAGATGTGTAATGTCTGTACAGGGCCTCAGAGTCTTTACTGTGAGTGAGAAGACAGGTGCCCTGTGGTGATACAGGGAGAGGTTTGGCTTACCCTCACACCACAATTAACCAGGTAGTCAGTAGCAGTCTCCTCTCACTGGATTCACCAAACGTCTGGGCTCAATACTTGTCTTTGCCAGCAGGTCCCTCTCTCATCTGGTGTGATCTTGGGTGAAACAAGTTCTCTCTGCCAGGTTGCATCTCTTTTTACAGTCTCTCACATGTCCTCCATTTCAGCTCAGCATGTCATCCTTCTAGAATCCTTTTTAGGCCCTCCTTCCCCAGAGCTGTGCAGGAAAACCTCCCAGGAACTGATGATGCCACACTCCTCCCACTGATTTCAGCAAGTCATGTGATCAATGCTCAATGTTTTATTAACAACATACTGGGGCCATGTGCCATCTACTGGGCATTTCAGATAATGCAGTCTGTGTAACTTCACAGGGTTACATAATATTATTTTGGCATTTGGGTCATACTACTCTGTGTTGTCTTCACAAGTAGGAGAAGTGACAATTATGCCATATATACCATGGACTTCATTTTGGACTTATTTGGACTTGGACTTGGACTTATTTGGACTTTTATTTTAATTTTTTTATTTCCACTTATATTCTTCCACTTCTTTTTATAATCCGTGGATGTATATATATATATATATATATATATATATATATATATATATATATATATATATATATATATATACACATACATTTTGAAAAGAAATGGCTGCTCACCAGACTTAAAAAACAAAACATTTTTACTGATTAATGTTAAAAATCGACCAACGTTTCAGTCCCCGTTCGGGACTTTCTTCAGGGTCTAAATAACAGGACAACAGGATGATTATTTAATGATTGGGACATGAGGATTTCCTCCCCGCTTATTTTAATTTGAAGCCCTCACTTGATGCTCACTGGTGGGACACGGAAGGGGAACTGTACAACTCCATGACATGTGCACATTGCATAATTTTATAACATGACAGGAGGCTTCGTATTTGCTTAAGTCTCTCTTTACTAGAACTCCACAGCAGCACAGAAAACAACCAATCAGAAAAAAGTTAGGTACTATAAAACTCCCCTCCCCATGCATCATTTCCTCTTTCTTTGCTGCTCCGCATCAGTACAGGTCAGAGTACCACTGCCTCCTGCTTATGTGGGTGGCTTTGGGTTTTATTTTGATTTGTTAGGATTATTTTCTAGTACCTTTTATTTAGTATCATATATTTTTCTACTTTTATATGTTTACATGTTATATTTTTATACTTTCGTTATCTGTACTTTTTATTTAGTATCTTAGATATACGTTTCTTCTTATTTTGCCTCCCCTGTCTTCTTGGGGATCCCTTTCCTCATGTGGTAGTTTTAGGGGAGTTCTTGGGGATTCCTTTTCAGCCATGCCTTCCCCCTTCCCCTCTCTGCATGCCCCGCCATTCATCCGCGGGCTGCATGCACGGCATAGGGGTTTCAGGAGACTAGCCTCTGGCTGTCTCCTGATTTCCCCGAACCTCTTTGTGTTTTACTGGCAACCGTGGTACTCGCGGTCGGAAGCGAGTACCCGGCGACCGAGCCACCCTCCCACGCGGCCGCCCCGCTCTCCACGTGGCCGCCGCCACACTCAGCTCCTTCTCTGAGCCGCGGGCAGCCGAACGGGTGGAGGAGGGTGCCCCTACTCGAAACGGCCCCTCCTCCGTCCACGGACCCCTCCTCCGTCCACGGATCGGAGCTCTGCTTTTGCCGCCCTACCGGGATTCCCCGACGGATTTATTGCAGGTTTGCCTCCCCCCTTTTCATTTATGCCTTATATCTCAACGCAGAGACATGATGTAAACCAACATGCTTAGACCTGGCGCTTTTTGCCCAGGGTGTTTCATATAAGGAGTAATATGATGCCTGTAAGGCTGTAGATGTGTGACTTCTTTAGGAAAAATTTTTAATGTAAAACGCTTCCGTTCATATCCTGTTTTGTTTCTTGTATTCTGTCCTTATTTCTCATAACCCACTTCTTTATGCTTTGGGTGATCTTACATCTTTAGGTCACCCTTTATCTTTCGATGACAGTGTACATCTAGACTGCAGGATTTTTTAGTTGGCTTTACATTCTTGAGATTGCTATAACATTTTTGCTGTCAGGGTATATCACAGATTTAGTTTTACAGTTTACTGTGAGCTTTCTGACAGTGTAGATCACAGATTTAGTTGTACTGACTATGTACTCAGAGTTTTAGCTTTCCTGACTACCTGTATCACAGACTGCTGTGAGTTTTGCTACTGACATGTGGGTTTGCCATCAGTGTATATCTCAGATTGCGGAGAGTTTCTGCGGTCAGTGCGTATCGCTGTCTAGTGTGCGTTCTCTGTCTGGGTATATCACAGTTTTTCTCACAGTTACAGGTGTATATGGACGCAGTTATACAGGCTCTGTACAGGGGTATACGGTGCCAGTTAGCTCTTGGATTCATATCCTTCTCAGTGTATATTTTTTCTAGCCCAGCTACGAGGTCCCAGGAGGGATTACTCTGATATGTATTCTCTGCCTAGGGCATATATATGAGCTACAGACCTGGCTCTGACTCTAACTGGTATGGAGACCAGTCTACGCTGATACCTTACAATTTATCAGGTTCTTGGGGAGAGTCATTGAAGTGGGCTATTGTTTAGCCCTACTCCTGGAAGTGCCCATGGTTGCATATCATTAAGGTGGTATGGTGATGGTAATATACTAAGACATTTCTAACGATCTGTGTGCGCACGGCATACCGATTCACGGTTTACGGAGAGTATCGCCCAGTGTATCTTACGTTCATGGACATGATGGTCACTAGGACAACTTCCGCTTTACCCGCTACAGCTGGAATACCACTGTTTGCCTGCTGGGCATTTAAGGACTGCCAGTCCTGGTTCGGGTTACTCACACGGCACTACGCTGTCTAAAGGGTTGGTGTCTAAGGGTCCTATGTCACAAGAGGCCCTGAGGATCTACTAATTTTGGGACCTCTATCCGAACCCAGAGGTCCCCGTTACTCATTCAATACCCATTGTAAAGCGCTACGGAATTGGAAGGCGCTATATAAATACGTGTTAATAATAATATAATGGTAATACACAACCCATTGATTGGCCTGCTATGTCTGTGCCCATATTAACGGCCCGCTATGTCTGTGCCCATAAGAACGGCCCGCTATGTCTGTGCCCACTAGAACGGCCTGCTATGTCTGTGCCCACTAGAACGGCCTGCTATGTCTGTGCCCATAAAAACGGCCTGCTATGTCTGTGCCCATAAGAGCGGCCTGCTATTGTCTGTGCCCATAAGAACGGCCTGCTATTGTCTGTGCCCATAAGAACGGCCTGCTATTGTCTGTGCCCATAAGAACGGCCTGCTATTGTCTGTGCCCATAAGAACGGCCTGCTATTGTCTGTGCCCATAAGAACGGCCTGCTATTGTCTGTGCCCATAAGAACGGCCTGCTATGTCTGTGCCCATAAGAACGGCCTGCTGTGTCTGTGCCCATAAGAACGGCCTGCTAGGTCTGTGCCCATAAGCACGACCTGATATGTCGGTGCCCCATTTGTATGGCCTACTATGTCGGTGCCTATTAGCTTGGCCAACTATCCTGTGTTCATTAGTTTGGCCTGCTGGGCCCGCTCTATCGGTGCCGAACCCCCTTTTGGCCGCGGGCCTGGGGGAATATCACTGAGGAGAAGCCACTGCCCACCAGTGACACGGAAATAGGCAGGTGTCCGGACAAGCACCATTGCCATGCTATCCAAGAGGACACCAATATACGGCCATCTGGATATGGTAGGTAGGGTGAAGGCCCTAACCTCAGACCTGAAGGGCAAGTTGTCTTACGAAGACCCCGGACACACATTCGCGGTTTGCGCCAGTCCGGCGACGGCACATCTCCAAGGAGAACTTTGCACAGGCAAGGACCGGTACTCAGTCACCTACAGGAGAACGCGGTGTTTTCCTTGTCTTTATCAACTAACTCCGTATCTGCCTCCCGGTATCCATATAGCTATCGGTAGTTATTCCTGCGTAAGGTTAGCTCCTGGCCCTGCGCGGTGGGGCTTACTTGTCTTGCCTTCCGGCCTGCTATTTGCCTTCTAGCTGAGATAGATTTTGCGTTTTTACTCATACCTACGTTATTGTTGTCTTTTTCGTTTTTCGTGACTTCCTTTTCCTTTCGCTTGGGTCGTCGAGAGGCCTGACTTGACCTCCTCCGACCTCCTGGGTGCTCATGGATTGCGGAGAACGTCTCCTGCTTTCCTCAGACTACCAACGGTCCGCCTGGAACCCGCGCGCGCGCACGGGATCCGGACGGTCAGTTGATAGTTTTTCCATTGTTTTCCCGTAGATTGCCCTCAGCCTTATGCTGATACTCGTATTTGGTGTACCCTTTAGTTGGTCGCCCTGAGTCCCTAGGGACCCTAGCTTGGATCACAGGAGGGTGCAACCCTCCATCTCTTCAATCCGAGAATATTTTATCTGCTGGAGCAGAGAGCGAACCCCTCTCAGATACGTTACCGGACACTGATTTGTTATTAGAGGGCGCAGCCCCCCCTCAACCTCAGCCGGAGACTGAGCTGGATACAGGGGTCATGTTTGGAGGAAGCATTCTCATGGAGAGGAACGGTCACGGATGCTGACTCTACTGTTTGGTTATTTACGGGTGCGGCCCGCTCAGGCTATCAGCCGGACGTTAGCACGATATTTGATCACATTAGTAGAGAGCGCGGCTCTCTCATGCACTCGACGCTCTACGGTGCCATCCATTTGTTCTTCACACAGGCTTGTACCTGTGCAAGACACCGATGACTTCATGGAGGGGCGTCCCTCCTGCATTCAAGTAGTTCTGACGTCCGTGCTACTGAGTTCGATATAGAGGACTGCCTGGTCATGCAAGATATCCATAGGTAGACTGGTTCCCTCTAGTCTTTCTCCTGTAATGGAGGGATATTCTCACAGTGGTATAACGAGGGGTGACTCCCACTTATTTATACACATTCCTGGAGATGGTACGGCTTTCGGATGGAACTCAGGTATTATGTGAGTGCAGGTTTGGGTATATTCTGCACCATAACAAGCAGAGGATTGCTTTCTGTTTTTGGATATCCGGACCATTGTGAACAACTGCTCAGACAGTTTCTCCCATATTTAGGTGGCAGGAGATACGGGGACCTTCATGGAGCAAACGGGCTCTACCTTGCTCGGGTAACAGGATTAAGGAGAGCCTATTACCCGCTCTGAAGGTAAAAAGCCGTACGTATGGTTCACAGGGTACGACCGGAAACCCCCGTTTTGTCTTGACCTCCCCGGTCCTCAGATCTTGGGATAAGATGGCAGGACTGCCCCGTCTCCTCGAAACGTATACCTGGTGATCAGGGTTCGGAGATGGAGGACCCTCCGTCTATACTCTAGTTATTCCTCACGGGAGCCATCTTGTTGGATTCGCGCTACCCTACTTTTCAACTATCGTCGAGGAGACCTACGAGACCTTATGGTGGTACCTGGTATACCCCGACTCTCACACAGACATCTTTCACTCTTGGACGAGGGCATTTCAGGATGGAAATCTGCGTTCCTGTTTGCACTTTCCCATTCCTTTGAGGATTTCTGGGATTCCCTATTCCCAGAATAGTCGACCACCGTTCCTCCACTCAAGTTCAGTTCGGAACCCTGAACGGACGTCTTCTGGAGCTTTTTCTCTACGGCGTCCGAAGTTTACACGGTCCGTTTGGACTATTGGAATCACTTTGTATACGGCTGGTCTGGCCACACTCTCATTGTGTGCGTTATGAATTTATGCTCGGATGAGTCACCCCACCGGGTAGGACATGAAGGTACGAAGATCCTCCTCGACTTCTATTGCGATTTTGGTGGTGGTCTTCGGTGCATTCCTTGAGATTGGAGATCTCCCTGCAAGGCCGCATCGCCGAATGGCCCTGGCACGATCGGTGGAGCCGCCTTATGGTCATGAGTTGAGACTTGGTGTCAGTTTTCTTCTCGCGACCCTAGGTCATAGAGCGGATTTTGAAGTTATACAACTACAGGAATGTGACTAATAGGTCGGCTTGCCAGCTCATGGACCGACTTCTAGGAAACAGTTTGCTACGCCACGTACAATGGATTTACCGACGGAGGGTGCCTTTTTCCGTATTTGAGATACCTTGTCGGTTGGCATCTTCTTTGAACCGTCGGCTGTCATTTAGCGTATTGGAATGTCCAATTAGGATTACTCTGATATTTCCTGGAATAATTACCAGCGACACAAACAGCGTTGGATTGGTGAACTGAGCTTTCAAACAGCAAATACGAAGCCTCCTGTCATGTTATAAAATTGTAGATTATGCTAGCTTTAGTGTACCTATAATCTTAATTTTATTAATGACAGGAGGCGAGTATTTCCCACCCATTCTTGTCCCTCCCTTGTTTAAGATTATAGTTTAGATTATCAGGTAAGTATGCAACTCTGTTTGTTGTTTCTGCTACCTGTCGCTTGTTCCTTATGTCTGTGTTCTTTTCCATAAGTAGGGTTGGGATATCTACATATTAAGGTTAATTTGGTTGCTACGTTGGGTACCTACATGTTTATTCAGAGTACATTTCATTGGATAATCAACCTGTTCGATTCTGTTTTTCTCTCGTTTCAGTTTACAGTCCATCTACACTATCTAGTTTGACGGTTACACTTGGATGGTGGACATCGTTATATTCATCGTACCTAGGACTTTGTTTCTTCCCCATGATGTTCTCTGCCTTTTATTCTGTTTTGTCGCAGCTTGAAAGAGGAAATGATGCATGGGGAGGGGAGTTTTATAGTACCTAACTTTTTTCTGATTGGTTGTTTTCTGTGCTGCTGTGGAGTTCTAGTAAAGAGAGACTTAAGCAAATACTCGCCTCCTGTCATTAATAAAATTAAGATTATAGGTACACTAAAGCTAGCATAATCTACAATTAGTAAGTTAAGCTTTGGTACACCTTTTTATTGTAAATGATAGGGTTTAAAAAATTCACTGCTTAATATCTGACGTGCTTCATCCACACAACCATGGACTTATTCATATTATATGAATAAGTCAATATTTGTGTGGACGAAATGCATCAGATATTAAGCAGTGATTTTTTTTTCTATGCTAAACATTGTTAAATAAAGGTATAGGTTTCCTTAAGTTTAAATATGATGTGGACGTTCTAAACAAATATCTAGGTGCCCACATATGGAGAGAAGATTTGCATAGAAGGTAGCAGAAAGCACCCAGAATTACACACACTATTTGTTGTTTTCTTGTCTTTGTCTTTTTTATGTCATGGTTACATAAAAATATTATTGAAGAATTTAATTTTGGGACAGTACGTGTATCCCTGTGTGAACATTTTGGTAAAAATGCACTTTATAAGTCTGCAGTGTTTTTAAACACAGTTTGCACCAAAAAACAAGTTTGCACAAATACGTTTGCTACACTGATAAGCACTTCAATGCTTTGCAAATTACACTAAATGTTTTTTTTGTTTTAAAGGCACAGCGTACCTTATTACACAATTTCTCTGATGACGTGATTGTTTTAAATATTTTCCTTTGCCTTCAGCTGTTTTCATGGCGATGAAGGGAGCTGCATCCAGGAGAACCTAGGTTACCCTGTGGTAAGTTTATTGTTGATATAATATACAATTACCTGTCTACCGTGAATTGGAAGTGCTTGTATTAGCGATTGGAGCAGAAGGGATTCCCTGCCTTCAAATATTCATTAATAAGTCTGACTTATAGCTCTTTATCCCATCACAAAAGCTTAACACTTATATGAAAAACAATATTATGAAGTATTTTAAACGGAAAAATATACATATTACCCACTTTCACCCCTGGGACAGCATGCATATTATAATAAATTGTTGATGGAGCTTGATTTTCCGATCTTGACTCTGCAACTGAATAAAAATTATTTATCATTTATTACATTTAATACATGGCTTAAATGGTTATTTCACTTGTGGTTTAAAATAAAAGAAGCATATATGAGGCTTGATCAAGTATATAAAATATCACTTGTGGTGCTAGGCAGAGATGTTTTAAGAGCCCATTTTGCCAGAACGTTTCCATGCATAATAGTGTATGTCTATGCTATTTGACAATCCAATAAATGCTCATATTTTATCCTGTGGCCTTGATGCTCATTTGACCCTGAACTGTTTTTTTCAAGCTGGTGTAGTATCTCCTGTCGGTAGATTTTAGGTGGAATCCTCCATGTATGTGTATAGGTAAATTGTAATTTGATTTACATGTTTTCTTTTTAACTTGTTTTAACCTTAAACATATGCGCACACTCACTGACACTTGTATATATACACACACACACACACACACACACATTGAAACATGTGCATACACTCAAACACACATACACTCACAAACCACTACATAAAAACAAACGCGTAAAGCACATACTCACTTACCCCTGTGTACTCACACAGACATACACACCTTTGTTCACACACCCTCATCAAAATATGCATATGTTTTTGTTTATTAAGAACTGCAATTTAATAAATACTAATAATAGCTAGTTAAGTAGGAATAAATGTTTGTTTAGGAGTGTTTTGTTGTTAAATTTTGCTTCACCAAATATCCCTATAGATTAAAGCTAAACAATTTGACAAATGAACCTTGATTAATAAGACCTTTTAATAAAGTACTTTTTTAGGTTAATATTAAATGACAGAGAAAAGTGTATACACTATAGTCACCAAAACAACTTTAGCTTAATGAAGCAGTGTTGGTGTATAGATCATGTCCCTGCAGTCCTACTGCTAAATCCTCTGCCATTTAGGAGTTAAATCACTTTGTTTATGAACCCTAGTCACACCTCCCTGCATGTGACTTGCACAGCCTTCCTAAATAGTTTCTGTAAAGAGTCATCTAAAGTTTATCCTTCCTTTATTGCAAGTTCTGTTTAATTTAGATTTTCTTATCCCCTGCGATGTTAATAGCTTGCTAGACCCTGCAAGAGCCTCCTGTATGGGATTAATGTTCAATTACAGAGAAAGAGATACAATTATTTAAGGTAAATTACATCTAATTGAAAGTGAAACCAATTTTTTATTTTTTTTCATGCAGGCTCTGTCAATCAGAGTCAGGGAAGTGTGACAAGGGCTGCATAAACAGAAACAAAGTGATTTAACTCCTGAATGGCAGTGAATTGAATAGTGAAACCTAAGAAGCATGATCTATACACAAAACTAAAGTTGTTTAGGTGACTATAGTGTTCCTTTAACTAGTGTTGTGTGCAAATGTATATACAATATACACAAATATGCACAAACAAAAATACATACATAATGATGCAATGCTTATTTATCCAATACATCTACTGACATATAATTTATAATCTTTACATTTACTTGTGTTTGTAAGTAAATATTTAATATTTGTCTTCAAATTTATTTACGATATGGTACATACCAAACTCTCTGCGTTTAGTTTTCTCTTTCGTCTTAGGAATAATATAATAATTGTACAGCAGGAACGTGGCAGCAATGGTTAGAATTGTTCCCAGAATAGTTCCACAAATTATTCCAGATGTAACTGCAGCACAGGACGCAGTCTGTGATTTACATGCACCTATTGAGACAATAGTACAATAGTAAACATATATACACTGCTCAAAAAAATAAAGGGGACACTTAAACAACACAATGTAACTCCAAGTCAATCACACTTCTGTGAAATCAAACTGTCCACTTAGGAAGCAACACTGAGTGACAATCAATTTCACATGCTGTTGTGCAAATGGGATAGCCAACAGGTGGAAATTATAGGCAATTAGCAAGACACCCCCAATAAAGGAGTGGTTCTGCAGGTGGTGACCACAGACCACTTCTCAGTTCCTATGCTTCCTGGCTGATGTTTTGGTCACTTTTGAATGCTGGCTGTGATTCCACTCTAGTGGTAGCATTAGACGGAGCCTACAACCCACACAAGTGGCTCAAGTAGTGCAGCTTATCCAGGATAGCACATCAATGCGAGCTGTGGCAAGAAGGTTTGCTGTGTCTGTCAGCGTAGTGTCCAGAGCATGCAGGCGCTACCAGGAGACAGGCCAGTACATCAGGAGACGTGGAGGAGGCTGTAGGAGGGCAACAACCCAGCAGCAGGACCGCTACCTTCACCTTTGTGCAAGGAGGAGCAATGCCAGAGCCCTGCAAAATGACCTCCAGCAAGCCACAAATGTGCATGTGTCTGTTTAAACGGTCAGAAAGACTCCATGAGGGTGGTATGAGGGCCTGACGTCCACAGGTGGGGGTTGTGCTTACAGCCCAACACCATGCCGGACGTTTGGCATTTGCCAGAGAACACTAAGGTTGGCAAATTCGCCACTGACGCTCTGTGCTCTTCACAGTTGAAAGCAGGTTCACACTGAGCACATGTGACAGACATGACAGAGTCTGGAGATGCTGTGGAGAACGTTCTGCTGCCTGCAACATCCTTCAGCAAGACCGGTTTGGCAGTGGGTCAGTAATGGTGTGGGGTGGCATTTCTTTGGGGGGCCGCACAGCCCTCTATGTGCTCGCCAGAGATAGCCCGACTGCCATTAGGTACCGAGATGAGATCCTCAGACCCCTTGAGACCATATGCTGGTGCGGTTGGCCCTGGGTTCCTCCTAATGCAAGACAATGCTAGACCTAATGTGGCTGGAGTGTGTCAGCAATTCCTGCAAGACAAAGGCATTGATGCTATGGACTGGCCCGCCCGTTCCCCAGACCTGAATCCAATTGAGCACATCATGTTTCGCTCCATCCACCAACGTCACATTGCACCACAGACTGTCCAGGAGTTGGCAGATGCTTTAGTCCAGGTCTGGGAGGAGATCCCTCAGGAGACCATCCGCCACCTCATCAGCATGCACAGGCGTTGTAGGGAGGTCATACAGGCACGTGTAGGCCACACACACACTACTGAGCCTAATTTTGACTTGTTTTAAGGACATTACATCAAAGTTGGATCAGCCTGTAGTGTGTTTTTCCACTTTAATTTTGAGTGTGACTCCAAATCCAGACCTCCATGGGTTGAAAAATTTGATTTCCATTTTTTAATTTCTGTGTGATTTTATTGTCAGCACATTTAACTATGTAAAGAACAAAGTATTTCAGAAGAATATTTAATTCATTCAGATCTAGGATGTGTTATTTTTGTGTTCCCTTTATGTTTTTGAGCAGTGTATATATATATATATATATTAACACATAAATTAATGTATTGATTATTGCTGGTAACATCTGAATTAACATTTCATATGCATTACACATGCTCATGAATGTAACGGGGCAATGATCAACCCCCACATTTATTGATGGTTTAGCCATTAGTACAGTATTCTTTACTATATTTTTGCTGTGTAAAGGTTATCCGATCTGGGTGATGACCTGGGAGGCTGTCTTATTTTGAAATACTGAGATAAGTATATATTTTGTCACTTATATATCACTTATTGTGGTGAAATTTTTTTTATACCTATATACTTGTCTATAGATTCTATTTTCCTTAACCCAGTATTGTACGTACATCTATTGTTAGGCCAATATGGCTACAAATGTGAATTTTTTGTCTAATCTGCAACATAACCGCAGAAAGAAATTTGAGGCTATGTTCCAAGAGTGGGACAAACCACAACCCCTAAAAGGGATGGATGAATTTTTTAAACAAAAAGAAAAACTATTAATGATCGAGACAAAAAAATGGTGGGAAGTAGCCTTTTTGGACAACTATCTTAAGGAGGGTCTAATTCCGAGAGGTTTAAGGATTGACAAAACCCCAGCCTTCGGATTAGATGATCCATTATTTCTAGAAGAGTGGGATGAAATCCTTAGTAACTGTTCTTTTCAATTAATTCAACGTATTATTAAATACTCTAAAGATATTCAGACTAAAGTGGAAGGAGAACTTAATACCATGGAGACTAACTCCACTTTAGATCCTACAAGTAAAGAGTTCAAAGAGAGAGATACCATTTTACAAACTAATGTTAAAAACCTTGATGAAAAAATTGCAGAGACCAAAAGTAAAAAATACAAAAGAGATAAGGAAGACAAAATATCCAATACTTTCTCAACATTAAATAAACTACATCGGAGAAAAGTACGACCCCATACATATAGAACGATACCCTCTAGAACACCTTATAATAAGAGGACCAACTTAGCGTCTAAAGATGGACAAGGGGACACATACCAGTCCAATACTCAACAACACCGGCATTCTGACCATCCCAACACTACTCCGTATCAGGAGAAATCACGTTTACCACATAGGAGATCATCCCCTGATTCTAATAGGGACACCCACACCTATGCCCAGGTTGTTAGGAGTAAATTTGATCAAAGCAGAACTAACACCCGGTTTAATGACAGAGATAGGACCGATATCCAATCTAATGATAGAGAATCAAATTTTCAGGGGCGACTGAAAGGCCCACGAGAAAAGAATATTACCAACTATTTCCGCCCCAGGGCAGAAACGTGGGAACATCCCAACCGGTTCTCCCTGCTACAACAAGATTCTCCCCAAAAGAGAATAAGGACGGAAGATTAAATACCACCTCCCCTCTGGTACATCCTTTGAGGGAAAAAGAAGTGAGAAAAGGTATCTTTAATTTAACCGAAATACCACTGTCAGATGATGAAATCCATCTATTGTCTAAAGGGATGAAATTTGCCCCCAATAAATCGGCCAACGATTTTAAACTATACATAGATTTAAAAAAATATATTAGATCAATGACGATCCAAAGGCATTTTCTCTTACATCCCTCACCACCTAACACCGACGGTTCAGGTGAAAATATACAACCCAATTTTAAATCGAATTTCAAATTTAAACCAAAGTCTAACTTTTTTCCCGTACAGAGTAGGGGTCCTTATTTGGAAATATTCGAACGAATGGTTGAACAGGAGTTTCAATCTTTGACATGGGATAATAAATCCAAGGGGCGCACTTATAATCTTACTAAAAAAGAATCTAATACCTTAAAAAACCTCATGAAAAGGGATGGTTATTAGGGAAGCGGACAAAGGGGGGGGTATTGTCTTGATGACAATGACCTACTATCTGGAAGAATCTTCCAATATTTTGAACGACCTAAATACATACGTACTTTTGAAATCTGACCCTACACATCAATTTAATTTACAATTAAGAAATATTTTGGAACAAGCTAAAAATGATGAAATTATTTCTCCAAAAAACTTTCTATATTTATTTCAGAAAAATCCCATTACTCCTATTTTTTATTTTCTCCCTAAGACCCATAAACGCCTCCCTAACCCACCAGGTCGCCCAATTATAAGCGGGATCAATTCGATAACTGCTAATCTATCTGCCTTTGTAGACTCCTTCCTGCAGAAATATGCCCAAAATTCACCTTCCTATGTCAAGGATACAAAATCCTTTTTGCAAGAAATTGAAAATATTGAGTGGGATCCAGATTATAGTTGGGCCACCTTGGATGTTACATCCTTATATACAATTATTAGTCACTCATTAGGGCTGGAAGCGATTGATCACTTCATGGCCCAAGATCCCGATCTTTCACAGGACCTAAAAACGTTCATTTTATTTGCAGTTCAATTTATTTTAGAGCACAATTATTTTTTCTTCAATGGTAATTTTTATTTACAGATCACGGGTACCGCCATGGGCACCAGGTTTGCCCCCAGTTATGCCAACACCTATGTTCGCAGATGGGAAGAGCTATTTGTGTGGTCTGGGCATGGCTGGAGGGAAAACCTGGTGCTCTGGCGGCGTTATATCGACGATGTGATTATTATTTGGAAGGGGTCTTCTAGTTCATTTTTTGAGTTTGTTGAATATCTGAATTTTAATCAATATAATCTGGTCTTTACTCCAGTTTGGAGTAAAGACATAATCAATTTTTTGGACCTTACATTGTTTAGTGAAGCTGGCCAGATACGCACCAAATGCTATTTCAAGCCAACAGACGGCAATGGTTTTGTACATCAGGATAGCTGTCACCATAAGCCGTGGCTCAATGGGATAGCTAAGAGTCAATTTACAAGACTCAGACGCAATTGCTCACATGACCATGATTTCCATACCCAATCATATCACATTAAAAGGAAATTACTAGAAAAAGGATATAAGAGAAATGCCTTGGAAAAAGAAATTCGTCATCTAACACAAATTAAAAGGAATAAGTTATTGGAGGACAAACTCACCCCTGACACTACAGATAACCGATTTAGATCTGCTTTCCTCACTCAATACAACACTGACCATAGGAAGATTAAAAAGGGAATACAAAATCACTGGTCAATATTATTACAAGATCCAGTGCTGGGAAAACATTTATCCCAACACCCCCAAGTGATCTTTAAAAAGAATCAGAATTTGAAGAATATGTTGGCCCCTAGCTACGCCATAAAACCTTCCCTCACCAACACCAATACGGGATCCTGCAGGGGATGTAACGTATGCAAAGCTTGCAGAACTGTGTCCATTGTAAGATCTGACACCTTTTCCAGTTATATAACAGGGAGGATATACCATATCAAATCAGATATCAGCTGCCACACGGACTTTGTGGTTTATTTACTGCAGTGTCCGTGTGGCAGACAGTATGTGGGTCGTACCACGAGAATTTTGAAAGTTCGTATTCTTGAACACTTGAATAATATTAAGAAAGGGTTAACCACCCATTCGGTCTCTGCTCATTGCAGCACATGCCCCTCCTTTTCATGGAAACAGTTTAGATGTATGGGTATTGAGAGGGTTATGCCCCACTGGCGTGGGGGCGACAGGATTAAGAACTTATCCCAAAGGGAAACCTTTTGGATTCATCAACTACAAACATTAGAACCTATGGGATTGAACGTAGACATAGATCTTATCTGTTTCCTATAAAGTACAGTGGTTTTGTGGTTCATAGATTAATATCCGTTTATATCTCTCTCAATCCATAATATCATTAGTGTGAAAGACACATTTAAGGTAGATGCATTCAATATATTTTTCATACAGTATATCTCTGGGTTATTCTTCTCATACCTATATTAAATTTGCACTGATACCTAGGGGGCATCTGATTTAAGCCCCGACATCATAAGTTTACATATATTTCCTTGATAAGGAGACATTTGTTACCACCACCACCTCTTATTTCCCAATTAAAGGTGTTTCACTGGGACTAATATACGTTTATATACAAAGAGTATTATGAGGGTAAATGTGTATACCACAAACATCACCTTCTAAATTCACATTTATTATTGTTTAAATTGTATATCTTATAACTTTAAATTCAAACTGTATATCTTATAACTTCTTATAGCTTTAAATAATCTCAAATAAAATCTAAAAATATTTGAGCACAAATAGGGCACTTTAGTAAATATTATCTACATAGATGTAGTACTATTCTCTCAAATCTATATATTCCAATATCAAACTATATATGAATTGTGTTTTGTACTGATTTTCAAGGTGTATAAGCAATGTATGTTGCATAAATCTATTTTCCACTTTTTGCTGCCGATGTCATTATGTCTTTTGTTAGATTCATATCTATTTAAAAATCCTATTCTCTGGGACTGTTCTTCTGGCGACCACTAGATGGCCACACCACTACATATCCTAACCTCTTTGAATTCCACTGCTGGAACGCATGACTCAGTGGAACGCGGAAGTGAAGGTTCACTTCCGGTTCCGGTTTTCGGCCGATACAGAACCCGGGAAATTCAATTAATACTGAAAGAAACCAGCTGGAGAGGACCCACTGTTCCACCAATGAGGGAGGAAAGAAAGGAGAACGCCCAGATGGTTATCAATTAACTCAGGGATTAGCCCTATAAAACAGGACTGGTGGGAGGGTGGGAGTAGGCTGTATTTTTTCATGTTTGTGATTTCTACATGTAATTTTAATTTATTTGGTCCCTGAGGAAGTTCCAATTGGTGAACGAAACGCGTAGGACCTCTTTTTAAAGCCTGTATTCCTATTTTTATTGCTGGGTGATTTTTTTTTCATCCTAAATAAATTGTTTTATCTTTTCCACCACCTGGAAGTCCTGTTTTTCTCATCTACTATCGGGAGCAAGTGGAGAAAGGCATCAGCCCACTGTGTCAGGACACTGTTTAGGAGATGAAGCCCAGTGTGACAAACTCCCTTTTTTAAAGAGTTTGCCATGAGTTTTTGGAGGGGCCTGCTTGCCCTCCTCCTGCCTTGTGACTATGGCCCCTGGGGGAATTGCCGTTTAAAAACCCTATTTGGGCTTATGGGGTTTTACTACACTGTTTCTGCCCCTTTAAATCCTATGGGAAAGGATCTGCACTTAGGAAATGGCACTTCGGATACAGACAAAGTGCCAAAGTAGTCGAAGTGGCCGCCATTCATATAGTCGAACACGTGGCGGCAGCCATCTTGTTTAGCCGAACACGGCCAGCGGTGTTTTGCCTTCAAGTTCATGGAACTCAAATTGGACACGTGATGGCACGAACACCACTGAACTTTACCTTCTATGGAACTTCGA
This sequence comes from Pelobates fuscus, assembly GCF_036172605.1. Taxonomy (NCBI): domain Eukaryota; kingdom Metazoa; phylum Chordata; class Amphibia; order Anura; family Pelobatidae; genus Pelobates; species Pelobates fuscus. The sequence continues at coordinate 34,233,857 of NC_086327.1, forward strand.
TGCTTCGACAGTAGTCGAACGGTGTTCGACAATTCGAACGCCACTTTAACATGGGGTATTTGCATGAACAGCCCCTGTTCGTCCACTCGAACGGAACTTAGTATTTGAACTATTGGTAATAGACCAGCCGCACAGCCAAAATCGGTGGAACTATTTTGGGCATGAAAGCCATGCTTGCGGTCGGTCAAATGTGACTTCCAGAAAACATTTGAACCCCTGCTCTGATCTGGGTGATTTTTGGATATGTTGTTCACCCAGATCAGGGCTGTATAATTTGTGGGGATAAGTGGTGTTTTGGGGTGATTCTGTATTTTGGGTAAACATTTATGTTTTCTGCCTGTGGTAATTGAGTTTGTCCATTGTGTTTGTTAATTGTATCACAGGCAGAGGGGAGGGTTTGTGTACAGTAACTGGGAGTGCTCAAATGTAAAACTCTGTTTTGTATTGGTTTGTGAGTTTCATGTCCTCTGCCCCACAAGGTTCACGTGGGCGGTAACCTTGTGGGGAAATACTGTATAAAAGAAGCAGCTGTATCATTAAACCTTCAGTTCTACTTCACCCTCAATCAAGAGTCCTGTCTCTTATTGGGGAGAATCTGCTACAAAGGATTGCTATGCTCTTTTTACTCCCTTGCTAAAATCACTAAGCTCTTCTAAGATCTTGTTCCTGTTCCTGCTTCGCTCTCTGGGGAAAGAGAGGTTCACCCACTGGAACCTGGAACCTTGTCGTAGGTCCAGGGTGGGTAGGAGACGACGAGACCGCAACCAAGCTGCGGCAGTTTGTGGGGTCTGCGGTGCTTATGGTGTCAAATGGAGTGCTCGGAATGGTGTTGATGATCGTTGGTAAGCGCGAGGAGCTTCTTTGGTGGAGGTACCCAGTCGGGGTGCCAGGTGATCCGTTACTCCCTATATGCAGGAAAGGCCGTAACTCATTCAGGAACACAGTACAAAAGGGTAAAAACGAAGATTGGTCAGGAAAACCTAAGGTCAGGACAGGCAGCACAGGATTGTAATCAGAAGTCAAGCGGGAATCAAATATCAGGAATCAAACAGGACAGGCACTTTGAAGGTCTTTAACACAACAGGAGCACAGTATAACTGAGCAAAGAGTCACGGGTTAGTGGAATTTAAATAAGGAGAGGGGGCATGTCCACTTACTGTAGCTCCTCCTTCATTCATACCCCTTCCTCTGGTTTCCACCTCCTTTCTCTTTAAGAGATCTTGCTTCATCTCATGCCATAGGATTCCACCGAAGTTCCGGATTCAGTGCAGCTATGCTCGGGAGGTGGCAGTGTCTGGTTGAAGGTAAGCGGCTGGCGTGTGTGGTTGAGGTAGGTAAGCCAGGGAGTGGGGACCTGACAACCACAGTGGACCTGGCAAAAGATCGCAACAGATGCACTAGTATTAAAATAAGGGACATCCCTGACTTCATTGACGCAACCGGACTGCCCCACTATCTCCAGCGCCTTACTAATGTGCTCTTACCGCACGCTCAAGCAAAAAAGGGAGTATTCTACGGATTCTTCCGAATCAAAAAAACTTCAGCAGGCTCCACCCAAGGCCTCTCAAGATGTCATAATCCGCTGACAACCTCTGACGGTTAGGGGGAAGACCCTATTTACCTTTGAGTCATCCCAATTCTCCTTCTACTAAGACATGACAAGAAATACTCTCCTGTGGCACCAGTCCTTGGGACCCATGACAAAACAACTACAAGAAGCAGGCATTGACTACAGATGAATACTACCCAGAGCCCTAATGGTGAACAAAGACGGAATCACCCTAAAACTTTCCTCACTTAATGAGGCGGACTCCTATCTACAAGCACTGGAGATCCACCCACAATCAATGATCCTGGAGGCCCCTTCAACTTTGCACTCTTGGGATCCAGATAGAATAACACCATTCATCCCCAGAGGCAGGGAAGAATGGGGGGCACCGACTTGAGACGCCTCCTAGATGCAAGCACATGGTTTTGTTTTAATAGTTTATTGTTGTTTTCACACTAGTTCTTTTTATGTTACTTTATAAATGTCCAATAACTCACTACAACCAGCTGGGTTTTTCATGCCATAAAATGGGTGCTAATCAGCTGTGAGAGAAAGCGATGGACTCTCACACACACTTACACCCCCCTTCCCCCCATGTTCCCCTTGGTCAGGGGATGTCATCCTATGATTACTACTCCTACGCAGGTCCCTGCAAAAATCTAGCGCCACTAACAGCACTAACATAATCCAAATGCCAGCAAGCATGTCTGGCACACTAACTCGACTACGCAGACACTACCCATGCTCACCAGCACACTCACAGCCCACATCCAGAGGGCAAGTCTCATGACACGTGTGTGACCTTAGATACCTGAGCTTACACTAGAGTAGCCACTTAATTGAGTGGCCTCCCTATATATGACACTGCAAGCCTTTCCAGAGGGTTTTGCCTCCCTATATATGACACTGCTAGCCTTTCCAGAGGGTTTTGCCAGGGGACCTGACCATAAGATAAAGCAGGTAACACAATCTCTCTGAGTAATATTTCCATGGGAGAAGGCCCACAATGCAGACACCCACAACACAGTAGCACAAGACTCACCTGCTCTAACTCCCTCCCTTGAAACATGGCTTTGCTGCTGACTTATACCATTCCGTCCCCTAGAAGGCTTAAGCTTGTTCATGTTATATTAAAAATGAGGTGTGTAGTACACGAATGTCTCATATAAAATGTATTAATGTATCTAATGTACTACTCAAACATTCTCTGTAACATGCTACTCCTACCTCAATTAAACAAAAAAAAATGTTTTACATTGTAGGATGGGGAATAATTAAATTTTAATTTTGATGTGTAAACTTATGTAAATGTTGATGTGTAAACTGTTGGTACCTGTTTTCGTTCTCGTGAGGTGGACTAAATAATTCAGTCTTTCACCCACCCTTATTCTTGTTTCCCATCCATCTACATCACTATTTTCCTGTGGTATAATACAGTTATTCTCATATATTTTTGGAGTATTTTTTCTGACCAGTACCTTTCAGGTGGATATCAAAGTTTGATCTTTATCCTGGGAGAGGAGATTCCCATTTCAACGCATACCTCCACTATTCCTGAATTCTGAATGAGTGCTAATCTGATTGTGGGACCACTGTCCTCATCCATAGTATATTGGGTTACAGTAAAATTGTTGGATTGTTCAATTTTACATAATTAACCCCTTAAGGACACATGACATGTCTGACACGTCATAATTCCCTTTTATTCCAGAAGTTTGGTCCTTAAGGGGTTAAAGAACAACTGTCACCCCAAATATATGTATTAATGTAATATTCCATCATAGTGTAATAATCACTGGTGCTATATATAAAGTGCAATTGCATCATGCAATATAGTAATGTGCAGCTTGTTATCACTGTGAAATCATTCACACCAGTTTTACAAATAAAATGTAGACACATAATAAAAAAATGAACAGCACACTTAAAATTGTTTGTGATGGTGTGCCACAATAAAAAAAAGTAATATATAGTGATATTAAGATAATATGCACATACCCCTTAAAAGTTTTTGGACAGCCACTGAAAATCAGAACACATGTGTGTGTCTGTCAGTGAGTGTGTGTCTGTGTCTGTCAGTGTGTGTGTATGTCAGTGAGTGTGTGTGTGTGTGTGTGTGTCAGTGAGTGTGTGTGTAGCTGTCAGTGTGTCAGTGAGTGAATGTGTGTGTCTGTCAGATTATGTCAAATCAGTGAGAATGTTTGTGTCAGTGAGTGTATGTCAGTGTATGTGTATCTGAGAGTGTGGGTCTGTCAGTAAGTGGATGTGTCAGTGTGTGTCTGTCAGTGAAAGTGTAGGTTATTTAAACAGTGTGTGTGCCAATGACTGTATGTGTGTGCCAATGACTGTTTATCTGTAGTGAGTGTATGTCAGTGCATGTGTCAATGAGGCTGTGCGTCTGTCAGGCAAAAAAAGTGGCTTTGATATGAAGTGGTGGGGCAAATTTAGATTAGGGGGGTGCCATAATTTAGTTGTACCTAGGGCAGCACAAATTCAGAATACAACACTGGGCGGGAGTCCATCACTGGACCACCACAGAGCATCAAAGCTCAGTTGGGACCCAGGTAAGAGGCTAAACCATAGGTGGATGGTTTGCCTTATTACTGGGTAACAGGGCCAGGGTATTGCCAGCAACATAGCAACTACAGTGGGCTATAGTGGTTATGATACTTGAAGCAACCCTTTATATGCTTATTAAGTGATTTCAAATTGCTTTAGTTTTAAAAGGAAAAAATGGTCTGGGGCTGGGGGAATAAGGAGGTTATGAAGCCTCACATTTAAGGTTTAAATAACACCTCACTAAAATATAAGATGCTTCACACTTAATTGATCTTGTATCCTTTTTGTGGTATGTTTCTTAAACAGGGATTATTACAATATTTTCTGACATAATGGAAAGTCAAGCGTGTTTCTAGCTAAAGGAATACTCTGGGCACCTTAACAACCTTATCTCAATGCTTTTATAGCTTAAGGGTTAAACCATGTATGTATGGTTTAATTTCAAAGTTGTGAACACAGTGCACGTACTAAAAGTTCTCACACAATGTTGTGAAAGGGTAACTTATGATGGGCTGAGAACATCAACTGATGCTTTTTGCCTATAACCAGAAACCAGTCAGAGGCTTCCTCATTATAACATCAGGCCCTCAGACCAAGAGGAGTAGATCAGACAGGTGCCATATTTATTTAAAGCAATATGCCACCCAGGACCTCCTGGCATCATACCAACCTCATTAAGATGACATTGTTATGGTGTCTGCAGTGTCCCTTTAATACATTTTTTAATAAAGTGCATTACACAATCAGGTTTTTCACATGAAATTACTCACAGGTTACAGTCAGTAAGTAGGTGTCACTTGTACTGTTACTCACAGGATTCACAGCCTCACACCAATACTCTCCTCCATCTGAAGGCTTAATACTGGAGAAGGTGACAGTCTGATTATCAGGGGACAGAGTGGCACTGAGAGGGAGCTCAGCATTGCCTCTGCCCCATAATATAGTTTGTGCATGGATTGTAACACATGTTAGATTAACTGCTTCATTTTGTAGCGGGTGACAGTTAGATGCTCTGACCACAGGTTTAGTGACATAATCTGTGAATGAAAGGACATGAATTTAATTCACACCTAGAAACAAAAAAGTAAACACTTGTGCAAACAAAAGAGGCTATAAGATAGCACAATAGAAATAAAAATGAAGGATAAAAAAAATAATTAAATAAATACAATATTGTATAAAATCATCAGCTAAAACACATAAAAACCTTCCCAAGTTTTTCTCACCTGCAATTTTACCATAAACAGTGTCAGCGCTTTTTTGGTCTGCCCCTAGTGAGATATTCTCACAAACATAACTTATAGTTATGTTTGTCTAAATTCCAGTATGGAAAGTTTAAATAACTTTAAAAATGTGAGGGTCCAAATTTATATACAGGGTGTCCACTTCTATATCAATCAACTGTTTTCTCTGTATTCACCTTTTTGTTGGATCTTGAGGCCGGTACTCTGCTTGTCTTGTAGATCTAGTTCATAAAAATTGCAATGCTACTGGTTGCAACTATGTGTTCTGCAAATGGAAGGCATGTTACAGGAGGTGTGGACTACTTCCAGTCACATTGTACTCTGGCTGTCATTACCAACATGTAAACCGGCTGCATCAAGGGAAACCTACTGTCACGATTAGGGAACCTAACAGGCTAACAGGTCAAAGAAAGTAAAGGGTGCAATACTGGTCCTTAGAATGGCCGAGTTAAGCACACTAAGAATAGTCAGGAAACAAGCCGAGTAAAGGGAGCCAGAAAACAGGAGAACAAGAAACAAGCCGAGGTCAAAGGAATGGAGAATACAGAAAAATCAGAATAACAAGCCAAAGAATCGGTAACCAGAGAGAAACACGAGCAAAATGCAATACAGGTATCACAAGACCACAACAGGGCACTGAGAGACAGGAAAGGTAAGTATTTAAATCCTGTGCTTAATTCTGATTGGATAACTTCCAATCAGAATTAACAATCATACGTGGGAGATATCTAAACCTCCCACTGTGATTGTAGTACTGTGGATTTAACGCCGGGTCAAGTGGCTGACCCCGGCGTTCGCATAAATGCGCGGGCTCCCAGCGTGCAGCGTTATACATGCTGCCGCTGGGATGCGAGGAGGAGGATGCGAGCGGCGTATGGGGCTGTGAGGATGCCGCTCGCCGACAGGTAGGGGAAGGGGAGACCGCGGGCGGCGAAGGACTGAGGGTGAGTGCTGCAAGCGGATTGCAGCATCCCCTCACAGCCGCCCGCGGAGCCCTGACACCTACATCTGACTGTTCACTTGCTGCCTAATATATCCCATCCTTGGACAGGTGCCATTGTAATGGTACAATAAATGTTATTCACTTCACTTGTCAGTGGTTTTAATATTGTTGCTGATCACAATTGTCCCCTGTATATTCACACAAACACACAATAAAATATAACCCTAGATTTTGTTACAGAAGCTGCCAAATTCAGATTTCTAATGGCACCCTATGTCTCAGAGTATATAAATAAATGTAAACTGAAAATGTAAGTTGTAGCGTTATTGTAACTAGATAATGAGAAACTCATAAAATAAAATGTTCTCACTCATACTTGCCTTACTTACTTAGAGCACTACTTACCATATACCGTCAGGTAAACTGAAGCTCTTTGCACTCTTTTAGATGTCTGTACCTCCACTGTATAAATACCTTGGTCTGTAGTAACAAGGTTTGTAATGTGCAATGATCCATTAGGGAAACCAGTGGCTCTAGAGAAGTACTGGGTCCCAGCCACTTGGGGTGGATTATTTCTTGATGAGTAAGAGAGAATTTGATTTTGAGTATGGACGACTGTTCCATTAAACCAAGCAAAACTACGAACTGTTCCATTGATATCAGCAACTTGTAAAGTGACAGATTGATCGATGATTGGATATGAAGGAATCAGATATATGTCGATTGTGCTGGCTAAATCCATCCATGTTGCAAGAAGGACTGAAAGACAATGTTGAAAGCGTTATTTGATTGCAAAGAAATAACTCCAAATGAGAGGTACATATAAAGAAGACATTTTACGAAAACATTTCTACGTGCTTAGAACATTCAATGTTGGCATAACTGATTCCACATTTTGTTATTTGTGACTTGACAAAAATGCCCAAAAATAGTGGTAACCAACAAAAAATAAAAACAAGGTTATTTCAGCACGAAAACATACAAAACAAAATTATCATCATCTCATTTACAAACACCAAATTACACATTTAAGGGTAAGATTCCTGTGTAGAGGTATGTATTAATTTCTTTAAAAGATCACAGAAAATTGGAGATGTAAAATGTAGATTAGTCCAGTAGAACAAACTCTGTATTACACCAAATGAACGTGTATTAAAATAAGCAATATCTATCTATTCATGGTATCGAATTTATTTTCATATTGAGTGACCACTGGGTGGAGCTGTTTAACAGGGATAAGATTTGTGAACAAAGAATGCACAAAAAATATTTTATTGGGATGTGTGTAGTTGCATATGTAGAGCTCTGATTAAACCAAGCATAGTAACACATCAACATATATAGAAGAAAAAAATAGGGCTAAATAAGTGTAAATATATTGGTCTGGAAGACTTGAGCGAGAATGCCATGACATGCGCATCGTCGTCCTTCATGGCATATTTCTGATGTTACCCAAATAACATCATTAAAGAAATAGAGATACAATATTTTTTTTGGCAAAATTATTCCACGGCTTTATTAATGTATAAATTATGTAATAATTTAATAAGGTCATTGTCAACAAAAATGTAATATGACATCACTCCATCCACCATTTTAACATAACTATACCCCCAGACAATGACCTAAACAAAATGTAACAGAATACATCCATACAACCATGTAGCATTAATATAAATAACATAAACCATTATCACAGTCACCAAGGGCATCCATTTCCAATTGTAGGGGCATACCAAGACACCCCTGCACCATTATCACAGCCACCAAGGGCATCCATTTCCACTGTAGGGGCATACCAAGACACCCCTACACACCCAGGTTCGGAGCTACCGACAAGCTCGAACCTACCACCAAATCCAAACGCAAGTATTCCTCCTGACCTATCCCACCTACCAAAGCCGACCTACCCCCTAATTATCCTATCCATCACCCGCCACAGCACAGAGCTTGACCACCTCAAGCCACATGGGCGCTCTCACCCCGCATAAACAACGCCTGTCTCAAGCCCTCCTGGAAGCCAGGGCCAGTGCAAGGATTCTTGCCGCCCTAGGCAAGAATACATTTTGACGCCCCCCTTATGAACGCAGCTACATTCCCTCAAAGGCTTATTCACTAAACTCTGAATTACACTAAAGAGACATTTAGGGAAAGATATTAAAGGGAAACTATAGTGCCAGGAAAATAAACTTGTTATCCTGGCACTATAGCTTCCCCTCCATCAAGCGCATCTCCCCTCGTGGTGCAGCAGGGGTTAAAACACCTTCTGTCACTTACCTGGGTCCAGCAGTCTTTTGTGCTGGCTTGGTTCCGCCTTCGCTCCTCATTGGCCACGCTTGCAGTGGTATTTCCGTGACTGGACGTCCCCGTGCATAGCCACTAGAGGAGTTAACCCTGAACGGTAATTATTGAATATGTGTCACCTACATACTCTCACTTATACACACTCTCACTGGCATACACATTGTCAGTTACACACTCTAACACCACTCAGTGTCACTTGCACACTCTCCCTAACACATACTCACTAACAGTGTCACTTGCACATTCTCACTAACACACACACAGTCACTTGCACACTTTCCTTAACACACAGTCACTTGCACACTCTCCTTAACACACACACACAGTCACTTGCACACTCTCCTTAACACACACACACAGTCACTTGCACACTCTCCTTAACACACACACACAGTCACTTGCACACTCTCCTTAACACACACACAGTCACTTGCACACTCTCTTTAACACACATACAGTCACTTGCACGCTCTCCTTAACACACACACACACACACACACACACACAGTCACTTGCACACTCTCCTTAACACACACACAGTCAATTGCACACTCTCCTTAACACACACACACACAGTAACTTGCACACTCTCCTTAGCACACACACACAGTCACTTGCACACTCTCCTTAACACACACACAGTCACTTGCACACTCTCCTTAACACACACACACACACAGTCACTTGCACACTCTCCTTAACACGCGCACACACACAGTCACTTGCACACTCTCCTTAACACACACACACACACAGTAACTTGCACACTCTCCTTAGCACACACACACAGTCACTTGCACACTCTCCTCAACACACACACAGTCACTTGCACACTCTCCTTAACACACACACAGTCACTTGCACACTCTCCTTAACACACACACAGTCACTTGCACACGCTCCTTAACACGCGCACACACACAGTCACTTGCACACTCTCCTTAACACGCGCACACACACACAGAGTAACTTGCACACTCTCCTTAGCACACACAGTCACTTGCACACACTAACACACAATGTCACTTACACACTCATTAACACACATACTGTCACTCAAACACAAACTTTACATAAAGTCACACTTTATTTACACAGACAAACAAACCAATTTACACACTCCCCCATTTACAAACATGCACACAATAAGAAATCCACCTTAACCATGCCGTACCTGGGTACTGTGAAGAGAAGAGGTCCAGGCTGCAGGATCCAGGATGTTGCTCTTTCTCCTGGGGGAGCAGAAGAGCCGTGCACTGTGAGCACAGCCTGCTTCCTGCTCCCTTCACCATGCTTCCAGTATTCACAGGCTCCCCCTGCCTCCAGGAAGCACAGTGCTCTGCTCGGGGGATGGGGTTACAGCAAATCCCACTGCCCGAAAAGGTAATCGGCTGCAGAGGGAGCCCAGCAGGTGAGTGGCTGCGCTGGGGGGTGGCTAAGGAGCCGCTCACCCAGCACAGCATTCCCAGACAGCTACAGCAGGGCAGCCCACCGGGAAACCTCTCGGTTTCCGCCCCCTAGAGGCCGGCGCCCCAGGCGAATGCCTTATTCGCCTTAATGGTAGCGCCGGCCCTGCTGGAAGCCCAAGTTGAGGAAGTCTAACCCCACTTCTGAAAGATGTACCCCATCACGCCTGATATAGCCTGGCAACAGATCTTCCAACTCACAATGTCTAAACACTAACCCACCAGACCTCTTAATCAAAATTGCCAAAAACTTACTGAATTTGCGTCTACATCTGGCAATTGCTGTGGGATCCCGAGCATGACGCCAATGGAAACGCGGTACAGTTTCCGACCAAATAATGACCACCCCAGGAAGTAACCCCCTCAACTTATCCACACCCCTCTTAATCCACCGTGCCAACTCCCTTTGCAGCACAAGACCAAAATCGTTTCCCCCAGCATGAAGCAATATGAAATCAGGAACCTCACCCTGACCTATCCTCCAACACCTCTGAACATATCTCTTTCCACCCAAAACCCCGGAAACCAAACCAAAACAACTGTGAAAAAATCATCGGAAAGCCCAGCTGTGTGCCTTGTCTCCGAACTGCAGCTCTCCGTTCCGCCCAGTAGACGTAGGAACACCACCTGAAAAAAAAATAACATAGCACCACTAGGACAAAACAGCGTGTTACCCCAACATTACCAGACCTGGCTTACACTAGACGATCAGGATGAACATACGACCGAAACCTAATTGACTCCCACTTCCCGATCTTCTTAAACCAGCTCATCACCCAGGCCCAACCGTGCCGCCTCCATGGCAGCCCCGATCCGAATTGAATGTGTATCAAATTGTAAGGGATCCAGGCCCAGGTATTTCAAACCTAACTTAAAAACCCTAGTAAACTGATATTTTGACAGGGCCGAACCGTCTGCATGTAGAAAATAGGAACCTTGCACCCCTGGACGGACCTCCCTATACCACTTTGCACAATCCACTGGGCAAACCGATGCCCGTGGCAGCGAAAACAATCTCACCGAACAGCCCTTACCAAGTACATCCGTCTTCGAACGCCATAAGCGAATGGCCACATGATCGTCCCCTAACTCCCCGTCTGCTGATTGGAGACCACCGTAATGAACCCTACTACCACGCACACTCTCACTCACCGGGAAAGCCCTGAAAAAGGCCCTCACAAAGGCCACCGAAAACAACAATACCGCATATGGTGAAAAACAGAGACTCAGCAAAACCCCAAACAGCTGTTGAAGCAACCAAAAAGACACCAGTCTCCAAGTGTCCGGGGCTGTCTTAACCTTGCGAAAGCCCTTCACCTCTTGCCGAATCAAAAAATTATTTGTTGAGTCTTCCAAACTCTACTATAGGCCACCCATGTACCTGGAGCCAAAGAATCCCTGATCAGTCCTCCAAGCAAGAAGTCCCGAGCTGCCACATGTCGTCTGGGCATGACAGACCCTTCCTCTGCGTGCCCGGAGCCGCCACCCGAAACTTTGCCCACTGAAAGCAAGAAAGTGAGTCAGCAATTACATTTAAGAATCCCGGCACGTGTCACGCACGAAAAACAATTGCATACAATACAAGACAAAACAACGAAGTAATCGAACCACTGGACAGAAGAAGCGGAAAGTTTGTTCACCGCCTCCACTACAGACATATTATCTGTAAAGAAAATCACTTTCCTATCACGAAAACAATGACCCCATAATGAGAGTGCCACAACTAATGGGAACAATTCAAGAAAGGCCAAATTCCGAATGAGCGAGCTCGAAGCCCAATGCTCAGGCCACCTCTCCGCACACCATTGCCCTGCAAAGTAAGCCCCAAAACCTACGCTTCCTGAAGCGTCAGTAAACAACTCCAAATCGGGCGATGCCACCACCCTGTCCCGAAAGAAAACCAGGCCATTGAAATCCCTCAGAAAGACTTCCCAGATGCCGAAGTCCTACCGCATAGGTGCCGTGACCCGGATAAAGTGATGTGGTGACCGTACTCCACAAGTAGCCTTGGCAACCTGTTGAATATCCTCCCCACTGGGATAATTAGACACGCAAAGTTCAGTCGACCCACTGAGGACTGCACTGTCCTCTGTGTCACCTTTTTTGCCTTACGCACCTCCGCAATGACCTGAAGACGGGTCCCTAACTTATCCAGTGGCAACCTGCATTCACCTGTGACCATATCGATTTCAAGGCCCAGGAAACTAAGGCACGTGGTAGGCCCCACCGTCTTGTCACCCGCCAGTGGAACTCCAAAAACGTGGGCCACCCATTCTAGACACCTTAACCCCACTCGACAAGTTTCGGAGACAGCCGACCCGACACACATGAAGTCGTAAAAGTAATGGACCACAAACTTGGTACCCGCCTCCACCCGCCTCCACCAGAAGACGAAATGCCGATTCGATATCAGCGTTTGCCAACATCGACCAACGTCCTGCTTCCTTTACCAGCTCGACCACGTGGTCAAATGATGCATAAGAAACAGAACAAAACGCCCCGTCTATGTCATCATTGACCGATGACCCTTTCGGGTACGACAGGTGATGAATAAGGCTGAATTTTCCTGTTTCCTTCTTGGGCACAACCCCTAATGGAGAAATCCTCAAATCCGGCAGCGGCAGCTCCACATATGGCCCCGCCATCTGCCCCAAGTGAACCTCATTATACAGCTTCTCCTGTACCACGCCTGGGTATTCCCCCACGGAACGTAAATTATGAAAACGAGGAACCACCCACCTTTCCCGGAACAGAATGAAAAACCCCTGCATGAACCCGTCCCGTAATAGTCGTGCATCATCCTGGTTAGCGTATCTGCTTAACCACGGGAGTATTGCGCCGACTTTCACCGGGTTGACTTTCATCATGCCCCAGAGGAAGTGGATGGCATTGCTGCACCACTGGCACTCCCTGCAGAAGCGGGCTTACCCATGTGCTCCCCCACATCCGGAACATTCATGCCAAAAACGGCATGTGGTGCCCCACTTACACTGGCCCTTATTAAAGAGCCAGCAGTATCCCTTCCTCTGACCAGCCGACGATATGGCAGAAGACCCTCCTTGAAAGGGAGCCGCCTTCTGTGCCATCATCAACTTCATCCATAGGGTCAGGTCCATCTGGTCCCACCGCATCCCAGGATTAGCCGACAACCGCTGACGTAACTGTTCATCATACCGCCACCAAACAAGGCCCCCATGGGTGCAATATAACACCCATACACCGTCCAGATAACAAAATAATTGAGAGCATTTTTCCAGAGCTTTTTCTCCCAAGACACTCACCAAAATACAAAAGGCTCTCCCGTCGCCGTTTTTACCTTCTCCTCCTCCTTTTTAGAGTCCTTTTTGTCCACCACCTTTAAGTATTCTTCCAAGGGAAGAATGGAGAATATCTCCACAAACTCCCCTTTCCATAGCTTTTCCTTAACCTCTGCCTTCAGATGGCATCCCAACGGTCCCACGAAAGACACATGCACATTCTGACGCACTGCATCAGGAATGTCTCCTAATAATAAATCCCGCTCGGCTACCACTTCTGTCGCCACTGAAGCCGACAACGCCGCAACCGCCTCGCTTGTACTACTCCCTGCCATTTCCGGAATACTCTGCTCGCCAGACCCTATCCCCGTAGACCCAGGGACCCAAACCCTACTAAAGGAAGCCCCTCTATCTGAACTCGCACTCAAAGATGTGAGAAAAGATTTTAAACCCTTTAACAAGTCTCCCGAGTGTGGTGTAAGGTGGGACTCAAAATTCCAAACCCCGTACTGCAGCCGATCCTGTGGTTGCTTCCCAAACTCTGCTGTGAGAGGGTCCTGGCGAAGCTGCTCTGGGCTCACCGCTGTCCTGTGGCCTCCTCCGGCCCGCAGTCTGGACATCCAACGACCTGCTAACAAAAGAGGAAAACCTGGGGAGGCCGTCATCAAAACACCCAGCCTTCCTGACCTCACCCGGTGATCCCTTGTGAGACCTGCGACTCCTGATATCCTGACCCTTGCGGCCGTAATGATCTCCTGAGGATTTTCTGTGCTGCCTTTCAGGGGAGCCCCCGCTGACTGACCTGGAAGCACTCCCCTGCAAACTTGTAGCGGCGACTAGTGAAAGACTCCCTGCTGCTGCTACAGTGCCTGCTCCACTGACTGCTCCTGGAGCTTTGGCAAGAAGACCTCCTGCCAGCCCCACTAGACCTGCACTGCCCTGAGGACTTGGCATCTCTGTCCTGAATGTGGCTATCTCTGCCCACCCGCTGACCAGCTGTCCTAAAGCATCCTGCACCTGTGCCCCTCATTGAGGGAGCCCTGCTGTGTCCTGCCATGATGTCGCCACCTGTCACCAGTGCCCTACGCACCTCACTCTGATCTCCCACTTGAGGCTGCTGCTCTTTGGAAGGGGATGCCTGCAGCCCATCCTGCCCATGCTGAGTGTCCGAGATGCCTCATTTCCTACCCTGGAATCCCCCAAGGGTGCTAAGACCACGCTGCTGCCCAAGCCCCTTCTGGCTGCCCCATCCTCAGTAGAACCTGACTGGGTGGAAGGGGCCTTGCCTACAAACCTTTTTTTCCTTCCCCTTTGCACCCTAACAGCCCTGGGGGTCAACTCAACGGGCATGCTCTGACCGGATGGCCATTTCCTGGTCCCAGCAGCGCCCCCAGTGGTCGAGGGGCCTACCACAGCCTCCATCTGCGAAGTCCTGCCAACCACCAGAAGGCGGTGGTCATACTGTCCGGGCCGCCCCAGAACTTCGTCCCCGACCTCCGCGAGCCCGGCTCCGTCTGCCACTGCTCACCACACTGCCTCCTGGCTCGCCTGCTGAAGGGTTCCGTCCCTTCACCGCTCCACTACCGTCCTCTGGGCTCAGTTGTTGCGGCGGCCTAGTGCGCCAAAATGTCCGGCGCGCCTGCGCCACAGGAGTTCCCGCCACATCCAGCGCTGCTCCCAGTCTCTCCCTCCAGCCACGGCACTCCATGCTGACGAACCGCCACCCTGACACCATCCAGGATCGCCGACATGCCGCTCTCAGTTTCCAGGGAATCCATCTGCAAGAGAAAGGAGAAAAAATCCCCACCAACCAGACAGCAACAGTTACCAGAAGGTAAGAATTTAAATTTCAAATGGATTCCAGCTTAAAATGTCCATTATTTATATGAAGCTTCCTAAGCCACACCCCTTACTTGACATCCTCCAATCAAACCACCCCTTCTTCCATATGCCTGCTTTCTAGCTCTGTCAAGGCCCATTCCACCTAACTTGCTGCTCCATGGGCTTCGGGAATTTGAAATGATTTAAACATTTTAGCCAAAAAAGATGAGTTTAAAAAAGTCACCTGAATTCTGTGTTAAGTTTGGCCAGTTTGGCCTTATATTTGAAATTCACTTTGAATTCCAGGCAATTCTCATTTTAGTAAATAGCCCTATAAGGGATACATTACAATATATTGGTTCACAGTTTCACAGTTTCATGAACTGTTCCATGAAAAAGAGCCCAATACTTCACATTTAACAGTGACGCTCACAGTCCTTCTGGAAAAGAGTTATTGACATATTTACTGAACCATCAGTTGGAAAATTAAACATCAAAAATTACTTAAAAAGCACTTTTTCTAGCAATTAACCGATATCATCAATATTCGCTTACAAATAACTAGTACTAACATGACAAACATCTACCTACCTTGAGTTCATGACATCAAACCTTTGCCAGTGATTCTTTATCAAACAAATAAAGTAAATAAAGTACCAATATGAACTGAAGCAACATAATAGCAAGCACATTGTGAGGTATGACAAATAAAATTATATGTAGAAATCCACATCTCTATACCCAGAAATTGTGTGCCTCTATTTTAGGTAGAGGAGAGGAGAAATACAACACTATTTCTATTTATCCACTTCATATACAGTGTTCACCCCGGATTTGCCTTGCTTGAACTGGATCAAGATATACTTTGCTAAATCTTACATATAGATTCAAAAGAAAACAGAGCATTTTATGAATAAAACATTAACATAATTTATAAGTGATTTTCAATGATTTATTCAATGGTGAAAACAAAAAATGTACATTCACTTTGAATTTTCTTTGAATTCCTGACAACACACTCATTAGTTAATAAGCCAATAAATAAACAAATGTCAAATGTGCCGGTCTGTCCTTCGCTATGGACAGCAATAGCTTCTGTGCTATGGCAAGCAAGCAAGCGAGATTTCTTGAGCAGCCTATGCCAATATACATGAAGGCCGATCCCTATAGTGACAGTCAATAACTATCAGGGTAATTCACTAAAATAAGAATTAAAAGTACATTTTACGTTTAAGTTGAAAATAGTTGGATTGGGGAAAAACTCTAAGTCAGTCATGCTTCTAGTTTGACTACTTTAATCTGAAGTTTGATATTCACTTTAAATTCTCACGTTAGTGAATAACCCTGTATGAAACATGCAGCGATACCCATCTTAACTTCCAATAAGGAACTGCATTTGGACTGTATGCCATTGGAACCCATACCCTGGAGCACCTTAACACACCATGAGAGATACCACCGACCCGAAGGCTAGACCAGCATTTCCTATTGTAAACTGGAAAAGAATGAAGCATTAATACATAATGTATTTTTGTTTTGTGAACTGCACACAGTTCTCTCTCTATATACGTTCTCACTTGTCCACTCAACAACAAACCCTAAGAAAAATTATAAAATCAAATGCTCTCTAATCTGTTATTATAACCTATTTCTATACAAGTTGGGTTATTCTCTAAAAGTGTGAATTGTTAAAATTATGAACAGGCCAAAAAAGCTGGCTTAGGGGGAAAAGGAAGCTTTTAATTCAGGGATTTTAGCATAAAATGGGAAAATAATTTTCATATTCTATCTATCTAAACACTATTTAGTGAATAACATTGTATGTGAAAGGTTGTGAAGAAGCACATATAAGTTTGTACAAAAGAATATATAGACAATAATTAATAGTTCCATTTTTACCTGCCAGTATATAGCCGCTCATTGCAGGATCCTTTTTTTTTTTCAGTTATTCTGTAGAATGCATTCAAGAGCTTAGCAATGCCCTTTGGGAGAATGAGAGAATGAGAGATGGGACTGTTGTTTTGGTATAATTTTTAACTTGCTAAAATCCACCTCCGCCTCTCAGGCCACAGATCAATAAAGCAACAGAATGTTCACACAAATAAAGTTATTGCAAAAATGATTATAGGAACCTAACTCATTCCCAGCAGCCACTGGTGCTCCGGAAAGGACCTGCAATCCCAACACGTTAAGGCAACAAAGAAATTCCCAGGCACTCAGAGTGTTAAAGCTGCAGGCAGATTTATTGAAACAAAAAAGGCAGCAATGTTTCGACCTTCTAAGAGGTCTTTTTCAAGCTTGAAAAAGACCTCTTAGAAGGTCGAAACGTTGCTGCTTTTTTGTATCATTAAATCTGCCTGCGGCTTTAACACTCTGATTGCCTGGGAATTTCTTTGTTGCCTTAACAAATAAAGTTAGGTGAAGTGAATAACATTGATTATAGTGTTACAATGGCACTTGGTGGAATATATTAGGCAGCAAGTGAACCATCAGTTCTTAAATGTCATGTGTTGGAAGCAGAAAAAATGGGCAGGTATGAAGGGAACCTACCTGATATTATGCAGGTGAACTGACGTTCAGCGTCTCCACGCTCTGCATGGAGATAGATAGATAGATAGATAGATAGATAGATAGATAAGTAGATATTTCATATATATAAATATGAAAGATACCAAAAAAAAAAATAATAAAAAAGAAAAGAATATATATATATATATATATATATATATATATATATATATATATATATATATATATATTAATATGTCTGCTCTTATGAGATTAACCCCCTTACTTGGGGACAAAAGTTCCATCTCAGTACAAGGCTAAATAGGCCCCTAGAATGAGGCACCTGAAAAAAGAGAGGGAGGCAGTATGTAGGGAGGGATTTAAAAATAAATAAATACATACCCCATCTACTCCATCTTTGGCAGAAATGTCAATATACCCCATCTTTTCCCCAAGTAAGTGAGTTAATCTCATAAGGACCTTCCAAAGATGGGGTACATGGACGTTGTGGCAGGCTTATGCAATGTATGATCATATACTGTAACTAAACCCAACTCCAAGGAATCCATGTTTAAAATGGAATGAGGCAAAAATGTGATTCCTTGTTGAACTAATTTGCATATGCCCACCCAGAATCCTTTGCAGTAGTAACATCACTGCCAATTTGTGATTTATGTGGGAAAAGCAAGTCGGCTTGACTGGTGTGCAGATTTTTGATTAACATTGTATTGACTATATATATATATATATATATATATTACATTGCTAAACACAAATACACACACCAGTGAAGCCATAAGACTTGCTTTTCCCACAGAAATCTCACTTTAACAGTGCTCTCACTACTGCAAGGGATTCTGGGTAGGTGTATCCAAATGAGCTGTACAGGGCACCTAGTTTGGGGTAAAGTTTTGAAGAGATTTTTTTCAATGTAAAGGCCAAAGGATATATTGGGGTCTAGCAAAAAACCTAGATATTTAAAAGAGCAGACTGCTGTCAGTATGCTATTTGAATTTGTTCTGGTACACAGTTGTTGATTTTGTAGTTTACATAATTACGTAATTTAGGCACTTCAGGTGGGTTTTCATCCACACATTTTTCCCCACCTCTCTTTTGGTGTGTGTATATATATATAGATATAGATATAGATAGATAGAGATAAAGAGCGAGAGAGACAGACATTTCAGTGGATAATGCTATTGTAAAGTTTTGCAGACATTTAGAAGCCACGCTAACTTCAGGTTTATTATGATGTTTCCTCAATGGTATTATTTTCCCATATTGCACAGATCACCATTGTGCATCCTATATATAAAATATAGACATGTCTTGCTCAGCCTTCAGTCCTGCTTTCACAACATGCTCTTTGTTAATTCCCCTAGAATGAGGAAGTTTAGGTATTGTCACACGGTCAAAGTTCTCAAAGCCTGAGTTCAATAAACTGTAAGTATCGAGTGGGTAGTGAGATCCAATTTTATCTTTGCTAAAACTTAGTTGACGTATGTAGTATGAAAACAAAATTAGGCAATTAACCATGTGGAGTATGAAACTATGACAAACCTATCTATATAAAAGCATTGTAAACGCATAATTTATATGATGCAATAACCAGTCCTACCATATTTCATCTCATCCCTTAAATACATAAATGTTTAACTTACTAACATCATTAAATTCTTCATATTGAAAGGGATTGCATTGAGGCTGTTGTCACAGTTAAAGCAGTACATTTATATTTGTTTACTTATTTACAAAAAAAACACACAAGGACACAAGATGGTTGCCATTTGGAGACTTATTTTATTTAACCCCCTTCACTACAGAGAACTTTATGATTAAAAAAATATTAGCGTAGCATTTATTGGAAGGCATGGATGCATAGCTAACTTTATATCATTTAACTTTTTTTGTTCATCCGTTATTATATTATTTGGGAAATTAAAAGCTTTAGACAGTATACAGTGTCATTATCTTGCATTATGTCAGCCAGGGTTTGATATATTTGTACAAAAGCAAAAATGTTTTTTTTTATTCTCACATGAAGTAGGTGCGACAAAAATATTAAAGTAAAAATTGTCAAATACCGTGTTTATAGTTATTTGCAAGGACCTTGAATGTTTAACTAGTTGTACAACTTACTTATAATGTCAACAGAATATAAAAATAATGTCTATATTTGAGGATATTGCCTGTATACAATAAACACAGTTAAATAATTTTTCCTAAAATAAAGGTATTTAAACCTCCGTAGCAATCCTCAACAATCTCAGGAATACTAATGTAATGCTAACATTGAAATGGTAGAGTACATTCACTCCACCCCCCTGACTACTGACTCCTTCGATCACCAAATCCAGTTACCCTTCCATTACCAATAAATCACGCAACACCATGTTAAGTGGTTAAGGTCAACGGCCACAGCTTTATTTAAATCAGCATAACCAAATAATGTCAGCTGCTGGTTTTACCCAGCAGACAGCTACACTTTAAACTTCTCCCAGAGCCTCTTCAGCCTGTCCTTCGTCATCAACGAAATTCAGGCTGTGACTCTCCAAGCCCGTCCGGGCATTATTCTATTTCCAAACTTGCTGGCGCAGGAAACCCACAGCTTTGACAAAATTAAAAAGCAAAGAAAAACACAAACACAATACAAAACAAAAATGCCAGAACAGAACAATCAAAGAGGGTGGGTGGGGAAAGACACTGCCAGGCTCCCTTAGCATTGTTCACCAGCAGTCTGGTAATTTTCCCAGAATTCTCTGCCTCCAACTGTATCCAATTGGTTGCTATGCCAACCCCTCAGGGCAGCAGTCATGCTTCCCCCTCCCTATTTGCTCTGGGGGTTGGCCTTTCCTGACTAGGAATAATATTACCAATTGAAATTCCCTGTATTGTTTGAAAGTAGGGGGTGGTAATCATAATTAGATTATAAATTACGTTAAGTGAGGCTTTGTGGACTAGATTTCATGCTGCAAAACACATGAAAATAAAACTGCTAATACTCGATTTGGGTATTAATGGAGTTATTAAATATATATTTTTTTTAAATGGAAAAAAAGTCAAATGTGGTGACCAGGCTTAACAGCTATTTTGTATAACCATTTCTGATCTGTGAGGCTGGTCTTGCAAATCTTTTGTTTGTCAATTTGAATAATGTCACCTATTATTGATATTTAAATAGCGCCAACATGCTATGCAACGCTATACAATGTTATCCTATGTTCTGTAATGTTTGCTACCTGCCTCAATAAAAAAAAATATTTATTTATTGAGGCATGACAAAAACATGTGTCACTGAGGAAGCATGGTCTAGTCCAGTGATTGTGTACCTTAGCAAAAACAAAATGCAAATTTCACTAGAAATTCATACTTTTAGAAATTAATGTGGTTACACCCCTCTGGTTGTCAATCAGAACATTGGGCTTGTTACTGATAGTTTATCTCAGTGGAACTAATATCAAGAGGCAGGCAATTGCCCAGAGCACCTGCAATGCAAAGACTTCTCATTGAGCTGCATTGGGAAGTGTGTGATTGGACAGCAACAGAAAGTCTAACCGGGGAAAGGGCGAGCTTGCAAAAGATCTGCAGCTTTTGCAAGCTGTTTTTAAATATATGACCCTGGGCATATTGGACTTGTGTTATTGTTTGGGTTTAATTTATGGGTTACCCCTTTAGAGACCACTATTCCCCTTAGAGTGAATATTTTTGTTGGTTTTAGATATACCCTATGATATGATATACCCTAGATATATATGTTTTCATTTGGATATATCTACTTAACAGTTATTATTATTATTATTATTATTATTATTATTATTATTTGTATTTTGGAACTGGAGTGTCCCTTTAAGAATGATGATCTCACTGTGGTCGAATTTGACTGCAACAAGGAAAATGTTTCGGCATTGGATTACAGGAAAATAATGTGGGTTTGTTCAAACTTTTTTTACAAAGAGGATCCCAGTAGTTTAAAAAAAAGGTAAATTCTATTGTTAAAAAATAATTACATATTTTTAAACATTAAAGTGTTTTTGTATTTTTTAAGCATGCGTCCTTCACTGAATCAAATGCCTTCTCATGTAACCTTATTAACCAAGCAAACAGCAAATTAACTACCAGTTCTGACCATGGGGTGGCAGAATTTCACTTCGCAGAAGGTCTTTAAGAACATAGCCTTTGTTAAGATGATTCTTACTAAAGTTATTTGAATTATTGAAATACTGGGTTAGAATTGGATCCTTGAAGTATTTATATTAATTCACACCCAGAATATAAATAAATGCAAAGGAAGTGTACAAGCTGACAACTAAGTAGACAATCTCAATAATGTTTAACTCAGATGTCATATTTTTGTGCTGGTGCGGCAAACTCCCCAAGTGCCCCTATGCACAAGACAATACTGTGTAAATGAGATTTATTTATTATGTAATGTATCCTAATACATATTATAATCCTACTACTTTAGGAGAATCTCAGATAACTTGGGATTGATGCAAAATCAAGAAAAAAGTTCAGAAATAGGTAGATGAAGTGATTTAAAAAAAAAAAGTTTGTTTCAAACCACAAGGTTTAACAATATCTCAATGAGATACAAGTGTTGTCACAGTATACAATAAAACAAAACGTAATAAGCCAACAGTGGAGTATGGGTTTAGCTCTGCATATTGTGGGTTGAAGTTTTTGTGTTTATGGTCAAGTCTCATTAGGCTAGTGTAGGTACATCAGTAGCATCCCTGTCGTCTGAATGTCGGGCTAATCGGACTAGTATAGGATGTATGTGAGAGGTATTGATACATCGCCAGACTCGGTATGTTCATCATATGGCCTAGGCAATAAGGCTGGTGGGGGGGGGGGGGGTGGGGGGGTGGGTTGGGTGTGGGGGGGGGGGTGGGTTGGGTGTGGGGGGGGGGGGAATGTGTGTACGGGTCTGTAACCCTGTGGGTTAGGTCTGATTGGCTGAGTTAGACCCCGATACTTGAGTAAGTGTTAACATCGGAGGCAGTAAAACATTACAGGAGAGATAGAAGGTAAACAATTATAAATCATATGGGCAATCTAAGAAAAGGAAACAGCCGGCCATGGGCCGCAGTTGCAGTTCTCCGTGTAGGCTTCAGGTGGTGGCTGCTACATGGGAGCCTTGTCTTGGCTATCGCGGTATGAAAGCTGTCACCCTCTCTGGGTTCCATCTGTGCGATGGTCCGTTGGTGCTTCGAGTATCTGATGGTCGTAGTGTTTCCTGAGAGAGTCCCAGTGAGGGCCATAGGTTCTGCGCCTTTTGACAGTGTTATGAAGGGGAGGGGCATAGTCATTATCACATAAAGTCAGGGTGAATAGCGTTTTCACAACTATACTATATTCAATACTGTTTGTATTCCTGACACTATAGTGTTCCTTTAATCAAATTAAAGGAGCATTCTGGTCACCATAACAATTTAATCTAAAAGTTAAACCGCTCTCAAATGATTTAACCCCAAAGGCTTCCTGCAGCTCCAGATCTCCAGGTCGCTTAGTAGTATTCGGCTTCTGAAACGGAGTGTCAGGAAGTGCAGATTGACGTCAGACATGGGTGCCGCTGATTGGCTAGAGTGGTCACCTGACGATCTAAGCCAAACGCTAGTTCCCGGTTCATAAAACTGTTTTACTTTTTTATGAATGAGGAGCTACTGATTGGCTTAGAGTGCCAGCTGACCACTCTAGCCAATCAGTGGCACCACTAACCAGCAGAACTTCCTGACACTCATTAAATAAAAGTGAACACATTAACACAAATTTTTTTTTTTACCTGTGGAGATAAGAAGGTGCCCTCAGAAAGTGCTGCATTCACAGCATGTAGACTTTTCTATTTTATTAGACAGACCCACCTCATTTTCAGGCAGGTGAGCCCAATGGTATAAACATATTAAAATAAGTGAGTTTTACATTTTTATTTTATTTAAATACAGTTATCTACTGTATTTGGTGCTGTCTGCACACTAAGTAAAATGCTACCAATTTTAACATGCTAAAATATGACAATAAACATTTCAAATGTGCCCCATTTTGTTCTTAAATACATAAAAAAGAATTAGAAAACTATGCATATATTGAAAGTTGTAAAATTAAAATGTATGACCAATTAGATCATAATATATAAAATACCAATGTAATGGGTTACCAGGTAAGAAAAACTAATCACATACATGCTATAATACAATATAATATTTGATTATTAAAGCTTAACTCTGTTACGGCATTCTATGCAGTCACCATTATAATGGGCTTTAAAAAAACAATACAAAATTATGTATATATATATGTAATTCCATCATAACTCTATTTTGATATTAATATATTATATAAAATATATTATATATATATATATATATAATATTATTATATAATATTAATATGTATAATATATAGTAATATCAAAATACACTTAGAATTAAATTATGTATATATCTTTAAATATATAAATAAGTAATTTAAATATATAATATATATATATATATATATATATATATATATATATATATATATAAAAAATTATATATGTATATTTATGTAATCTTTTTACATAATTTTGTGATTTTACTAATTACAATTTGAGGGACCTTCCTGACAACCCAGGCAATCCTGAGAATTTAATTTGCAAGCCCTATATTTAACCAGGCTGGATGCACGCGAAGTAGAAAGCCGTGCAAACCCCAATATTTAAACGCCAAAGCCCTTTGAGAGAATACACCTCTTGAGAAAGTCCATGGAAGAAACGCGTCGAGTCTGTACACGTGCCCCCAGCAGATAGTTGAGATTCAAGCCGCAAACTGCAGGACCAAGGAGATTTCCTCCATCTTATCTACAAACATTCTATTGGATTGGCATACAGTGACCAACTGGTGTCCTGAGGTATCATTGGCAGACTCTCTCTAAGGGGACCTAGCCCATTGGTGGCTGAAACGCTCATTTGCACATTAAGTTATACTTCTTTATGTGCCATTTGAGTGTGTTTTTTACTGTTTGGATTTTAATATTTGTTATCATTAAATACTTCACCATATATGCTCTCTTATGATCTTTTACATGTTATCATCTGAATCCTGAGTGGTAACTATATTTCACACATTTGTGATAATGGCACGCTATTTTGTATATATCCAACTATACCTGTTCTTTGTATTATTGGGATTTGGGAGTGATCCCTTATTGTGGCTTGCCTGTACTCAGTTTTGCACTTTTTCCTATCTACTAGTTTCTTACTACATCTTAGAGCAAATAAAACATATAATGCTTATATCATCATCGGTGAAAGGGCAGTTTATTTGTGAAAAATGCAAAAACAATTAAATGAACGCTACCTTTAGACAGTGTTTGTAATTAAGTGACTACTAAAAAGGACTGGACATACCCCATTTAAATCCCTGGGTTGTCTACTTTTTTCACATGGTATGCTATGGTAAGGGTAATTTTCATTCCTTGCTGCTATACGGTCTCAAAGGCAGCATAGGCCCCGCAAGCCAATCTGAAGCCCATGGAACAGCGCAGTCAGGGGAGTGGGCCTTGACAGAGCCAGGAGTAGGCAGGGGAGTAACCAGTTAAAGGGGCGTGGTTATTGGTAAATGGGGGTTGGACAATAGGAGTATATTAAGCGGCCATTTTATGACTAAGGGACATTTTAACTAAACTGACACTTGCCTGGTAATTGTTTTTGGCAGGTCTGTGTTGGTTTTTTCTTTTGTCTTGCAGATCATGGCATCAATGGAAGAAATCCTGGAGGGAGTGAGAGCTGCTGTGCGGGATAGAGGACTGGCCTGGCTTCATGAGCAACTGGGGGCTCAGGGTCCCCCCCCTACAACCCCTGCGGCGGCTGCACGACGTTCCATGAGGAGGGCGAGACCGCCCCAGCGGCTGAGCCCAGGCATGGAGCCCGAAGTCGGCAGACGGAGGAGCCCGTCAGCGGAGTCTGTTGGGGCCCTGGATGAGGTAGCGGGCCCCAGCGGAGTGGAGGTACCGCGGCCGGCACCGTCGGTTCGACGCGGTGCTGGCCGGGCGCGGGCAGCAGCTAGGCCGAGGCCTACCACGCGGTGTGCGCCCCGCCGGGAGGCGGCAGGCGGGACGGTTGCGGCTGGAGCCAGGACCCAGAGCGGATCGGATGGTGGAAGCAGAGAGCGGATGCGGCCCGGTGAGTCAGGGAATAGCGCTGGGGCCGGGCAGCGGGCGGGGGGCAGAGCTGAGGCCTCTAGTGACCAGGCGGTCCCCCTGATGGCAGGGGGAGCCCCTGTGCAAGGGGACACATCG
The DNA here is from genome assembly GCF_036172605.1 of Pelobates fuscus. Lineage (NCBI taxonomy): Eukaryota > Metazoa > Chordata > Amphibia > Anura > Pelobatidae > Pelobates > Pelobates fuscus. The sequence continues at coordinate 34,259,782 of NC_086327.1, forward strand.
GGGGCGGCCGCTAGTGGGGCCAGGTGCAGCACAACGGACTCAGACGGCGGGTCCGCTCAGCCAGGTACAGTGGGGCCGGCAGGGCCCGCGGCTTTAGCGGACCGGAGGCGCCGGGACAGACAGGTGGAATCCCCAGTTCGCAAGGCGGCCCAAAAGGGGCCAGGTTCAGCGGGTCGGGATAGCTCCCAGGAATCAGCCCAGGGCATGGAGACAGGACGGGCTGGGAGAGAGCGGGAGGGCCACAGGGGCGGCTCCCGGGGACCGAGGGGTCTCTCGCGGAGCCCTAGGCCGCATCGCAGCAGGGAGCAGCGCGGCGTCAGTGCCAGGCATGAAAGGAGGCAGGCTGACGGGTGGAGGGGTAGAGAGAGGAGCAGGTCAGCAAGCAGGCTTAGCGGGAGGAGATCGGTCTCTGGGGAACGGAGGTGGAGGCAGCGGCGCAGTGCGTCTGGGTCATCAGGCAGGAGCTCGCCAGGTCAGCGGCGCAGCGCTTACGGCCGGGAGGGCCAGGCAGGGAGACGAGATATGGTGCGGAACTACAGGCAGGAGCATAAGGAGGTTGGGCGGGTATGTGATCATGTGGACACACTACCCAGGTGTCGTTCTCCTTGCAGGTCTCGCAGCAATACACCCGCGGTCCTGAGGCAGGGCCAGGCTGACGGGAGTCGGCGCCAATTGGATGCTCCGGAGCCAAGCATGGCGGACGGAAGGGAAACGAACCCACGGCCTTCTGCGGCTTCGGGCTCAGGCGGTGAGTCAAATGTTACACCACACGCAGGAACACTATTGACTTGTTTAAAATCTTTCTTAGATTCATGGGCGGGTGGGGAAATGGCTTCACCTCAGTTTGGGAGAGTGTGGACGTGTGAGAAGGGCCAAGGGTTACCAGGTAGGGCCGTGGGCCCAACACAGGATAGCGAAGTGGGGTTATCTGTGTCCGAAACTAGTAAGGAGTCGGGGGAGAAGGTTGGTATTGGGGGCGAAATTACCGACGCTGCGCGGCAAAACGTGCACGTGTCTTTCTCGGGCCCATTAGGTTGTCATCTGAAAATGGACATCAAGGAGAAAATTTGGAAGGGTGAGTTTGTGGAGGTTTTTTCCTTACTCCCGCTGGAGGAGTTCTTAGACATCAAAGAGGAGGACAAGAAGGACGCGAAGAAGGAGGAGGAGGAGAAAAAGCGTAGGTATCGGAAGATTCCTAAAACATTTGGGAACTGGCTAAGGGCCTTTTGTATCCTGGCCAGCGTGATAGGGGAAAAGTCGCCGGATAAATGCTCCCAATTGTTTTGCTACCTAGACGGGATTGGGGAAGCGTACCGGACTTATGGCGGGGTCGCCTGGTGGCGGTACGACGAACAGTTTCGCCAGAGGTTAGCGGCGAATCCCAGCATGCGGTGGGATCAAATGGACCTTCCCCTCTGGATGCGGCTCATGATGGCGCAAAAGGCTGCGCCCTTTCACGGGACGGCCGGTGCGGCCCCTGGGGGACCTGCATCGGCCGGGCAAAAGAAAGGCTTCTGTTGGCTCTTTGACGAGGGCCAGTGCAAGTGGGGTACGTCGTGCCGGTTTAAGCACGAGTGCTCCGGTTGTGGGGGTGCACATGGAGCCAGTCGGTGTTTTAAGCGAGGTAAGTCTGCGCCAGGAGTGGGAGCCAATGGAGCGTCGGCCCCCTCCGCTGCCGCGGGGGGCAACCCCGGTGAAAGTAGGCGAGATGCTGCCGTGGCTAAAACAGTACGGTAACCGTCAGGACGCCGAATTCTTATGGCAAGGCTTTACGGAGGGTTTTTCAATACCGTTTCAGAGTAGGGAAGTAGGGAGGTTATGCTGTAACCTCAAGTCGGTGGGGGAACACCCGGGAGTGGTGCGGGACAAGTTGCTGAAGGAGGTGCAACTGGGTAGGATGGCTGGGCCGTTCGAGGCTCCGCCGTTGCCTGACTTGAGGGTATCCCCGCTAGGGGTAGTCCCCAAGAAGGAGGCGGGTAAGTTTAGGTTGATTCATCATTTATCATTCCCGAAAGGGGCGTCAGTAAATGATGACATCGATGAGGCCCTGTGCTCCGTATCGTATGCATCATTCGACCATGCTGTCGAGTTGGTTCGGAGAGCAGGGCGAGGGGCCTTGATGGCGAAGGTGGACGTGGAGGCAGCATTCCGGCTCCTTCCTATCCACCCAGACTGTCACCATTTGTTAGGGTGCCTTTTTGAGGGTAAGTTTTTCGTGGACCTGTGCCTACCCATGGGTTGCTCCATTTCATGTGCGTATTTCGAAAAGTTTAGCACGTTCTTGGAGTGGGTAGTGCGCAGGGAAACGGGCGGGGGTACGGTGGTCCATTACCTGGACGACTTTCTGTGTGTGGGCCCGGCTGGGTCCGACAGATGTGCCCAAATACTGCGGGTGTTTCAGAGGATAGCTCTACAGTTTGGGATTCCTCTGGCTGAGGACAAGACAGTGGGCCCGACCGAGTGCCTGAGTTTTTTAGGGCTGGAAATCGACTCGGTCGTGGGGGAATGTAGGCTGCCGGAGGAGAAGTTGAGGGTGCTCCGCCAGCAGGTGAACGCGATAAAGGGCTCTAGGAAAGTTACGCTTCGGGGACTGCAGTCCTTGCTCGGCAGCCTTAATTTCGCTTGTAAGGTGATTCCTATGGGTAGAGTTTTTTGTAGATTGCTGGCTAGGGCTACCTGTGGTGTTCGACTGCCGAGTCATTACATCAGGGTGTCGGTAGGCATGAGAGAGGACTTGGACATATGGGACCGCTTCCTCACTAAGTTTAATGGACGGGTGTTTTTCAGGGATGCGATGAAGGCATCTGGCGACGCCGGGCTGTTTACGGACGCCTCGGGGAGCGTTGGCTTTGGGGCTTACCTTGGGGGCAAGTGGTGTGCCGAGGTCTGGCCTACGGCTTGGTCCGAGAGCCCCTTGATTCGGAACCTCGCCTTTTTGGAGCTTTTTCCAGTTGTGGTAGCGGTATCACTATGGGGCGAGGAGCTAAGGGACAAGAAAGTTATCTTCCACTCTGATAATATGGCAGTGGTACAGGTAATTAATAGTCTATCGGCTTCGTCCCTTCCAGTGGTTAGGTTGTTGCGGCAGCTAGTGCTCTTGTGTATGTCTCGGAACATTGTCTTCCGGGCACGGCACGTGCCGGGTCTGCTGAATGTGGTCGCTGACGCTCTGTCTCGTTCACAGTGGGTGCGGTTCCGGGAAGCAGCACCGGACGCGCAAGCGACAGGGCAGGCGTGCTCGGAGGAGATGTGGCGGCTCGGGACGTTGTGCTTGGGCGATACATAAGGAGCTCGCTGGCGCCGGGGACTTGGACCGCTTATACAAAGGTTTGGAGTGAATGGGAGGAAATGTTGTCCCAGGCGGGAGCAGGCGATTCTGCAGCCGGTAGGTTGGATACGCTGTTGTGGCTTCTTTGCAGGTTGGTGGCAGGTGGGTCGTCCCCTTATAGGGTGGAGCGCTACATGTCTGCGTTAGCTTTCCTGTTCAAGTTTAACGGGTGGGAAGACTTGACGAAACATTTCTTGGTGAAGCAAACTTTGAAGGGTTTCAAGAAGGGTAGGAGGTCCGTGGATACGAGGAGGCCGGTGTCCTTTGCTACCCTTCAAGGGTTGGTGGGGTTGTTGAACGAAGTGTGCAGTTCGGCATTTGAGGTAACTTTGTTCTCTGTGGCTTTCGTATGGGCTTTCTTTGGGGCCTTTCGTATTGGCGAATTGGTGAGCGCCAATAGGTCGGGGGCATCGGGCCTCCGGTATGAGGATGTGGTTATCGAACAGGATAAGGTCGTGATTTGGCTCCGGCGCTCGAAGACGGACGTCTTCGGAAAGGGTAAGAAAATTGTCCTGTCCTCGCTACCAGGGTCCCCGGTGTGCCCGGTAGTGTGTGGGGACGTGTTTTTTTACAGGTTCGCCCGAAGGTTGGTGGTTGCTTCCTGATTCACGAGGATGGGAAAGCGTTGTCGCGCTTTCAGTTCTTGCGAGTCTTCTGCATGGGGTTGATGAGATTGGGCTTGCAGCCCGGACAATTTGGTACGCACTCCTTCCGTATCGGGGCTGCGACTGAGGCGGCGCGTCTCGGACTAGGGGAGGAGCGGATAAAGCAGATTGGGAGATGGGAATCCATCAGGTTCCGGGCATATGTAAGGCCGGAAAGGTTGGTGTGAATGGAATGTTGTGGATGTGGGTAAAGGGTGCTCTGCCGGTTAACTGAATTTGTTTCCTTTCAGGCTTGGTCGCTTGGCTGGTGGGTCACTCGTTTGTCTACTGGGCGGAGAAGAGGGCCGCAGTTCGGAGACAAGGCACACAACTGGGTTTTCTTCTGGACACAGTGGACCTTCGGTGGTTTGGTTTTCGGGGTTTCAGCTGGCAGAGCATAAGTGGTGAAATTTTTGGGATGTTGTCAAAGGGGTTTGCCCCGGATATACTTTTGATTCACGGTGGGGGCAATGACTTAGGTTTGGTCCCCCAGAAGGTGTTGGTCAGGAGAATGAAGAGGGACCTGGATAGGGTGAGGGCACTGGTCCCTGGAGTTACAATAGTGTGGTCTGAGATGGTGCCGCGGTTGAACTGGAGGCATGCCAGGGACACGGCGGCTGTGGCACGTTGCCGAGGGAAAGTAAACAAGGCCATGTCTGTCTTTATTAGGAGGATAGGGGGGGTCCCAGTGAGGCACTTTGAATTGGAGGGCGGGTTGCCCGGTTATTTTAGGAGGGATGGTGTGCACCTGTCTGAGGTGGGATGTGATCTATTAAATCTAGGTTTCCAGGAAGGTATTTCTAAAGCCCTATTTATGTGTGGTGGGGGTCGCTCGAGACATTAAGGGTTCAAGTCTCTTGCTATGGCGGGATAGGGCTTGGGTAATTGGAAGGTAGGAGGAGTATAAATTGGTTAGGCTGGATTAGACTGGAGTGTGAAATGGTTTGTGGGTTCGAGCTCATCGGTGGCTCCGAACCAGGTGGTGTAGGGGGGTCTCGGTACACCCCTACAGTTAAAAAAGTTATGGATATGGGGCCTCTTTGGTAGGCCATGTCGAACCAGGTGGTGTAGGGGGGTCTCGGTACACAAGAAACAAGAAATTTTACCACATTGAAGAAACAAGAAATTTTACCACATTGAAAAAGAAATCCACATTTTTTCCAAGAAACTGTAAGACGAACTCAATGAATGCGTTTGAGGAACTAGTGATGAGGGAGGTGGAGAGAATTAAAAGAATCAACAAGAACAGAATGAATTTAAATAGAGAGGAACAAGAAGCCCTGATAGAGCTGCGTGATAACACAGAGGTCGTTATCAAACCTGCCGACAAGGGGGGTGGCATAATAATAATGGATAGGGAGTACTACATAGAAGAATCACTAAGGCAACTGAATGACGGGGTCACATACACCAAATTGAAAGGTGACCCAACTAATGAGAAGAAAGAGATATTTTTGGAATTTTTAGGGAGGGGCCTAATGATGGAGGTCATATCAAAAACGGAGTATGAATATCTGGCGGTCTTGCACCCGAGGATACCTGTGTATTACTTCCTCCCTAAAATCCACAAACATGAAACCAACCCACCAGGAAGACCCATCATTTCGGGCATAGGTTCAGTGTCAGCCCCCTTGTCGGAATATATCGACCTATGCTTGCAGCCTATAGTTAAAGAGACCAAGGCTTACTTGAGGGACACCGGTCAGATCCTCCGACTGTTGGGGGAGGTAGAGTGGAGGGATGGGGATATTCTGGTTACAGCGGATGTCTCATCCCTCTACTCGATCATTCCACATCAGAAAGGCATTGAGGCCGTCAAACATTTTCTGTCCACCTCCAATTTATCCTCTAACCATCAAGCCTTCATTTTAGAGGGCATCCATCTCATATTGACTAACAACTATTTTCACCATATAGATTTGTTTTATTTGCAGATCCTTGGGACGGCGATGGGGACCAGGTTCGCACCCAGCGATGCAAATTTATTCATGTCCCATTGGGAGGAGTCCTTCGTTTATGCGGGACATAGCTGGGTGCAGAATCTGGTCACCTATCGCCGTTACATCGACGATCTGTTTTGGATTTGGAGAGGCTCTAGGGAGGAGCTTACTGCATTCTTTTCATACTTAAATTCAAACTCTTGGGGTGTTAGACTGACCATGGACCATAGTGACAGCCAGGTCAATTTTTTGGACCTGCGAATTTTTATTTCTAATACCAAGATCTGCACTGAAACCTTTTTTAAGAAGGTAGATGTAAATAGTTTTATTTTTTACGACAGCTGCCACTATGGTCCCTGGTTGGATAACATCCCCAAAGGACAAATGATGAGGATTAAGAGAAACTGTACCAGTACAGACTCTTATGAAACCCAGGTGCATAAGCTTATGAATGACTTTACAGTCAAGAACTATCCAAAAGCAATATTGGACAAGGCATATAAGGAAACAAGCATTGTAAGTAGGGATGATCTTCTAAAGAATGATAAAAAGCAAACCAAAGGGGGAGAGAATAAGACTAATGAGGTCCAGCTTATTTTCGATTATTCAGGGAAAAATAAAGAACTGAAGAGAATTGTAAATAAGTATTGGTTTATTCTACAGGAGGACCCTCTTCTGGATCAAATAGTCCCCAAAAAACCTAGGATCATCTATAGAGGGACACCCAGTATTAAAAATCATCTCGTGAGAAGTAGCTTTAAACAGGGTAATCGTACCAAAACCTTTTTGGATCAAGGCGTGGATTTCTTTCAATGCGGATACTGTCTAGCCTGCAGGACCACAGGAGCACCGAAAAGTGTGAAAAAAGAATTAAGAGGGGGAAACACAAAACAGATATACCAAATCAAACAGTTGATAACGTGTCATACCACTAATTGTGTCTATGTCCTCACATGTCCATGTAACATGCACTATGTGGGGAAAACCACTAGACAGATACATATCCGCATTGAGGAACACCTACGTAATATTAAAAGGGGCTTCAAAGAGCACCCTTTGTCTTCGCACTTCATACACAAGCATCAAGGAGACGCGACCAAACTCCAGTTTATCGGTATTGAAAGGGTTAATAGAAATTGGAGGGGGGAGAATTTGGACAATAAACTAGCAAAACAAGAGATGAGGTGGGTGTTTAAGTTGAAATCGTTATTCCCTAGAGGTTTAAATGGGGATTTTGAGGTCTGCCATTTCCTCTAATGGATAATTAAATCGCAAAGCCTGTTATGTACTTTTGTTATGATGTTTAACATCTTTTTCCTTTTTCTCTAGAGGAGAAGCTGCCAATACTTGCATGCCAGTTAGATGTGTGCTTAATATATACCTCTTGATAATAGGTTTTGAAATAGGATGAATTCCTTTTAAATGTATACATTTTTTGCCATATCTATAGCACTCCTCTAGTATGAATATGATTTGAAAAGATATAATATAGTGTGACTGCATCTATGCAGAAAACTTTTTCTCCAAGTTAGCAGAACTTCTCCTATAGATCTAAAGGGATTAGAGCTGGTATCCATTACTCTCTTGGGATGGATAACTACAGATCCTTATATTACAATGAGTCATATATCGGTACGTAACAATAATGCGTGATAATTTGGAATGAATATCCCTTTAAATTATGTAATATAGTAATATAGATCTTTTCACTATTTAAGCATTTCTTACAATTATCATCCAGCTTCCTACACTTGGATCTCTAGGTGAGGTTCTGCCCACATAAGCTGTATATTATACTGCATTGATCTTGTATTTTATGATATAAGTTTTTTATTATCTATTTTTATTACATATTCTTTGTATCAATGTAGTCTCAACATGATCTATATATAACATTCTGTATGAGTAGTTATGTGCAATAATAGGTTGGATACTAGCCCTGTAACGTGGGTTACCTGTTTGGAAATTATATACGTATTAGTATGCTGGACTAGAGATTTAAAATCCATTAGATGCATAATACCAGCCTTTCCGAGGAAACCACGCCCCCGGACCAATGAAACAACAGAAGGGGAGGAGCAAGACACTTAAAAGACAAGGCTGGACACCAATGACGTTGTCAGAGGAAGCCTGTGGAGGCGGGCGAAACGCGTCACACACACGTCACGAGAGAGGCGGACCCGGAAGTGATCACGTGATCGGGACGGACGAAACAAGGAAGTGATTTCATATCTGCTGTTTACATGCTTTTATGTGGGTAGCTATGTTAGCATAACCCACCACTCGCAAAGTAAGAGTTTTTAACCATTTACTTTTAATAAATTGTCTTTGATACTATTCAATTGGAGGTCCTGCCTCTCTCTGTCCTATATTGCACAGCTTTATCGGTATCCAGTGAGCTTGGAGCCTAATCAGTGTGGGAATTTTCCCTCTCAAGTGGAGCATTGCAAACCCAGAGCCTGGGGTGATAGGGCTCTGGTAAATGTGAGTTTTTTTCCCTACATCCCCCTTTTCCACATATTTTGGACCTTGTCCAGATAGTCTGCACTATATGTTGTTATTCTCTATTTACAGATCAGTTTAGCGCGCTTTCTCTGGTAAATATCTGTTATTTAATCTGGGTCTCGGTACACCCCTACAGTTAAAAAAGTTATGGATATGGGGCCTCTTTGGTAGGCCATGTGTTATGTGTTATTTGTTATTTATAATGTTATTTATTGTTATTGGGCGGGGTCATTGCCGGGGGTAATTTATGTACGGTGGGGGGTGGAGGTATATTTACATTTGTGGCAATGACCCCAATTTGTTAACTTGTTTATAAAAATAAATAAAGCTGTGGACTTTTATATTCCAACAGAAATACGGTGTCTGTAAGTTATTGGGGGGTTGGGGTAAACAGCGCACCTGCCGAATAATCGACTGTGCGCATGTCATGAAGCCCATGGAACAGCGCAGTCAGGGGAGTGGGCCTTGACAGAGCCAGGAGTAGGCAGGGGAGTAACCAGTTAAAGGGGCGTGGTTATTGGTAAATGGGGGTTGGACAATAGGAGTATATTAAGCGGCCATTTTATGACTAAGGGACATTTTAACTAAACTGACACTTGCCTGGTAATTGTCCCTCCCACCCTCCCTGTTGTTTTGGAGTTCCCGTTTGGTCACAGCGGCGGGATAGGGCTTGGGTAATTGGAAGGTAGGAGGAGTATAAATTGGTTAGGCTGGATTAGACTGGAGTGTGAAATGGTTTGTGGGTTCGAGCTCATCGGTGGCTCCGAACCAGGTGGTGTAGGGGGGTCTCGGTACACCCCTACAGTTAAAAAAGTTATGGATATGGGGCCTCTTTGGTAGGCCATGTCGAACCAGGTGGTGTAGGGGGGTCTCGGTACACCCCTACAGTTAAAAAAGTTATGGATATGGGGCCTCTTTGGTAGGCCATGTGTTATGTGTTATTTGTTATTTATAATGTTATTTATTGTTATTGGGCGGGGTCATTGCCGGGGGTAATTTATGTACGGTGGGGGGTGGAGGTATATTTACATTTGTGGCAATGACCCCAATTTGTTAACTTGTTTATAAAAATAAATAAAGCTGTGGACTTTTATATTCCAACAGAAATACGGTGTCTGTAAGTTATTGGGGGGTTGGGGTAAACAGCGCACCTGCCGAATAATCGACTGTGCGCATGTCATGTCAAATTTTAATGTGTAACAGCTGTAAATGGGGAACTCCATATACATAACCCTGTAACTTTCCAAAAACCCATAATACCTGTACATGCAGGGTACTGTTGTACTCATGCGACATCGCTGAATACAAATATGTGTATTTTATTGCAACAAAAGCTAACAGTATCATGACATTCACAGTTAAAGGACCACTATAGGCACCCAGACCACTTCAGCTTAATGAAGTGGTCTGGGTGCCAGATCCATCTAAGTTTAACCCTTTTTGCTGTACACATAGCAGTTTCAAAGAAACTGCTATGTTTACCTATGGGTTAATCCAGCCTCTAGTGTCTGTCTCATTGACAGACGCTAGAGGCACATCCGCACTTCTTACTGTGATTTTCACAGTGAGAAGATGCCAGGGTCCATAGGAAAGCATTGAGAATGTTTTCCTATGGACTGGCTGAATGCGCGCACAGCTCTTGCCGCGCATGCACATTCAGCCGATGACGGAGAAAAGGAGGAGGAGAGTTCCCTGCGTGAGGGAGCCTGGCGGGGGAAAAGGTAAGGGATTAACCCCTTCCACCCCCAGGAGCCTGGCAGGAGGGTACCCAGAGGGAGGGGTGGGACCTAGAGACCCTATAGTGCCAGGAAAATTAGTATGTTTTCCTGGCACTATAGTGGTCCTTTTATATGTCATACAGAACTTAAAAAATAAAAAAGTCTTAATTTCTCATTTTATTTTTAGATTTTATTCATATTAAATTATGTTTCATACATGAATATTTGATGTAACATTAAAGCCCGGTTTTGCCTGAACAAAATGATATGTAATAAGGTTTTGTTTTGATTAGAACGTGTACAATTGCCTCTGTCCTTAAGGGGTTAAAGAACCAGACTTTGGAAGTTATGTATGAAAAACAACTCTAGTTCAACAATTTTTCTCCACTTTTAGAACATTTCTCTGCTGTTAGACCTTATACATAACTCCCTTTATGTTCAGTATGAGTTGAATGTGTATGTTATTATGAAGGTCAAAATAAGATATTTAATCCAGAACTACAAACAGTGCACATTATTGTGATGGAAATATATGTGGGTGAGGACAGCATAGCCCTGCCATAGTATTACACTGTTAGAACAATATCCAATTGTAATGTCTGAATTAGGGAGAAGATGTGCCAGCCTCCTTGTACAGTAGATAGACTGAATAGTATGCTAATAAATAATGGTGATTTCAGATGATATGCTTAATGTTTAAACAAACATCCATTACATATAACAGCAAGCACCAGAGCATTATTATACATATACATACAGGGTGAAACTTTAAAGTCCGTTTCAAATGTAAGGCCATAGTAGCTGAACTGAAAACGTAGTTGGCTATTTTGACCTTAAATTTGAAATTCACTTTGCATTCACCTGGATTGTCACTTTTGTGAATAACTCTAAAATTATTTTAAGGGATTTATTTTTGAATCTCTATACCTAGGCTATATAATATCTCTTTAACAGGAATAGGGCTGTAAAGAGTGGCCATGGGGAAGTTCTTACCCAGTCCACTGGTATATACATAGGTTGTGGCCCATACTTCAGTTGATTGAAAGCAGCAGGAGGTGCATTGGGAACAAATACTGCAGCCTCCGTCTGTTAAACGGATATATCACATGTGCCATATGAGTAGAACCATTCACACAGAGATCTGTGAGTTTTGTGTGCAAAAATAGTCTTCCATTGTACTATCCCAAAGGACTAAAGTTACCAGTCGTTACCTGGGAATACCCTAGGCTGGTATAACTAAGGATGAGAAAAAACTCCTACAGCACTTTGCAATAAAAGTCCAGCATCATCCAAAACCCAGAGCCAAAGGACATCGGCTCTGGACCCAGGTAAGTGACAGAGTTTTTTTTTTTAATCCCTTCTGCACCAAGGGGGTGGCCTTCACATAAACGGAAGTTATAGTTCCAGGAAAAAAAAACATTTGTTTTCCTGGCATTATAGTTTTCCTTTAAAGCATTAGTCATCAAAGTCTTAAATCCTCACTACGCACCTAAAACTATTGTAACACTGTCAGTGCATTAGGCACGAAACAGCATATAATAGTTCTGCTGCAGCATTGAAAATTAGCAAAAACAAATAATGCATAAAATACATTTCTGAGATAGCTAATGGAGTGGTGTCCCAACAATGGTCCAAATACAATCAGATAGGATCAGATGAGGGGGTAACCCTGCGATCGGTAATAGTCAGAAAACGAAAAAAAAAATCTGTCCCAAATAAATAGTGAGAGAAAAGTCTATAAAATACTTTATTGTAAAACTAAAAAAACACTTGTACACTTACCACAACCACCACGCATGTGGTCTTCTTGTGGTAGTGTACAGGTCAAAGACTAAATAAACTAAGGCAGGGTAATTTACAATGGGAGGGAGAGTGAAAAGAACGAATAAACAAACAGACAGAGTGTGAGTTGGAACACAACTCTGGGGTTCTTAAATACACCCCAAACAAAGTAGCTGTTAGATGCCCAAAGCACAGAATCAAATAGGATACGCCCAGTATCTGTCTAAATTGGTGAACAGGGAATGTATCCCAAGACTGATACAAATGTGTCAATGTGGTATGACACAGTCTAGTTGGCAGATACTCTGAGTGGAAAATGCTGTGTCAAAACAAATGAGCACAGCACTGAAGTCTAATAATCTAAATATGTAGTACCCCAAGGATTAAAACAGCTATCTGGATTGCTACTCAACAGAAATTAAGACACCAAACTATGATAAAAAAGGCAGAGAGTAGAATATATATGTATCTAGGATAAATATACCCACTGTAGATATATAGATCCCTATGATCTCAATCACCAATAGGATATCTAGTGAGAGAGAGTAATGTCCCCAGGGATCTCTGCCTAGTTGTTAGTGCCACAAATCTGAGCGTGCTAGCAAGAAGGAGTATACATTAGTGATGTCTGGTTCGGGGAATAGAAGAGATTAACTAGAGCAAGTCTAGCGACAGCATGTAGCTCTAATAAGCAGTAGAATAGCTGTCTCCGAAAAACCCGACATATACCCTAATGGAATAGACAGATAATTATCATGAGTGGTAATAGTTGAGTGCCAGAAAGGGAGAGACTAATCTGTGCCTTTTAGGGCACCTATCTGTACGTAAGATCTGACTGAATCTGCTGAACGATTGGTCAGAGTGACAGTGAATTCTAAGAGTGCGTTATCTCTAGTCTGTGCCTTCAAGGGCACCTGTCTCTGGCTGATTATCAATCTAGCTGGCTAACTCGTCTAATAGTATGGTCCGTTTGCCGGTCCTATGGTGCCCAAGATTCTGGATTATTGATCTGTAGAATCAAGCATCTAGATGCAAAGCTGCATTGAATATCAAAGTGACACCAGACAGGACCGAGTGTCAAGAGCCCCGACGTGCGTTTCGCCGGACTGCGGCTCATCAGTTTTTGAGCTATTGTAACACTTACAAAAAAGCTGAGACGACCCACGATGTGTTCTCATATATGTAGACAGTTCAATAAATGGTCTTCCCCACAGAGACCTGATAAACCACTGAGGTTCAACAAATAGTCCTCTATAACGCATCCTCATATTTGCAGGACTGGAAAGACTAGAAGAAGATCAATATCAGGGAGAGGGCTCACATAGTGACCTTAACCCTTCGTGAACCCTTTGTGCAGTGAAGTAGATAACAATCACAATTAGGTAGCGAGTGGATTAGTGCACCACCAAACCTTCTATCCCTATGACTTTGGATTGGTTGGGTGAGGGGAGGGGAGGGGTGAAGAACAGGGGACCCCCAGTCCCTTGGCCTGAATACTGCCAGGTCCTAGGCCCTTATATGTATAAACTTATTTAGCTCTAACCATTAAAGAACCATCAGATGGAACAATACCTGTACATGATTTTGGTCTGTTATATACTTTTTTTGTACATAGGAGCATATTTTATTTTATACAGACTACTATTTCGCTTTTATTACTATTTAATAGATGTTCACTATAATTCATCTATATATACTCACCTGCAACTAGGTATTCTTGAATATTAGTTTTGTTCTTCCTAACACCATTTAACTACATATATCTCCAGGTGATACAGTGATTCATATACACTTTATGTGTTGACCACCTGTATTGGTTTGTTTGTTCTTTCTTTTTTGTATCTACTGGGGTTAAGCCCCTAGAGACCCCTGGAGTCTCGACCCGGTACTCTAGAAAGCTGGGCGCTTTGCTTTTGCTATAGCAGCTAAGGTGCGACCTACTACCTTCTATTTGTATGTTTTTCTTGTTATAGTAGGTTTCAATACCATAGTACCAGTCAAGTGTATCATGGCCAGTTTTTTATTTGATAAATCCAAGAGAGAGATATGGTGTACAGACATGGATCAAGTTTATTTCAGATCAGGAAATCAGTAGCAGTTTAACTAGTGAAGATATCATTTCATCTTTTAATCGTCTGACTAATATATTTCAACATATTAAAACAGGGTGGGAAAATAATTTATACCCAGAGGCTTGAGGGTTCAGAATATCCCAGCTACACATATCGAAGAGGAGGAATTTATTAAAGAATGGGAAGAGGCTCCAGGGAATTTCTCAAAAAGATTCATGGAGATTTTATGTAAATTTGAATCTAAAAGACTGGAAAAAATTAATATAGAGTTTGATGATCAAATTAATAAGATTGAGAAATTCAAGAATGAATCCAACTTTGAATCTCTAGAAAACAAGCTAAAAAATAACCTGGATAAGTTCCAACAGAATATAAAAGTACACAAACATTATGTCACGTTCTGTTCCTGGTTGCGGATCATTCTGGTAATGGCTTCTGGTATCCAGTACTCCTTTTGCTATTCTTGTTTAATATTTCTTGGTTTTTGGTTTTCTATTCTGTGTCTGGTTTTCTTTATGCTGGGATTTCTGGGTTCATTCCTATAGTTCGTCCCTGGATTTCCCAGTCTCCAGGTTTCCTTTAAATGTTTGTTTTATGTGCCACACCCTTATGTTTCCAGCTTTCATTATGTGTTGGAGTTCCTGCAGGCAGCGGCTCAAAGCTTCTGTCCTTTCTTGCAGGTAAGTGCTATATATGTGTTCTTAATCTGTGGTTGTTTTAGCATACATTAGGCAGTGTAGGACCTGCCAGATATGGGGTACATTGGCGTTGTTGGCTGGATCAATCTGTAATGCTCAATTGTTGATAAGATGGAAACAACTGCAGATTTCTGAGTTTGATAATGTTTATTACTTTAAATAAAAAAAAGATAATCAAATTGAACTGTCTCTTTAATTCCTGGCAGGTTATAAACAGCAGCGGTGTTGAAGTTGTTTTAGATAAAGTAAATTTAACACAACCAGCGAGAAGTTCCAAATTAGGATGCAGATAATTAATAAGTAGGTGTTGAAAACAAGGTTAGGAGTTGATGTGGAACAGAATGCGAACCACTTAGAATTAGGATGGTTATATTTTAAGCTTGAGCCAATCTGGTTTACTTAACTTATGAAGGAGCGATAATCCAAATTGGTGATAGAGATTCCACAGAGAATCGAGGTTGCAGCAGGCAAGAGAATATCCAAAAACAGTCCGAGGTCGTAGGAGAGGAGAAGGAGGGTAAACGATTAAACAGTCCGGGTCCGATACACAGTAGAAGTAAATATTCAGTTTGAAGTTCGCGGGAGCTTTCGAGTTGATCCAGCACTGTGGTGTTGACGCGGTCTCTCTATGAACCCTGGGAACGACCACGTCATAGGAGGGGGAGTGGCCGCGCTCCGAGAACCCGGAAGTCCACGGTTAGCGAATGCCGGAAGGTCTGACAGATTCTAAATTTATAAGGCACAGTAAAGATTTTAAAAGTGGAAACATATATAGGAGGAATAGGAGAACTAGGAAAAGCTTCTCTGAGCCGATCTCAGCATCAGAATATGAGACAAGCGGCTCAGAGTGAGACTCTAATAAGACTGGTACCATAAGTACCCAGGAGCATAAAACCAGAAGCATCCTCAAAAGAGGGGTATCTTTTTTAGGACATCCAAATATGGAGGACAGTGTAGCCCCCCCCCCCCAGACACGGAGTCGCTCCAGACCCCCACAACAATACAAAAAGGAAAAGGTACTAGAACAAGATAGAAACCAGATCATCAACCTATCTTCACACATCCTTACTAAACCAGAAACTAAAGTATTACAATGTGGTCTGTCCTTCGTTCCAGTTTCTGACTTTGACAAGTTTAGCTGGACGAAGGACATTCACTTATATGCAAGGAAACTTGCACTCCATAAGTTCCATCGCATTAGAGAAGAAAAAAGAGCAAAAAACCTTGGCCTACAGCCCTCAGATATCTGCCTGCTAGACACTCTTATGGATCTTCTGTCTAGTAATGACATACCTATGAACCCACAACCCCCCTTTACACAACTTAAGAAGAAAAGTATGTTTACTCCACATCTTGCAGAATTCAAATACATTAACTTATTTGTAGAATTAACCTGCAGCGACATCGAAAAACTGAATAAAAAGATCTTGGGACGCAACCCTACAGTAATATCACATCGCAAGAAAAAACATTCCTCAAACAACTGAAAGGGATGGATGACCTCATCTTTAAGTCTGATACTGATTTCTAAAGATGAATACAATTCCATGTTTATAAAAAATCCCGTAATCGCCACGTTCCACTCACTACCAAAAGTACACAAACAGCAGCCTGTACTGAGTGGTAGACCGAATGTCTCAGGTAGATCTAATCTAACTCAAATATGTGAGCATATATGTCACCTTCCCTCATATCTGAGAGATACCAAACACACCCAAAACATCTTAGATGGAGTAATGCTTGCTGATAACGCTTTCTTATATACTCTGGACGTGGAGAGCTTGTTTAGCTCTATCCCACATGAGGTGGATTTGGAACATACGCCCAACAGCCTCAAAAAGACATAATCAATTTGTTCAGGATTTGATACGTTTTATTCTCACGCATAATTACTTCATCTTCCAAGGGAAATACTACCACCAGGTGAGAGGGACAGCTATGGGGATGGCTTATGCCCCCTCAAATGCCAACCTCCATCTGGGGTGGTGGGAAAGGACCACTGTGTTTGGGCTCCATCTGGAGAGGTATATCAGACACATCATACTTTGGAAAAGATATATATCGATGACATCTTGATAGTCTGGACTAACACAACTGAACTCTTCAAAGAATTTGTTGAGACACTTAATCATAATGATATTAATCTTAGACTCACCTTTAAAAAAGGTGGGAGGAAGATTAATTTTTTGGATATCACCATTATGATTACAGATGAGGGATATTTGACAACTACACTGTTTCGGAAACCCACAGCGACCAGCAATTCCTGAAACTGAATAGTTATCACGCACCGGCCCTCAAAAAGGGTATACCTGTGGGACAATATCTGCGCCTTCAACGTAATTGTTCCACAATTGAGGATTTTAAGACTAAGGCAAAGTTACTCAAAGAATAGTTTAGAAATAAGGGTTATCCGAACAGATGTTTAAAGAATGCATATAAACAGGCACTCTTAGTCGACCGCAAATAACTCCTGGTAGAAGACTCCACTAAGGAATCTACGCAGGAAATCATTAGATGCATAGGGAATTCTGATGCCGGCTGGCACCCAATACTAAAGATCTTTGGAAGATTCTGGCCCCTATTGCACAAGGACCCTCACATACGGAAAGTAATAACTCCCCAAGTCTCAGTTACAGCAAGAAGAGGTCGGAATATTAAAGACATTCTGGTTCCCAGTCACCTTAGAATCACCACTCATAAGCCAACATGGCTTAAATCTCTGGTGTTATGCACCTACCAATGTTGTAGGTGTAAAGCCTGTAAATGTATTCTTCGACCATCCAAAAAATTATCAATTCAATGTAAAAACGTTCTTCAACTGTCAGTCAAAGGGTTTGGTATATCTCCTTACATGTTCTTGCAAAAAATTATATGTAGGTAAAACCACTCACAACTTCAAGTGTAGGATCCGAGAACATGTGAATTCGGTAAACCCAAGGAGATTGATAAATACTCCTGTTTCTAAACATTTGAAACTACATCCTAGAGGTTCTTCAGAGGGAATTCGATTCTGTGGCATTGAAAAAGTCACACTTGGACCTAGAGGAGGGGATCTAGATAAAAAAACTGTTACAAAGAGGGAGCTTTTGGATATACAAACTCAAGACTCTATCACCCCTAGGTCTGAACGAGGGGTTTTCGTATACATCATTTATCTCAGAATAACTGTGTGATATATACAGGTGATACTAGAAAAATTAGAATATCGTGCAAAAGTTAATTTATTTCAGTAATGCAACGTAAAAGGGGTAATTAATATATGAGATAGACTCATTACATGCAAAGCAAGATAGTTCAAGCCGTGATTTGTCATAAGTGCGATGATCATGGCTTACAGCTCATGAAAACCCCAAATCCACAATCTCAGTAAATTAGAATATTGTGAAAGGGTGCAATATTCTAGGCTTACAGTGTCCCACTCTAATCAGCTAAGTAAACCATAACACCTGCGAAGGGTTCCTGAGCCTTTAAATGGTCTCTCAGTCTGGTTCAGTAGGAATCACAATCATGGAGAAGACTGCTGACCGGTCAGTTGTGCAGAAAACCATAATTGACACCCTCCATAAGTGAAAGCCTCAAAAGGTAATTGCGAACGAAGTTGGATGTTCCCAAAGTGCTCTATCAAAGCACATTAATAGAAAGTTAGGTGGAAGGGAAAAGTGTGGAAGAAAAAGATGCACAAGCAGCAGGGATGACTGCAGCCTGGAGAGGATTGTCAGGAAAAGGCCATTCAAAAGTGTTGGGGACTTTCACAAGGAGTGGACTGAGGCTGGAGTCAGTGCATCAAGAGCCACCACACACAGATGGATCCTGGACATGGGCTTCAGATGTCATATTCCTCTTGTCAAGCCACTCCTGAACCACAAACAATGTCAGAAGTGTCTTACCTGGGCTAAAGAAAAACTGACCTGGTCTGTTGCTCAGTGGTCCAAAGTCCTCTTTTCTGATGAGAGCAACTTTTGCATCTCATTTGGAAACCAAGGACCCAGAGTCTGGAGGAAGAATGGAGTGGCACACTCTGCAAGAAGCTTGAAGTTCAGTGGGAAGTTTCCACAGTCTGTGTTGATTTGGGGAGCCATGTCATCTGCTAGTGTTGGTTCACTGTGCTTTATTAAGTCCAGGGTCAATGCAGCTGTCTACCAGGAGATTTTGGAGCACTTCTTGCTTCCTTCCGCAGACGAGCTTTATGGGGATGCTGACTTCATTTTCCAGCATGACTTGGCAACTCGCCTGACCTTAACCCGATAGAGAATCTATGGGGCATTGCCAAGAGAAGGATGAGAGACATGAGATTGAAAAATGCAGAAGAGCTGAAGGCCGCTATTGAAGCATCCTGGTCTTCCATAACACCTCAGCAGTGCCACAGGCTGATAGCTTCCATGCCACGCCGAGCCAGTAATTCCTTGTTTTATTGATTGCATGTAATATTCTAATTTATTGAGATTGTGGATTTGTTTTTTTTTTATGAGCTGTAAGCCATAATTATCGCACTTATGACAAATAATGGCTTGAACTATCTTGCTTTGCATGTAATGCATCTATCTCATAGTTTCCCCTTTTATGTTGCATTACTGAAATAAATTAACTTTTGCATAATATTCAAATTTTTCGAGTATCACTTGTATATTCCTAGGGCCGATACACTTGTACATAATGTACATAGTAGTTATAATTGTGTGTTTATTTAGTTTAATTATTATAATTATTGCATATCTTTAGTTTGTCGGTGTCTAATACATAATCTCTATTTCACTATGTATCTATATGGCTTGAGGGATACTTCAACTCTCTACCTATATGGATCTTCAGATACATAGTGAAGAATGTACCACCTGTTACACCTATACCCCGTGTCTACTTTGCTATGCCAATGTTTCACCAGATTACATATATCATGAATATATACTTTGAATACCAGTCACATGAACTATATAATGTATTCCTATTTAAAAAAAAAATTGTGTTAAGGGTACTTCAAGAATACACACCTTGGATACAAGAAACATGCATTATATAATGTATTTCGGTCTAAATATTTATTTGTTCCTGTTCAGGGGACATCTAATAGACTATGGATATTCCCGGTATATAACTACATATATCTCTAGGTGATACAGTGATTCATATACACTTTATGTGTTGACCACCTGTATCGGTTTGTTTGTTTTTTCTTTTTTATACTTAAATAACTGGAGTTTTTTTTAGTATCCCTCCAATAGCCATTGTGTAAGCTCACCTGCCACGTCAAGGCAAACCTCTTAGGTGAGTTCTACACTAACAATTCACCTTCCGGTCTTTAACTATAAGAAAACATCTCTAATAAGACAGTGAGCGTATTACCTGGTAACGTGATGTGACGTGCATGTGCACACACTTGATTGGGGCCACACGGTATGCCATAAGGCAGCATCCACAGCAAAGATCTTTCTCCTGTCTCCCTTTTCCTGGCTCTTTGTGGCTCAACCCCTGCTGTATAGTTCTGCATAGGAAACCTGCCTCTTATGTTGACTTCAGCTTTCTGTGGTCTCTAACTTTTACCTCCACCTTCCACACCTTCCACGCCTCCTTACCTGTGGTGACATCCAGCATCCCTGACTTCCAGTGATACAGACAGATACAGGGATACAGACTGTGCTACGACCTGGAGGAGACTCCAGGAGACTAGTGAAGTGGGAGCTCCATGATACTGTAAGCTAAAAACGTCCTTCAGCTTGTTGCACTTTGTTGCAATTCCATCAGCTTGTTGCAAATGTTACAAACCTTGATATTACTAACTTACTAAAAAAACTTCTAACCAATTATCTTATGCTTTGCTTCAGCTTGCAATTTAGCTTGGTAGAATATACTGGCGCTTTTGACAGAATCCAAATACACCTAGTAGCCGCTATATCACCAAGTGTAGCTTCCCATATACACGAAATATAAATACCAAAAAAAGAAGAAAGGTGAAGCGCTACATACAATATTGAAATAAGTCCACACTCTTAGGGGTATTCACTTCCCAAATGATCGTAGGATGGATGGAAAATGAGACAGAATGTTCTGAAAAAGAAATTAGATCCTCATAGTGCAACTCTGTGATTCAATATATACGTATTAAATTTGTGTATAGAACCACTCACATTCAGTTGAGCTTATAGCCAAGCTCAGGGGTACACACTTTCAGGTCCGTAAAGGCGACCTTTCCCCTTGTTCAGACATTTCTCCTCGATATGGCTGGAGAAGCCGAGAGCCAACTATTAGGCTCAATCTCTGCACAATGTGTAGTTAAGGACTACACTCCTTTAAGAGCAGGAACCAGTAGCCCAAAATGACTTTAAAAATATATTTATTTGGTATTATGATCTAAAATTGTAATGGCCAATTACAATACATAAGAAACAATACACTTAAAAATTACTTAGTATACAAATATACTGGGCATAAAGGTGATACTATAGTTGCAATCTCCAGGACGCGTTTCGCCAACACAATGTCGGCTTACTCAGCTAGGTGCAACAATGTTCCAAGTGTTCCTCCTACTGTCAGGAGCTCTTATACCTTTGTGATGAATCTTCAAACCGGTGTTCAGCTGTTTTCTGGCGCGTTCCTCTTCCCGCCTCTCCGACTGCCTCTACCTGCGTTTCAAGCCTCGTTCTCGTTGCCGTTCACTTCCGCATGTGGGGGCATACCGGCGAAAAGATATTGTTTCACTGTTAACCCTGTAGGTGCCGAGAGTCGCAATCTCTCTCTTCTAATGTCCTCATATACATACATAATGATTTAAACAGAAAAAATGCATATATAAAAAATAGATTTAAATGTATAAATCGGAAACCTCATTCCTGCATAAAGTATATACAAATAGAAAACCTAATTTCTATGATTAATAGAATATAATGAAATAAAACAATCCTAAAATAGATCCCAATATCTACACATAATAACACAAAATCCTAAAAGATGAGGGATACTAATATGCTACTATAAAAGTGCTCTGAGGAAACTAGATCATATAAATCTCTCCCCAAAAAAGGGGGGACAAAGATACTAAAACAGTCCTATATCAATGCTATGTATACAAGCTATCACTCCTGTCTATGCATATAAGTAAAAGGGGCTAATAGCAGCAAATAAGAATCCTAAACCAAGCATGAAATAATAAGAGGGAAGAAAACCTCTAAAAAGGCATACAGATACCCTAGCAAATATTTCAAAATCTAAAATCTAAAATCAATCTAAAAAATGGCAAATTTCAAATTCTGAATTCAAGCCGTAGGGGATAAGGGTATTGAGTTCGAAGATCCATTTCATTTCTTCCTTGCTGAGTTTTTTATTAAAATCTCCCCCCCTCCAATCTTTCCCCACTCTACTTAACCCCAAGAAGTTACTACCTAACGGTGATTGGTTGTGGTATTTGTTGTAGTGGAGAGGTACACTGTGGTTCTCTGCCCCCTTCATTATATTCCTGCTATGCTCCTATATCCTAATATGGAGACGTCGACTAGTTTTTCCCACATAGTTCAAGCCACAAGGGCATTGCATAACATAAATCACATTGTTCGTGTGGCATGTGATTATTTCCCTGATCTCATATTTCTGTTTTTTTATTCTCAAATTGTGTAATTTTTATTTTTTTAGTACCAGTTCTTCTGCATGCCAAGCACTGGCCACAGCCGAAAAAACCTTTTTCTTGATCTAAAAAGGTGTCTTTCTTTTTTCTTTCCTTAATAAAACTTGATGTCAAAATATTGCGGAAATTCTTCACTCCTCTATGAATGAACTTAGGTTGGGGTGGTAATATTTTCTCAAGCATTGGATCTTGGCGAAGGATAGGCCAGAATCTTTTGACAATATTCCGAATTTTAAAATTGTCTGTACTATAATTACAAATAAAAGGTACCCCTTCCATATTCTGTTGGGTCCGGTCTTTATATTTTAAAAGATTATGCCGTTCTATCTCCTTCACTTGTACTCTTGCTTCTTCTAGTTTACAATCTTCATACCCTTTCTTTAAAAAATCCTCTTTAATCCTTATAGACTGATTATTATAGTTCTCCAAATCTGTACAGTTACGTCTGATACGCAGGAATTGCCCTCTAGGGGCATTCTCTAGCCACGGAGAAAAATGGCAACTTGCTCTTTCTATAAAACTGTTGGCATCTACCGCCTTAAAAAAATTTTTCGTTTTAATTTTGCCATCCTCTATAAAAATGGTGAGGTCTAAAAAGGATATTTCCTTCTCGCTCCAGCTGCTAGTGAGGCTAATCCCCCATGTATTATTATTCAAAAATGCCAAAAAATCTTCCAAGAGCGGAACTCCTCCTCTCCAAATAAAGAAAATATCGTCAATGTAACGGCCATAGGTGACCAAGCTCCCCCCCCAGCCATGCCCTTCATATATAAAGTGTTGTTCCCAATATGACATAAACAGATTGGCATAGCTGGGGGCGAACTTGGTCCCCATGGCCGTTCCATTGGTCTGAAGAAAAAATTCCCCCCCATACCAGAAATAATTATTCTCTAGGATTAACTTAATCCCATCCATGATGAACTCTATTTGAGTTCCCAAAAAATCCGAATTATTCTGTAGATAGTGCTCTACTGCTCTACAACCGTACTCGTGGGGAATATTACTGTATAGCGATGCCACATCACATGTTACCAATAGGAAGTTCTCTTCCCATACACAGTTCTCCAATATGTTAAGTATCGCTATGGTATCCTTTATATATGATCTCGTTGTTTGTAACGCCAAGATCCAATGCTTGAGAAAATATTACCACCCCAACCTAAGTTCATTCATAGAGGAGTGAAGAATTTCCGCAATATTTTGACATCAAGTTTTATTAAGGAAAGAAAAAAGAAAGACACCTTTTTAGATCAAGAAAAAGGTTTTTTCGGCTGTGGCCAGTGCTTGGCATGCAGAAGAACTGGTACTAAAAAAATAAAAATTACACAATTTGAGAATAAAAAAACAGAAATATGAGATCAGGGAAATAATCACATGCCACACGAACAATGTGATTTATGTTATGCAATGCCCTTGTGGCTTGAACTATGTGGGAAAAACTAGTCGACCTCTCCATATTAGGATAGAGGAGCATAGCAGGAATATAATGAAGGGGGCAGAGAACCACAGTGTACCTCTCCACTACAACAAATACCACAACCAATCACCGTTAGGTAGTAACTTCTTGGGGTTAAGTAGAGTGGGGAAAGATTGGAGGGGGGGAGATTTTAATAAAAAACTCAGCAAGGAAGAAATGAAATGGATCTTCGAACTCAATACCCTTATCCCCTACGGCTTGAATTCAGAATTTGAAATTTGCCATTTTTAGATTGATTTTAGATTTGAGATTTTGAAATATTTGCTAGGGTATCTGTATGCCTTTTTAGAGGTTTTCTTCCCTCTTATTATTTCATGCTTGGTTTAGGATTCTTATTTGCTGCTATTAGTCCCTTTTACTTATATGCATAGACAGGAGTGATAGCTTGTATACATAGCATTGATATAGGACTGTTTTAGTATCTTTGTCCCCCCTTTTTTGGGGAGAGATTTATATGATCTAGTTTCCTCAGAGCACTTTTATAGTAGCATATTAGTATCCCTCATCTTTTAGGATTTTGTGTTATTATGTGTAGATATTGGGATCTATTTTAGGATTGTTTTATTTCATTATATTCTATTAATCATAGAAATTAGGTTTTCTATTTGTATATACTTTATGCAGGAATGAGGTTTCCGATTTATACATTTAAATCTATTTTTTATATATGCATTTTTTCTGTTTAAATCATTATGTATGTATATGAGGACATTAGAAGAGAGAGATTGCGACTCTCGGCACCTACAGGGTTAACAGTGAAACAATATCTTTTCGCCGGTATGCCCCCACATGCGGAAGTGAACGGCAACGAGAACGAGGCTTGAAATGCAGGTAGAGGCAGTCGGAGAGGCGGGAAGAGGAACGCGCCAGAAAACAGCTGAACGCCGGTTTGAAGATTCATCACAAAGGTATAAGAGCAGGACTCCTGACAGTAGGAGGAACACTTGGAACATTGTTGCACCTAGCTGAGGAAGCCGACATTGTGTTGGCGAAACGCGTCCTGGAGATTGCAACTATAGTATCACCTTTATGCCCAGTATATTTGTATACTAAGTAATTTTTAAGTGTATTGTTTCTTATGTATTGTAATTGGCCATTACAATTTTAGATCATAATACCAAATACATATATTTTTAAAGTCATTTTGGGCTACTGGTTCCTGCTCTTAAAGGAGTGTAGTCCTTAACTACACATTGTGCAGAGATTGAGCCTAATAGTTGGCTCTCGGCTTCTCCAGCCATATCGAGGAGAAAAGTCTGAACAAGGGGAAAGGTCGCCTTTACGGACCTGAAAGTGTGTACCCCTGAGCTTGGCTATAAGCTCAACTGAATGTGAGTGGTTCTATACACAAATTTAATACGTATATATTGAATCACAGAGTTGCACTATGAGGATCTAATTTCTTTTTCAGAACATTCTGTCTCATTTTCCATCCATCCTACGATCATTTGGGAAGTGAATACCCCTAAGAGTGTGGACTTATTTCAATATTGTATGTAGCGCTTCACCTTTCTTCTTTTTTTGGTATTTGCAATTTAGCTTGCTTATCTAGCTTGAAACATCTTGTTACATTTTTATAGTTCAATAAAACTTAAAGGAAGGGAAATAAAATAGGAAAACTTGCTAAAAACTGAAATTGAAACCAAAAGAAAAGGCAAATGCTGAAGGAGCTGCTGGAAGCCAGAGGACAAGTTGCCGGTACCTGTCACAAGGCTGAGATCGTTGCCACCCTCATGGAGAGTTATAATCTTGCTGTCCTGGAGGTCAGCGAGAATGACTTCCAAAGAGAGATGAGGGTCCACCTGGCTTACTACGAAGGGAGCCCCTCGCAAGAGATCCTGGCCAGGACCATCTCTGAGGTCCAGACATATACTTTAGCATGAATAACAGCCCAAATTGTCATGCAATGCCTTGAAGACTTTTACAGAATCAGAGGAGGTCATTGATGACTTTTTGCAAGACTTTGAATGTCTCTGCCTACTGCACAGCATTTCTCCCCAACTACAGTGCACCAGATTGGGCCCCCCTTTTGGCAGGGAAGCAAACTGGGAGAGTAATGGACACCTACCACGATGTGCCTGAAGACGAGCTGCGGAATTATGCCTTTGTGAAGCAAGTCCTATTGACTAGGTATGCCGTGACCCCAGAGGCGTACCACAGGAAGTTTAAGGAATCCAAGAAAGGGGAAGAAGGATTCCCATGTGGAGTGGGCTTGCCGTTTAACATGGGCAGCCCAAAAGTGGATGCACTTCCAACATGCCAAGTCCCCAGGGGAAATTCTCCAACTGTTCCTGCTGGAGCAGTTTTATAATGGCCTGTCAACAGAGGTGCAAGAATGGGTGAGAGACCAGCAACCCAAGACCCTGACGGAAGCAGCCCAGCGGGCAGATGAGTATGTGGATGCCTGCCAGCCCCAAAGCCCTGCTGCTGTTCCCAGCTACAGAACCCCCCAGTGCCCTATGCCACCGTAGTGTACCTCAGAGGTACACCGGCCCGGTATCTAACCAGCAGGCACCCAACCGGGCCACCCTCCAGTGCTATCAATGCCACCGGTATGGCCACCTGAAGAGGGATTGCACTCAGCTGAGGGACCGGTCCCAGTGGATCCACCAAGGCCCCCTTCTGCACCCACTGTTACCAGGCTGCCCCCACATATGCTCCAAACCCTGACGAGGAAGCCTGGACCTTTTTGCACAGGGCAGCTCCCATCCAAGCCGCAGCTGACAACCTGGATCATCACAGTCAGCTGGTCCAGCTGAATGGACGCACCGTGCAAGGTCTGCGAGACACCTGAGCCACACTGACCCTAGTACAGCACCAGCTGGTCACAGAGGCGGAAAGGATCGGGAGAACAGTTGCCGTCCGGCCCACTGCCCACGTTTATCTCGACTGGGGCGTTGGAAACAAGGTAATGGGCGTTGAAAACATGCCAAAGCTAATGGTAATAAAAATGGGAGGAAGCAATAATGTTAAAAATGCCCCACGTTAGTAAAATCAGAAAATTTAACTATACAGGTTCTAGGAAATATTTTTGAGGTTTAGAAATGCTCATGAACCCCCTATCGGCACTACTGCTGGGCAACGAACTGGGTGAGCTAACCTCCATGTATATGTCCACCGATGACCCGAGGAGGCATACCCGGTGATGACCTGATGCCAAGCCTGAACCACCCAGGATGGCTCACACACTGAGGCTCAGGTAGGCTAAGGACTCTGATAAAAAACACTTCTTACAGTATCTAGATTTCAATTATTATTATATTTGTGATTTTTTTTGTATTTTAATACCCCACTTTTAGCATATATATGGTTTTAATCATATTAAGAATCACTGCTTTTATTCTTATTGTTATCTTTTATCCTTCATTGGACCAAATTACTTTGTTTAATCTACATCTAATTTATATTGATTGACGCATATACTGATTGTACTTTCATATAAGGGATGTATTAATTATTGTTCTCTTTTCCCTTCACTTGAGTATTTGGGAGGGGGACTAAATTAAAGACTGAAATGACGTCATGTCACTTCCGGCAGACCCGAACGATCATCCACATCACTGATAGGCACCTGATATGATGCCTTTTCCGGCACCTGGAATTGATATCACAACATTGGAACAAAGAAGGGCCTCACATCATGTTATTGGACAATGATCGTCATGTGACAGCAACTCTTCATGGCGGCCATCATTTAAAAAGAGCATTCAAACCTGGAAGTTACTGCAGCCAACTGAGGAAGCTCGTATCGGCAAAAAGCATTTTGGCATATTAGTACTGGACCTAAGAGACTGATAAGCGCTTGTAATTTTTTTTTTCAATTTCTAATTATTATTCTTTTTATCTAATTTTTGTTGAATAAATACTAAATTTTAGCACTCTATCTGCCTACTAGTTCAGATTCCAGCTAGGGGAGTGTGACCCCCAAATATTGACACAAAGTGTTCCCATCTTAGAGCCAAGGCATCATTAGGCTCTTAAAAAGGTGAGAGTACCTTACAACATGCATATATTACTTCATCAATTTCAGAGATATACTACACCATAATCTTTCTCCTGCTATATCCTGAGAGAGGAATTTTTGGGAAGAAGGTGGGGTGCCACCTACAGTTCCTTGCAAAAGCATTCACCCCCTTGACATTTTACCTATTTTGTTACATTACAGCCTTAAGTTCAATGTTTTATTAATCTGAATTTCATCTGATGGATCAGAACACAATAGTCTAAGTTGGTGAAGTGAAATGAGAAAAATATATACATAAAACTATTTTTTAGAAATAGAAAACAGAAAATTGTCATGTGCGTATGTATTCACCCCCTTTGTTATGAAGCCCATAAAAAGCTCTGGTGCAACCAATTACCTTCAGAAGTCACATGATTAGTGAAATGATGTCCACCTGTGTGCAATCTAAGTGTCACATGAACTGTCATTACATATACACACCTTTTTTTAAAGGCCCAAGAGGCTGCAATACCTAAGCAAGAGGCACCACTAACCAAACACTGCCATGAAGACCTAGGAACTATACAAACAAGTAAGGGTTATAAAAAAATATCCAAATTGTTTATGATCCCCAGGAGCACCATCAAATCTATCATAACCAAATGGAAAGAACATGGCACAACAGCAAACCTGCTAGAAGACGGCTGCCCACTAAAACTCACGGACCGGGCAAGGAGGGCATTAATCAGAGAGGCAGCACAGAGACCTAAGGTAACCCTGGAGGAGCTGCAGAGTTCCACAGCAGAGACTGGAGTATCTGTACATTGGACGACAATAAGCTGTACGCTCCATAGAGTTAGGCTTTTTGGCAGAGTGGCCAGAAGAAAGCCATTACTTTCAGCAAAAATCAAAATGGCACGTTCTGAGTTTGCGAAAAGGCATGTGGGAGACTCCCAAAATGTAGGGAGGAAGGTACTCTGGTCTGATGAGACTAAAATTTAACTTTTCGTCCATCAAAGAAAACGCTATGTCTGGCGCAAACCCAACCCAACACATCACATCACCCAAAGGACTGGGAAACTGGTCAGAGTTGAGGGAAAGATGGATGGTGCTAAATACAGGGATTTTCTTGAGCAAAACCTGCACCACTCTGTGCGTGATTTGAGGCTAGGACGGAGGTTCACCTTCCAGCAGGAAAATGACCCCAAACACACTGCTAAAGCAACACTTGAGTGGTTTAAAGAGAAACATGTAAATGTGTTGGAAATGTCTAGTCAAAGCCCAGACCTCAATCCAATATAAAATCTGTGGTCAGACTTAAAGATTGCTGTTCACAAGCACAAGGAGGAATGGGCAAAAATCCCAATGTTAAGATGTGGAAAGCTCATAGAGATTTATCCAAACCGACTTGGAGCTGTGTTTGCCACAAAAGGTGGCTCTACAAAGTATTGACTTTAGGGCAGTGAATAGGTATGCACATTGAATTTTTCTGTTATTTTGTCCTATTTGTTTGCTTCACAATAAAAAAAAAAAAAAAAAAAAAAAAAAAAGATCTTCAAAGTTGTAGGCATGTTCTGTAAATTAAATTATGCAAATCCTGAAACAATCCATGTTAATTCCAGGTTGTGAGGCAACAAAACACAAAAAATGCCAAGGGGGAGTGAATACTTTTGCAAGGCACTGTATATGAGCACCGCTGCACTTATAAAGAGCCTTAATTTTCAGGCTATGAAAACTACAAGTTCCTCTCTTATATTAATTTGTACTTTATCTATATACCAGTATCATCGGCACTACTTCTTCTTTTGTGTCCCATCCCCTTTTTTATGTATTCAAGTACACCAGAATCTTCATACTTGATTAAAAGGGGTCAGCAATCATTGCATGCTAAATATCACTAAGCGCTCCTCCCATCTATTATTAGGATTATATCTTGATAATGGTTTGTCTAGTTTGATATTAGGATGAGAGGGTGTATAAGAGCAGCTACTACTATAAGCACTTACTGTTAGCTACTTATAAGCGCTTTTTTACACACTTACTCCTTGTGAGTTCTTCTTTTATAGTGTTTGTATACATAATTACATACACAAAAATAAATGCGTCCCAGGCATATTGCATATCATTCTTTATTCTTGCAGGTCTTCTGTCAGCTCTCTATTTAGACATCACCCTATGGTTAGAGCCCCATTGCTGTCTCGTGTATGTTCATAATACTCTCACAGTAATTCTTGTAACTCATAAGAGTAATCCCAGATTAAGATCAATTAAATCCCACACTGACAGGAATCTAGGCTTTACTGATACAGTAACATTAATATATTAAATTGCTAAATTTATCCACTCCCTGTGACAGGTAATATAATATAAAATATGTCTATAATTTTCATCTCAGAAATGTCTCAAGGTTTGTTACTAACTCCACGTACTATTACATTAATCAAGCATGAATCCTTTCTGTTAGACAATTCGACAGATGTCCACTAATTCTTAGTTCTCAGCATGAAAGTCTATGCTGAGAATTGATTGATTAATTGTGAAGGGACCATATTTTTAAACAGAATTATTTTAAAATCTATACATTTGTTAAACACAACATATAAAATATTTTTGTATGCTTGCACAATACAAGATAACGCACTGAATTCATGACAGCTGAATATGTGAGATAAAAGTGATAAAAAATAAAAAAATAAAAAAAGGAAGAAAAAAGGGAAGAGAATTATTTGAAATTATGGTTTTGTAAATAACTGTTTTCTGATATCATTAACCCATTGCAATAATAAAGGACTAATTTGTAGCAAATATAGTTACAATTGTTTATGGAAATGTTCTTTTTAAAGACAGCTGGTCTACGCCAACTGATTTGGAAAAATGCTTTTGGTATTCAGATTTTCATCAAACTCAAAATTTTGTTTTTTAAATATTGATTTTCAATTAAAAGATGTGAAGTATCCCTTGCAACACGGCTGGACTGGGACCAAAAATACATTCAGACATTTACATGCAAAGTAGAAGACCATTGTTTTCGTATTTAGTTCATGGACATGGGGTTTCTCTCTGCTGCCTTTTCAGTCACATTTGTAGACCTATGCACACTGTCATATAAACACATGCATAGAGAAACATACTCATCCACACACTAACAGGAACACACTCATATAGACACATCCATGCTGGTTTACAGTCAAACAAACACATACAAACAGATACACATGAACATAGCTTACATCGTTGGATTATTACCTCCTTAATGTGTGATGCACCAGGGTGTTCACTTAGGTGAATCTTATGTCTTAATGAAGTAATATGATTTTGTTATCTGGTAAGGTGCCTGTTGGGAATAATACACTTTGCCTATACTGACCCAAGGCTCAAGCTACAGATGACATGATGTTCAGTCTGTTTAAAATTGGTTAACATGTCAGCTATTTGAAATAATATACTTTATCTATATGCTTAGTGAATATACCCCTAGACAATTAAGAGATGTAGAATATCATGTAACAAGTAATAGGTGTTATATGCTGTAGAACATTTCGTAACAAGTAATAGGTGTTATATGCTGTAGAACATCTTGTAACAAATAATAGGTGTTATATACTATATGTTTCTGTCTGTCTGCCTTATTTCCTGTTTTTCTCCCTTTGATCATAACTGCATAGTAATGTGATTTTATAGCAAAAAGTGCAAAATGAAAAACAACAGAATCCCAGTGGGGTTATCTCACTATATAAGACACTACAACACCATGGTGGGGTTCCCTTAGCTCTCACCAACAAATATACAATATAAAACAGACAAGGTGGAGTATCTTCCATACAATGAAGAACGACAATGTCCCAAGATGATGCTCCTATGGAGAAAAAAAGGGACAGATAATAGTGCAATATCGTTATGGGATCTTGTAGGGTCCCACTCCCTCTTCTGTATATAGTAGAGCAGATTTCCTCTTCAATACGTGTTGAGGTAAATGTCCCTCTCAGTAACAGGGTTGCTCCAATAGTCTTCCAAACGCTCTCCCTTGGGCACCATTTTCTTCTTTCTTCAGCTCTTGGTGTGTCATCTTCCAGGATGCAGATCAGTGCCATACTCTTGCACATGTGTGAGAGTCATGGGTGTCTGCAGAGGGGGAAAGGGGCCTCTCCCTGGAATTTGCTTTTCCTTTTACTAAAAGGGGCCTAATATTGACAGCATTTATGTCACCATACTTCCCAACATTGGAAGGTATGTGATTGGGACAGGCCGGAACTAAGAGAGTGAGGGGAACACAACTTTCTAGTGTCTGCTTGACATCAAGCAAGACAAGATGACAGACAGCCTCTCTGGCCAACCCCCAAGAGAGAAGACGTGCAGAGAGCTTGGCTGAAGCACTCCATGCATGGTCCTAGTAGGAGGAAGTGCATTTAATTATGTTCTCATGCTGCACTGGCTGGGGACAGTTCCACCAGGGGAAAAAATGAAAAAAAACATAATATAGGTACAGTCCTGTTTAAATCAGGACTGTTGTAAAACTTGTTGCATTGACGATGCCTAAGATGGGCTTTCCTATTTGACACCATCTCAACCAGCCCCTCTCGGGGCCAAATATGCTGCTGAAGTGCTCTCTGCATAGTCCTAGTGCTCTCAGTACAGTGTGAGCTCATCTAATGATGCACTTGCTGAAGAATGTTCACTGGTGTCTGGTTGTAGACAAGGAACCAACCCTGAAAAGAACAAGAAATCGTAGCAGTATTTCCCAGTCCAGTAGTGTTGGGAGGTATGCAGCTACAGTATAGTCACAGCTTGACTACTTTAACATTATTTTTGCAATTTTAACTTAAGTCTGCTCCTATCTGGAGTTTAGCGAGTAACCCTGAAAGCGTGTATGTAAAACAGTTTGCATGTTTACATGTGTGAGAGAATATGTGCTGTGCATTTTTGAAAAACGGTCACCTCTTAAGTGTGACTTTCAGTGACGACTCTCTAATTTGGCGCACACACACTGTAAGCCTCCCGTGAACTGTCACTTCCCACACACTGTTATCCCCACACACACACACTGTCACCCTGCCCCAACACACACAATGCTACCCTCCCACAGGTACACAATTCCAGACACACTCAAAAATGCAAATAGCCAGATACACATTGTGACCATATGTCTGTATTTGTCAATGTTTGTGTCTGTGTGTGGGTGTGTGTGCGTGTATCAGAGTGTGTATATGTGTTTGTATATGAGTGTGTTGCAATGTGGTTGCAATGTGAGGGTGGTAAGATATGGGCAATGCAAAGGTAAAATGGCAAAATATTTAAATATAGTATGTAAACATAAACAATACATAGGGAAACACAATAAAGAACATATTATAGGATATAATATATGCAATAGGATTAGAGAATATGTGGGGAAAATGACACTATGACAGTATTTTATAATCTCTAACTTTTTTCCTCATCCAAAATAGTCATTTTTGTTTCCAATAACACCCATGCAACGATACTCAGCAATTGTGTATAAACGATTAACATAAGTACTGCAAGCCTGCCCTTCAATATAACTACAGCTCCTTTATAGATACACAATGCATGCCCTATTTTTGTTTACTATGGGTGTTAGTGGGGGCCTGAAGTTTGAGTTTCACCTAACGCCTCACAAAGTATAGAGCAGCCACAGGTGACTTTACATCGATGTAATGTTTTCAGTTTGTTTCTTTTTCCTTGCAGTATACTATCTGTCCAAACCCTGCTCAAGCATATTCTACCCATGCCCCTCCCATCACATGAGCCTATTTATCTCCTCATTATACAAACTGACACAAGCATTACTGTCCTGGATAGATAAGAGAAGGGTTCTGCACACAGTGAGTAGATATATTAAAAGGATAATTCATTTAGAATTCTGCTGCAAATGCTAACCTTTTTGCTTTATAGTTTAGTGACCAAAGTGTGTATTCACTAAACAATGAATTTTAGCAAATTAAATCCAAACAGCAATATTTAGGCTAAAATTGCAAAACTGTGACTATAGCTGAGTTATGTTGTTTTTTTTCCAAAGATATTATTTTAGCCTTTATATTAGAATTCGGATTTAACTTGCTAAAATTCAGAGTTTAGTTTAGTAAATAACCCTGCAAATGTTGCCTTAATGACAAATGTTCAGTTTATTGAATAGCACGTCTTCTGCAGCTCAGATCTGTCCGCCCTTGTTTTGTACTAGGCTAGATTTTTGCAAAAAAAATAGTTTCAGCAGGTTGGAATTAAGATAATTTCATTTCATCTACACCCAAATTAATTGATCCTATCTGATTTAGGATGATGTGCCTAATATTCTTTTATCTCCTGTGAGTTTGC
This sequence comes from Pelobates fuscus, assembly GCF_036172605.1. Classification (NCBI taxonomy): domain Eukaryota; kingdom Metazoa; phylum Chordata; class Amphibia; order Anura; family Pelobatidae; genus Pelobates; species Pelobates fuscus. The sequence continues at coordinate 34,293,837 of NC_086327.1, forward strand.
CTTATAACATTGCGTGTCATATTCTCAGTATTCACTGATCACACGCATACATATAGGGGTTTGCAGGGGTCGCAGTTGCCACCGGGCCGTCAATCTGGGGGGCCTGGCCGCCCTGCGGACTCCTGCATCCAGGTACCAGCCACCGTGTTTTGCGGCCCCGTCACGCGCGGCAAACCTCACATGCTGTTAGGGCCACCCAATGGAGATAGATTTTCAGGGGGCCCGGATCAGTTTCACACCGGGGCCCCCTGGATTGTGTGTACGCCACTGGATCACACTATGCCTACTCTGTGTTTTTATTAGATATCACAGACTATGTACTCTCTGAGCAAGGTTGTATTATCATTGTATTGTTTACACCTTGGGAGGTGTCACTCCAATTTCCTGCATGCCTACTCCTTTGTATGTTTCACGCTTTTTTGGTGTTCTAGAGGGCACACTATTCAGTAGGTTTGCTGTACATCTGCCTTCAGTGGTTTTCTCTTGTATGCTATATTATTGTATATCTTCTTGATACTGTGTCTTCAATTGAGAAACAGTCCTTGAGGAAGTCCCTGATAGGGATGAAACGCGTAGGACTTGGACTTATCCTGTGAATCTCTTGATACCAGTTTTACCTGCTGTTGTTTACTTCTGTGTATGTAAATAAATTTTGCATTGTGCACTTTATTCATATGGTTATTTTATCTGGCTGCACTTTACCTGTTTTTCATTAAATGAGACCGACATCAATAAAACCCAGGAATTGAGAAGACATACATCAATAATTTCTGAAGGCTCTTTATTTGGCTCCAAAGTGTGAGTGGCCAATTGGCACTTAATATACAACATTATTTGGTTACACAGTGTTGCGCTATGTTGTATTATTCTTGTTTCCCCTAGCTGGACAAGTCCTGTACATCGCATTTGTACTGACTGAAGATTTGAGGAGATATTCGGGTAACTCCATTGCTAGAAGGGAAGTTGTGTGCATTAGTATATGCACCTTAGCTCACTTAAGCACTTTATTACGTAGGAGAATTAGTGCAATCACACACATATGCACTTTTCTTAATTCAAACACTTTCATTGGGTGATATTGAGAAAGAGTATTTTTTTGCTTATATGCAACAGGCCTAGGTTTTCTCTGTAATGGCACATGTGAGCAAAATGTTGAGACTCAAGCCCAAGGCATGAGTTGAAACTCACAGTAGAGCAAACTATTAAGTTTTTGCCAGTTCTCAGTTTAGGACTCCTGTCTTAATTTTGTTCAAATTGTGAATGTGCATACCGCACGCAACTTAGACTGATCTCTCTCTCCTTCTTAGAGTGTGAATGTGTAGGGAACATGTCTACCAATTACTGAACACAGTCCCTGTGCAGGTGTTACTAGCATTAAAATCCTTTAAAAGTATTTTTTGGCATATTTTTTTACAGTTCAATATCAATATAAAGCATTAAAATGTAAGGGGTCATTTTTTTAACCTATTAATTGATTCCCATTATGCATGCCCTGTTTACAAAGGACCCGATATCAGTTGATCATACACTAATTTTAACCTTGAAGGACACTATACGCACCAAAATAACTTTAGACTAATGGAAACATTTTAGTGTATTTATCATGCCGCTGCAGTCTCACTGCTCAATTATCTTTTTTTTAGAAGTCAAGTCACGTTGTTTATGCAGCTCTAGTCACACCCTCCATGCATGTGACCATCACAGTCTCCCTACACACTTCCCGTAAAGAGAGATCTAATGTTTAAACTTCCTTTATTGTACATTGTGGTTAATTTAGAATTTTTATCCCCTTCTCCATTAATAGCCTTCTAGAACATGCAGGAGCCTCCTGTGTGTTTGTAAAGTTACAGAGCAGGAGATAAAACTTCTAAAACACACTTTTTACTAAAAAACTTTTTTTTCCCTGCAGGCTATGTGAATCGGCCAAGGGTAGGTGTTTCTAGGTCTAAATGAACAGAAACAAAAGTGATTTAACTCTAAAATGACATAATTGAGTAGTGCCACTACAGGACCTTTCTAAAACTGAACTCCTTGTCTTTCCTCCTCCTAACACTGATACTCCTCTCTCGCTCTCCCTTCAAGTCAGTGATATCCACATAAGTCCATCCCTGCAAGCGCGCTGTCTTGGCGTCATACTTGACTCTGGTCTCACCTTTGAGTCTCACATCCAGTTTGTTGCCAAGTCCTGTAGGTTCCAAACTCAAAAACATAGCCCAACATCTGCCCCTTTCTTACGCAAGATGCTACCAAGGAGCTTGTCCATGCTCTAGTAATTTCCTGCATGGATTACTGTAACCCTCTCCTGATTGGTCTCCCCAAAAGCCGTATTGCCCCGCTACAGTCTGTAATGAATGCTGCAGCTAGACTGATTTTCCTCTCTAGTCAGTCCTCTCACACCTCACCCCTCTGCCAGTCCTTACATTGGCTCCCTGTATCCTATAGGAGTCAATTCAAAGTGCTAACCCATACATATAAAGCACTGAACAATTCAAGCCCCTCTTATATCTCTTCACTAATCCATAGGTATGCCCCTCCTCGTACCCTCCGCTTTGCCCGTGACCACCTCCTGACCGCTGCTCGCACCCGCACGGCCAACTCGCGCTTGCAGGATCTCTCGCGGGCGGCTCCTCTCCTATGGAATAGTTTGCCTACCGCCATCAGACTTTCCCCTAGTCTTCAATCATTTAACCCCTTAAGGACCAAACTTCTGGAATAAAAGGGAATCATGACATGTCACACATGTCATGTGTCCTTAAGGGGTTAAGGAGGGCCTTAAAACCCATCTCTTCAGGAAAGCTTATGGCCTCCCAGAGTAATTGCTACCTTACATACCTGTCTCTTGCTCTCTCCTATGGGACAGTGCTTTGCTCTCTCCTCCAGCTCTGCTTCACTCTTACTTGATATATCCTGTCCTAATGTTTCTAATACCCCACCTCCTATAGTCTGTAAGCTAATTTGAGTAGGGTCCTCTTCAACCTATTGTTCCTGTAAGTTTTCTCGTAATTGTCCTATTTCTTGTTACATCCCCCTCAAAATATTGTAAAGCGCTACGGAATCTGTTGGCGCTATATAAATGGCAATAATAATAATAATACACAAAAACTCATTAACCAAAGTTATTTTAATGCTTATAGTGTACCTTTAATGATAAACAAGTCAGATTGTCCCCCCTGCTCCTGTTTAAGTTTTCACTTCACTTTTGACTTTGGATTACCTTCTATGTTTTTGAAAGGAAAATGGTGTGCTCAGGTTTCTAAATATTTATACAGGTATTGAAAAAGTTAAATCACTTATGATGACAACAAAGGCTAACTAACAGGTTTATTAATCCAGTAAATCCCCTGTTTCTAACAACATGCTTGGAAACTATTTGTTGAAATCTGGCGTGTCTTCACTTCTAGGATTAGGTTCCTTCAGATTAGATAATTTTATTTCTTGTACAGAGCAACCGGTTCCCATTTGCCTTCTATAGGGAAATTTATTTACAACAGATAAGCTCACTTGTATTTCTTCATGGTATAGAAACAAAGTCCCCAGCCACAGCTTCGTTAATCACATGGGATTAGTGTAACTGCTGAATTAGTGGATTGCATGACAGCTATGAGCCTGTTCTCAGCCATGTTCACAGTTTTGTGAACAGGACTGAATTCATACCTCCCAAGTGTCCCTATTTAGAAGAGACAGTCCCTATTTTACGGTCCAAATCTTTGTCCCTAGAAGCTCCATATTGTTGGTGAGTACGGAAATATACAAGAGCTCCACAACAATAATAGACACAGAAATGTGTCTTTAAATTATTATTATTTTTATTATTATTATTGGTATTTATATAGCGCCAACATATTCCGTAGTGCTTTACAATATTATCAAGGGGTAGATTTAACAATAAATTAGATAATTACGAAAAACTTACAGGAACAATAGGTTAAAGAGGGCCCTGCTCAAATGAGCTTGATGGTAGTAGGCAGGCTATTCCAATAGAAAGGTGCCACCTGCGAGAAATCCTGCAAGCGTGAGTTGGCCGTACGAGTGCGAACAGCGGACAGGACAAGGTGACGGCAGAGCAGAGAGACCGAAAAGGGGCATAGTTGCGGACAGTGAAGAGATACAGAAGGGGCTAAAATTGGTCAGTGCCTTATAGGTGTGGATTAGTACCTTGAATTGACTCCTATAGGATACAAGAAGCCAATGTAAGGACTGACAGAGGGGAGAGGTGTGAGAGGAGCGACAGGAGAGGAAAATCAGTCTAGCTGCAGCATTCATTACAGACTGAAGTGGGGGAAATATGACTTGTGGGAAGACCTATTAGGAGAGAGTTACAATAATCCATGCAAGAGATTACTAGAGCATGTACAAGCTCTTAGCCCGCATCCACCCCATGCTACTATGTTTTGAAGGTGGATTCTACAGGATTTGATAACAGACTGGATGTGAGGCTCAAATGTGAGCCTAGAATTAAATAGGGCGCCAAGACAGAGTGCTTGCAAGGTTGGGCTGATGTGGATACCACCAACTTCAAGGGAGAGGAGTATCATTGTTGTAGGAGGAAAGAAGTTAAATTTTAGAGAGATTGAGTTTCGAAAAGCAGGAGGACATCCAATCAGAGATGGAAGAAATGCAAGCAGTGACACGTTGCAGGACGGCAGGAGGTCCGGGGAGGAGAGATATATCTAGGTGTAATCAGCGTTCAGGTGGTAGTGGAATCCAAATGAGGTAACACGTTTGCCAAGAGAGGCAGTATAAAGAGAAAATAGAAGGGGACCAAGTACAGAGCCTTGGGGGACTCCAACCGAGACAAGACAAAGAAGACACAGAATGAGCGTTGGGATAGAATGAAAACCAAGAGGGGACAGTGTTACAGAGACCGAGTGATTGAAGAGTTTGGAGAAGGAGAACATGTTTTACAGAGTCAAAGGCAGCAGAGAGGTCAAGAAGAATTAGTATGGAGTACTGCCTTTGGATTTACCTGTGATTAGGTCGTTAGTGACTTGAATTAGAGCAGTCTCAGTAGAGTAGAGGGGACGGAAATGTGTTTAGAAATCAGAAAATGTTTTTAGAAATCAATCTTTGTAAATACGATATATTGTTCTTGTTCTAAATTATGTATTAGATGCATAAATTGTTATTAGTAAGTCACCTAAATGGAGCACTAATCAGCATAACCTGTAGTATAGGGTGGTAAGTGCTTAGAGTAATGGTTACATTTGCCATACTGGTTGTTTAAGTATATACAAAGGAAAACAAATGTAAATCATATACACATTTAGTCAAAAGTCAGGAATCACCCATATACCTGTAGAATGAGTAATGTTAATATTTTCAGCAGTATAATGTAATAGACTACAATACTAGTCCGGCCTAAAATTAACTTGTCGCTGCAAAGATCAACCATTGCGATTGGTTACAGCAATATCACACACTAATCAACCATTCTAATCCCAAACTGCTAGCATGTTGGTATATGTGGACTTTATATTATACTAGTCCGGCCTAAAAGTAACTTGTCACTGCAACCATGACAACGACCAGCAACACAAACTATGAAAGTCAGCCAAATAAAATAGAAATCTTTTTTTTTTGTTATACATTTACAAGTAACTTAGTTAGCATATTGTATAGATTAAATTGTAATAATCTGATGCTTGGTTTAAATGTTTATCACAGTATAGCTATTTTAATTAATATTTATTAACATTTATTTATCTCATTGTGATCAGAAAACATTGCCACCCAAAACTCTAGTATATAAGAATGTTTTTAAAGATGTAAATCATTCCCATTATACTGAACACTTATGAAAAGATACTCAAAATGTTGTTAAATTCTAGGGTTACACTTCCAGATGGTTACATCTGTTTACTTATCCTCAAACACACAGACACAACCTAAATTGAGATTGATATAGAAATCTACAAAGGGTCCTTGGCATTTTTTGCAATGGTTGAATTTCCACTCGCTTGGTAACCTACATTACAAGTATCTCCATTAGTCTGTTGTCTGTTACATAATGGTAATACTGCCTTTAATGTAACATTAAAGGGACACTCCAGTGCCAGGAAAACAATCAGTTTTCCTGGCATTGCAGGTCCCCTCTCCCTCCTACCCCGCATCCCAGGTTGCTGAAGGGGTGAAAACCCCTTCAGTGACTTACCAAAGTCCAGCGCCGATGTCCCTCAGGAGACGTGGAGGAGGCCGTAGGAGGGCAACAACCCAGCAGCAGGACCGCTACCTCCGCCTTTGTCCAAGAAGGAACAGGAGGAGCACTGCCAGAGCCCTGCAAAATAACCTCCAGCAAGCCACAAATGTGCATGTGTCTGCTCAAACGGTCAGAAACAGACTCCATGAGGGTGGTATGAGGGCCTGACGTCCACAGGTGGCGGTTGTGCTTACAGCCCAACACCGTGCAGGACGTTTGGCATTTGCCAGAGAACACCAAGATTGGCAAATTCGCCACTGGCGACCTGTGCTCTTCACAGATGAAAGCAGGTTCACACTGAGCACATGTGACAGACGTGACAGAGTCTGGAGATGCCGTGGAGGGGTTTGGGGACCCCTAGTCACCTGGGGGGAGGTAACTTTTTTTTAGGGCCCCCACCCGCCGCTCAGGGGTGGGGGCTGGGGGGAGGACAATAGGGCCCCCCACCCATTGGTATTTAGAGCCCCCACCCGCCGCTCAGGGATGGGGGCCAGGGGGGAGGACCTTAGGTCCCCCCTATTAGTATTTAGGGCCCCCACCCACCGCTCAGGGGTGGGGGCCAGGGGGGAGGACATTAGGTCCCCCCTTATTATAATTTAGGGCCCCCACCCACTGCTCAGGTGTGGGGGCCAGGGGGGATTACATTAGGTCCCCCCTTATTATAATTTAGGGCCCCCACCCACATTAGGTACCCCCCTTATTATAATTTAGGGCCCCCACCCACCGCTCAGGGGTGGGGGCCAGGGATGAGGACATTAGGTCCCCCCCTTTTTTTACTGTAGGACCCTCACCCACCACTCAGGGGTGGGGGCCAGGGGGAGGACATTAGGTCCCCCTCTTATTATAATTTAGGGCCCCCACCCACCGCTCAGCGGTGGGGGCCAGCGGGGAGGACATTAGGTCCCCCCTTTATTTGTATTTAGGGCCCTCACCCACCACTCAGGGGGGAGGACATTAGGTCCCCCCCTTATTATAATTTAGGGACCCCACCCACTGCTCAGGGGTGGGGGCCAGGGGGGATGACATTAGGCCCCCCTTTATTATAATTTAGGGCCCCCACCCACCGCTCAGGGGTGGGGGCCAAGGGGAACCCACTAGGTCCCCCCCTTATTTTACTGTAGGGCCCCCACCCGTTGCTCAGGGGTGGAGGCGGGGGGGGGGCAATAGGTCTTTTTTTTTTAACACTGAGCAGTCACAGGCTGCTCACTGTTTAATAGACATTCCCCTGCTCACGGTATAGTGAGTAGGGGCATAATTTACTAATACTAAGTATTTTTTACTTAGTATTAGTAAATTTGGCTGAAAGACCAATTCAGGTCTTTCAGCCTTTTAGTAGATAGCTCACTAATACCGTGGGAATTAGGGAGTTATCTACTTATTCATCCCTGTCATTACATTGACTATCTAAGTAACTTACATTTTAAATGAATGTATGTCACTTGATTGTTGTAAGTGTTGCAAATGCTTACAGCTGAATCCTTGGTATGTTTGTATACTTTTTATTTATAATTGTATACAATGTAACATTCTTCTTCTTTCGCTGGGTAAGTATATTAGTACTTAGGCAATACTGTGCTTCGGAACTTTGGCACTTTGACACTTCGGAACTTCGGCAACTTCGGGACTTCGGCACTTTGAGACTTCGGAAATTCGGTAATTTCGGAACTTCGGGACCTCGGCAACTTCGGCAATTCGGCACTTCGCCAATTCGGACATTCGGAAGTACCCAAATGTCCGAATTTCCCGAAATTCTTCCGAATTCATATTCGGACCGAAACGAATTGCACATGTCTAATAAGCATCACACTAATTCACACATATAAAGACACACACACAAATATTCAATCACTTATATACAGGTGCATGGAGTTGTCTGTGAAGGCATGCATATTTCCTCAAGATTTGTAGAGAGGCATATAATATTTAACCCCAGGAGAGTATATGTTGTGTGCAACATAACAAGAAGTATGGTTATATGTGGCCCCTGTGGTGGAGCATTCCAAGAGTAGGGTGGGCCAGTTCTCCAATCTGCAGTTTACAGACAACTGCAAAACATTGAGTCCAGGCCAGGAGTTCAGACTGACTCCAACACACTGCCCAGCTGAAAGTAATTAGCAGTAGTAAATAAAATAAATTCCTGCCTGGTTGACAGGGAAGATATATATTATTATTTTTTTTTTCTTTTGAGGACTGGAAGCAGCATACTAGACTGCAAGCAAGGCCTGTGGGGCAGCAAACTCTGCATTCTATAAAGTTGGTGAAATGCTGGTAATGTCTCTCCAAACCCCGGTCCCATCTCAGAAAACTCACCACATACTAACCAAAGGATCCACACTAATCTCATACCCATCTCATATTCCTCTAAATCCTCCTTCAATACTGCCCTCTGGAATGCACGCTCTGTTTGCAATATTACAAAATCTACTGTTGTCCTTGACCTCTTCATCTCTCGTTCAATAGATTCACTAGCCTTAACAGAAACCTGTCTCTCCCCCTCTGACACTGCTACCCCTGCATCTTTTGTCCTTTGGTGGTCTTCAACTTACCCACAACCCAAGAAACTCTGAATGTAAAGCTGGTGGTGTAGGGTTTCTCCTCTCCCCTCACTGCTCCTTTAAACCTCTACCTACCCCCCCTTCCCTCTCTTTCCCATCATTTGAAATACATTTAATTCCCCTTTTCAAACCCTTCTCTGCTAACATTGCTCTTATTTATTGCCCCCCTGGTTCCCCTCTTCTCTCCCTTGACCACTTTGCTGCCTGGCTACCCTATTTCCTCTCTTCTAATATTCCATCCCTAATTCTCGGGGACTTCAATATTCCCATTAACCCACCTTTGACCTCTGCAGCCTCTAAACTACTTTCAATTACTTCCAGCTGGCAATACCCTTGACCTAATCTTCTCTTATTCATGTACAGTATCTAATATCGGCAACACTTCATTTCCTCTTTCTGATCACCATTTCATATAATTTGCTCTCATGTACCCCCTCACCCAACAACCTCAGTCTAACCCCCCTCAACTCAGGAGGGACCTTAATTCTCTTGATCCCCAGCAGCTGTCAGCTGATATTGATTCACAATTGCTACCCATCCCTTCCCTCTCCTGTCCTTCACTGGCCATCTCTGCATATAACACTACCCTTACCTCTGCCTTGAACGCTGTAGCACCGCTCCAAACAAGCACCTCAAGGAGGACCCGCCCTCAACCCTGGCATACTAAATCAACACGCTACCTGCAAAGATGCTCCCGTTGTGCTGAATGCTCCTGGAGGAAGTCTCGCACCCGGTCAGACTTTCTCCATTATAGATTCATATTGTGTCATATTCATACAGCGCAGCCCTTGCCCTTGCCAAACAGTCCTACTTTTCCTTTCTCATTAGAACATGCTCCCGCAATCCCAGGCGTCTCTTTGACACCTTTAATTCTCTTCTTTGCCCTGCTGTGGCCACCCCCCAAACTAACCTTACTGCCGATAGCTTTGAATGTTACTTTACCGACAAGGTTGAACAGCTAAGGAAAGAATTCTCCCCTCCTTGCCGTTCTCTTTCTCAACCACACATAGATCATGACTTTCCTACCCTTCAGACGTTCTCCCCGGCTACTGACCAAGAGGTGGCAGCTCTAATCTTTTCCTCTCGCCCCACCACTTGCCCACTCGATCCTGTCCCATCTCACTTTATTAGATCTCTCTCCACTTGTCTCATGCCTTCTTTAACACACATCTTCAACCGCTCTCTCTCTTCTGGCATTGTCCCCGCTGACCTTAAACATTCCACTGTAGTACCTATCCTGAAAAAAACATCTCTTGACCCATACTCCCCTCTAACTATTGTCCTAAATCCCTGCTCCCTTTTTCCTCAAAGCTTCTGGAAAGCATTGTCTTTACCCATGTGTCTCACTTCCTCATTTCCAACTCTCTCCTTGACCCTCTTCAATTTGGCTTCCGCCCTCTCCACTCTACTGAGACTGCGCTTATCAAAGTTACTAACAACCTAACCGCAGCTAAATCCAAAGGCCACTACTCCATATTAATTCTTCTTGACCTCTCTGCTGCCTTTGACACCATTGATCATGCTCTCCTTCTTCAAACTCTTCAATCACTCGGTCTCTATGACTTTGTCCTCTCGTGTTTTCCTCTTATCTTTCCCAATGCTCATTCAGTGTCTCCTTTTCTAATGATTCCTCCTCCCCTCGTCCTGTCTCGGTTGGAGTCCCCCAAGGCTCTGTACTTGGTCCCCTTCTATTTTATATTTATACTGCCTCTCTTGGCAAACTTATTACCTCTTTTGGATTCAACTACCACCTGTGCGCTGATGACACCCAGATATATTTCTCCTCCCCGGACCTCTCCCCTGCCGTCCTGCAATGTGTCACTGCTTGCCTTTCTTCCATCTCTGACTGGATGTCCTTCCGCTTTCTGAAACTCAATCTCTCTAAAACTGTGCTCCTTGTCTTTCCTAATCCTAATACTGATCCTCCTCTTTCGCTCTCCCTTCAAGTTTGTGGTACCCACATCAGTCCATCCTTACAAGCGCACTGTCTTGGCGTCATACTTGATTCTGGCCTCACATTTGAGCCTCACATCCAATCTGTAGATTCCATCTTATAAACATAGCCCACGCCCGCCCCTTTCTTACGCAAAATGCTACCAAGGAGCTTGTCCATGCTCTAGTAATTTCCCGCATGGATTATTGTAACCCTCTCCTGATTGGTCTTCCCAAAAGCCGTACTACACCGCTACAGTCCATAATGAATGCTGCTGCCAGACTGATTTTCCTCTCTAGTCAGTTCTCTCACACCTCACACCTCTGTCAGGCCTTACATTGGCTTCCTGTATGCTATAGGAGTCAATTAAAGGTACTAACTCACACCTATAAAGCACTGAACAACTCTAGCCCCTCTTATATCTCTTCACAGATCCATAGGTATGTCCCTTCTCGGTCTCTCTGCTCTGCTTGTGACCTCCTCCTGTCCGTTGTCTGCACCCGTACGGCCAACTCACGCTGGCAGGACTTCTCACCGGTGGCTCCCTTCCTATGGAATAGCCTGCTTACCGCCATCAGACTCTCCCCTAGTCTTGCATCTTTTAAGAAGTGCCTTAAAACCCACCTCTTTAGGAAAGCTTATGGCCTCCCAGATTAAGCTCTACCTCACATACCTGTCTCTTGCTCTCTCCTAAAGAGCATTCCACATTATTTGGATGCAAATTTCTGTCCTATTGTGTTTTACACCCCACCTCCTATAGAATGTAAGCTTGTTTGAGCAGGGTCCTCTCCAACCTATCGTTCCTGTAAGCTTTTTGTAATTGTCCTATTTATAGTTAAATACCCCTCTCATAACATTGTAAAGTGCTACGGAATCTGTTGGTATAAATGGCAATAATAATAATAATTTAGTATAAACTATGATAGTGAGTATGTTAGTAAGAGCTCAAATGAGCTAGGATTTTTCTTGTAGGAATTTAGTTTGTGAATTATGTTTCTAATGCTACCTCCTGAAGTGAACTGCACAATAAATTGCCTGAATTTTTCATTGATTTTGCAAGACTGTGCCTGTTTATACCCTGGAGGTGTGTTCCATTTGCATAGACATACCCTGTGCAGTTTCAGGATCACAACAGGGACACACAACATGAAACACTCATTCATACAAAAATGCATACTTACATACAATGACACACGCAGATGCACAATTACTAGCATGCAAGGACATATACAAATATAAACCATTACTCATCTACAAGGACACATACAGATGCACAATTATTAAAATATGTGGATATAACAAAGCCAAATACACTCACAAACAAATGACTTGCAAAAAGACAAGCACTCACATATAATTTGAATAGTGAAGTCAATATTGTCCCTCTGATGCTCACTTTTCTTGATGGTGAGGAGGAAAAGAGAGTAACTGGATGCTTAATAGATGAGATGGCATTTTTTATATTGATTCATGTTAAGATGTTGTGTATATTTTATATTACATGATAATTATAAGCTCTAGTTAATGTTTTAGGTTTGGAAGTAAGGTTAGTGTTTTGGTTAGAGCTAGGGGTAGTGTATTAGGGCAATATAGAGAATGGTGGACAGTGGTGAGACATACGTGCACTTTCTTACAGAAATATAACTAGTTAGACATAACTATCAACACTCACATGAACCCACACTCAGATTAGTAATACACATAATACAGTAAGTAGTTAGACACACATTCTATTCAATTAACAACACACTCACACATACAAAGGCACATACATACAAAGAAAGACATATGCAGGGACATAAAGTTGCACACTTAAACATACAAAAATACTATCACATACAAGAGCAGACACAGAAACAGACTCACGTTTACATGGACACAAACACAATGACATGTACAAAGACACACACTCACTCACATAGACACACACAGACATGTATTTTTTTTTTTTTTTAAATAAAGCATTTTTTTCTTCTTTGCGCTTATCTTGGTGAAAAGTGAAATACAGAAATCAAGAGTCTGTTTTACATAAAGCTTTGTTGTTCTTTAGTTATACAGTGTTGCATCTTATCAACACATTGTTGTTCTTTACCTTCATTTCCTGTAGTATTTAAAGGAACACTATAGTCACCTAAATTACTTTAGCTAAATAAAGCAGTTTTAGTGTATAGATCATTCCCCTGCAATTTCACTGCTCAATTCACTGTCATTTAGGAGTTAAATCACTTTGTTTCTGTTTATGCAGCCCTAGCCACACCTCCCCTGGCTATGATTGACAGAGCCTGCATGAAAAAAAAAACTGGTTTCACTTTCAAACAGATGTAATTTACCTTAAATAATTGTATCTCAATCTCTAAATTGAACTTTAATCACATACAGGAGGCTCTTGCAGGGTCTAGCAAGCTATTAACATAGCAGGGGATATGAAAATCATAATTAAACAGAACTTGCAATAAAGAAAGCCTAAATAGGGCTCTCTTTACAGGAAGTGTTTATGGAAGGCTGTGCAAGTCACATGCAGGGAGGTGTGACTAGGGTTCATAAACAAAGGGATTTAACTCCTAAATGGCAGAGGATTGAGTAGTGAGGCTGCAGGGGCATGTTCTATACACCAACACTGCTTCATTAAGCTAAAGTTGTTCAGGTGACTATAGTGTCCCTTGAAAATCATGTTTTTGAAGTGCACTGATGGTAATATCACCCATGTCAATATTACTCATAAATTGAGCAAAGCAAGGTTCAACTCCAAAGTGAAACACAGGATTTAAGAACATATTAATGTATGTCAGGAGTATGAAAAACTTTTAACTAATGTGTAATTCTCATACTCAGAAGGACATATCCACCCTGCCCTGAATGGAGAAGGATAGGGTCTGTGCTGCCAGGTGCACACTCTCCAACCGTCCCAATATTTGAGACTTAGTTAATGAGACTCTGGAGCCCTCTATTTTCCTTCTTATCACAAAGAATGGTGGACAAAGTTAGGAAAAGGGTGTCATTTATTAAAATTACTTGTGAGGGGGAAACAGAGCAAACTTAGAATTATGACTGTTCCAGTGCAGCTGTAATAGTTAGGGATAGTTAAGGTGTATGAAAATACATTAATGGAATTAATGGCTATCTCTATGTGAAAATTACCCTTTGATAGCTAATGTGTTCACGTATCAAGCAAGCCCTGACTCTGTACTTCAATCACATCAGCTACTAATCATTTAACACTGACAGGGATATTCAAGAGCATCCAATTTTGCCAAGTCATGTCCCGAGATAATCATGTGGTAGAAATTGGGACAAATCCGAGGAAATTGAATGTGTAGATACTTGTTTTATTATTCTCCATAATTTTCTCAGCTGACTCTGAATAGATACAGATGTGTTTCCAAACTAATCTGAATCAGCCTCTGTAGCCAGTGAGGTTAGTGGTCAAATATTAAAACTTCCTGTCTATTTGCCTGGAGGAAATTGGAGCATTTATTTTATTCAAATTTTTTTTGGTGTTTGATAGATATTTGAATCATGTATTTTATAAGGGATTTGGACCAGTTATTACATTTTTTTTTTAAATCTTTTTATTTTACCAATCAATTAATAGTTCTGAATTGGATGAGCAATGTTTCCTGAATATATCCTGGATTTGCATTTAGTAACGTAAATCTGTTATTCAATGCTGGGAAAGCCTGGTTATGTTCACTAAATGTTGCTAATTTGGAGTGTATTGTTCAGTTTTTAATGAATATTCCATTATAAACTATTCAGCCATTAACCTACTTTATACTTGGACCAACAGTAAGAACATACTGGAATGTGCTATGCATATGAACAATGTAGCCCCTTAAGAAAAAAACAAACAAACAAAAAAAAAACAGCTTCCCTTTCAATCACTACATTGTTGTTGTGTTTTGTTTTTTTTACTGTTTTTGCACTTTTGCACAGGATATGATTATATTAAATATCATGTATTTTAACCTAAGTGCATGTCAACTGGTTACTATTTTATTTTTTTCAAAGAAATGTATTGTAATAAACAAAATGCTTCCATCATTTTCTGTCACATTAATTGACATTTGAATTTCTGTTATGTAGCTGTTGTAATCTTGCAAGGAACACATTGAGAGTTAACCTCTAAATTGTTGTAGTGAATTGACCGCGGTTTGTAAAAATTATGCTCCTCTAGTCAGTGGCGGTACTACTGCGGTCGCAGGGTTCGCAGCTTTGTAACCCGGCCCCGGCCTGTGCTTTCAGGCAATGGCAATGAATTTCCAGGGGGCCTGGTCAGCGCTGCGGTGCTTTAACAGCATGACCATGCCCCCTTTGATAAGGTCAGAGGCTGGGAGGAAGTGACTGCCCCGGTCACTTCCTCCCAGAAACCACCGGGAGCCGCACGGGAGGAGGAAGGAGAGGAGGGAGTCAGAGTGGAAACTCTGATTCCCATCAGGCTGACCCACTGGCCCCCAGGGAAAGTCACCCTCCTACACCTAAAAGGTAGGAAACAGGAGGATGACTAAAACATTTTGTATGCGTGTCTGTATATGTGTGTTTATGTGTGTGTCTGTATATGTGTATGTGTGTGTGTATGTCTGTCTGTGTCTGTGTTTCTGTCTTTGTGTGTATGTCTGTCTGTGTGACTGTGTGTGTCTGTATGTATGTGTCTGCATGTGTATTTGTTTGCATGTGTGGGGAGGGGGACGATAGATGTATGGGTAGGGTGGCAGGGGGGTAGACATATGGTCGTGGCAGGGCAATTTTTGCACTGGGTCCACATGGTTTCTAGTTATGCCTCTGCCTCTAGTCAAGCTGTGACTAGAGCTGAAATATAATTTTTTTTTAGAGGAGTACTTTTTAGCAAAAGTTTACATTTTGATTTTTCATTCTCTGCCACTTTGTGTGAAGTGAATAAACGCCACTGTAAACACACCAGATAAGGTGCTGTAGACATTGGGGTGACACTGAAAATGCGTAGGTAGGGAATATAGACATAAGTAGACAAAAAAGACAAGATAAAGGAGCATGAGTACAGTGTGACAAAAGAGATTCTGATGTGTCACATGGCACAAGAGGCAGAGCCTCTCCCCTCCAGCTGTGACCAAAAAGAGATTGTGATACAGACGGTCTTGCAGAGATATCTGCCTGGCAGATCTAGATAGTTATTTGTTGAAAGGGTGGACATGAACAAAGGGGGAAGGGAACTGTAACAAATATAGTTGTATATTGCGTGCTGAGTGTTTAAACTGTAGAAGTGTTATTACCTTTTAAGGGGATTAAGGGGGTCAAGCCTCCTAAATGGTGGTTGTAAGGAAACCAAGTGTATTTAAACCTCCTTCGGTAGTTTCCTCCCGAACTGCCAGAGCCTAGTGTATATAGCTCTCCGTTCGGTAGTTGCAATAGACAAAATCCATACGAAATACCAATAGCTTTACAAGATAATTCCCTTAGTAAAGCATACGAATTCCCAAATAACAGCCGAAGTCAAGAAGAAGGGTACAAAATGAACTGTCTTTAATTACCACACACTGGCTTTTATGCAAGTCCCCATGCAAGGGGACATCCCACAGGGAGGGACAAAATATAACCAATCACATACAGTAAAAACATAAAACACACCCAGCACAAACATACAATTCCTTCCCCTAGCCCTGGAGATACTTAAGTCTGATAAAGTAATAATTTGATTATCTCCAGGCAGAAAAATCACTATTTTCCCCAATATCTGGAACACCCCTTTATACATGGGGTATCCCCACAAATATGTCCCCTGTTAGCCCCGATCTGGGTGACCAACATATTCAAATTTCACCCAGATCGGTTCAGGGGTTCTCAAAAACCATGGAAGTCCTCTGTGACCGGTTCACCGTGGGTGGGCTGCCCAAAATAGTTCCACAAGTTTGGGTGGTTTTGCCGGTCACTTTAGAAAAGGGAGAAAAACGAATAAAAGTACCGAATGGATTCCCCTGGCTCCTAGCAGCGATTGTTCCCCTCATTTGTATGCACAACCGTACCGAATAGCGCTCTTCTATCTAATCGGTACATATAGATCCAGCGTTCGTGTGTTTGAGACCGGTGTTCGGGAAGTTGAGTGTCCGATTTTAGTTCCAGACACTCGACGACCAAGTCCCGCTGCCTTTGTTCGTATGAAGAAAGATGGCCGCGGTTTTCTCAGCCACGTGGCGTTCGGTAGTACGAACGCTGGCCGCACACGTAGAGGGTTTAATTGACGCAGGCTTTGGAGTTAAATGAGCCAGGGGGTGGTCTTTGTTCGGTAGTTTCATCTACCGAAGGGAAAAATGAAGAAATACCGAATAAAAGGGTAATTTCTTCACAGTGATTTTAACACTATAAGTGTTTGTGTTCCTGACCCTTTAATGCTTTAAATGCCTGGTTTGTTTGTTTGTGTGTTTTAATTGTCTGTGCCTTAAAGCAAACAATTATACATAACCTCAGTAGGTTAACAACACAGAGCAAAATTTAGAAATTGCCCATGGGAGGACCCATCAAAATGTGTCTACATTCAGCAGCTGTTAAAGTAAGATTTTTTTTGGAAAGATTCTGGTTCTAGTGAAGCTGCCTATGGTAAAACCAGCAAAGCTGGCTGAATAATAAGAACCGTGACCTAGGGAGAATCAGAACAAGCTAGAAAGCACTAGTTGACTTGTTTTTGGGCATTTCTTTTTTCTAAATTCTGCCCTGTTTACCCCTGATATAGCAAATGAAGGTGAGGAGAAAGTTTAGGATAGATACAAGGTATCACATGTCTTCAGAAAGTATACAGCTCCCCACAAAGTATACAGCTTCCCTCTGAAAGCAGACATGGTTCAGAAGATCAGCTTACATGAAAACGCAATCTCTCACCAATTGCCATTGCATTTTGAGGTATACCATTAGGTATGAAGGACGTTCAGGAATTAAAAATCAATATTTTAAATGTTTATTCCATGGAAGATTGCAAGTACAGAGAAGCCAGGAATTGTAATATGTAATATGGGAATAAATGACAATTTATGTCAGAAAAATGTTTGGTCATGTAGAAAAGAGCTGCCTTGGCCACCTAGTATAGAGCTAAGTAAGAGTGTTTTTCAGCTTACAAAGCTATGCTGAACCCATTCATGGCTAATGACATGATTGTACTTCATAGCAAACCAGACTTTAAATATCACAATTGGAAATTATCATTGAAAACGTAACATATACAGTGCTATATAGAGTTGAAAATGTGAAGTAAACATGACTTTAGATGTTTTTCTATATTCTTTAGGGATCTGTGATCCTTAATGGGGTTGTGAGTATGGTCCTTAAAGGGTTACTCTTTCTGGTGTAAAATGCCCTATTGGGCACTATGTCAAAGGTAACCCCCCTGTTTGTAGTAAAACATGCAAATTTAGCTTACCTGAAACCCAGCTCTGTGTGCTGAATTCCAATGCTGACCTCTCCTCCAACATCACTGGGCGCCATCCAATCACAAGCTTCTTATGCACGCACTTTGGCCAGTGAGGGGAGGGAAAGTTAGCGAGGGAGTCAGTCTGTAGGGAGTGATTTAAAAATAAATAAAACTGAGGCAATGGTGGAAGGCAGGAGGGAGCAGTGGGTAGGAAGAGGGGAGAGCAATCATTGCATTCACTACACAGACACTACAACCACTAAACACACTTCATCCACTACACAAATACACACTGCATTCACTACATAAACACACACGGTGCAACCACTTTACACACACACACCTTATATTCAGTATACACACATCTTGCATCCACTTTATACAGAATGTATCCCCTATATAAACAATGCATCCACTATATACAAATATATATAAAAATACAAAATACACAATACAGCACCTTTGCTCATTCACTAAACAGAAATTTCAAGTCTCACAGAATGTAATAGTTTTATTTAAAAACACCTCACCTAGGCAAAAAATAATGGAGGTTTATTTACAGTATATGATCATACATTGCATAAGCCTGCCACAACGTCAATGTACCCCATATCCAACTACCGTCCGATTTCCCTCATTAATCTTGATATAAAAATATTTTCAAAAATTCTAGAAGATAGATTGAACCAGATAATTTCAGATCTAATCCATTTAGATCAATCTGGCTTCATAAAAGGAAGATCAGCTAGTGATAATATCTGTAAAATTTTGAACATGAACTATAGCGAAAATTTATGGTAATGGTTTAGATTCTGCTTGGTTTTCTATTAAAAACGGAACCCGACAGGGGTGCCCATTGGCACCCCTTCTTTATATTCTTTCTATTGAGCCATTGGCAGTATATATAAGACAGCATCATAACATAACTGGGGTGCATTTAGGAAATCAGGAACAAAAAATAACTATGTTCGCTGATGATATAAATCTGACTTTAACAAACCCAGAATCTTCTATACCATCCACACTTCATTGGATAGAAGAATATAGTAGATTTTCTAACTATAAGATCAATATGCAAAAAACACAAGCTCTGCATGATAATCTACCAAGCTCATTAATAAGAAACCTGAATAATAACTGTAAATTTAAATGGTCCAATTCTTTATGTTATTTAGGAATAAATATAAATTTTGATATTGAAGAATGGACCACTGATAATTATACCATACTCCTTAGAGAAATTAGAAATGCAATTTTAAAATGGTCTAAATTACAAATATCTTGGCTTGGAAGAATAAACATCACTAGAGCATATCTACTTCCAAAATTACTACTACTTTGTAGTATCCCACTTAGAGTCCCAAAGAAAATACTTCAATTGTTTCATGGTCTATTTGTATCCTATGTTTGGGGCAACAAAAAAACCTAAGATTGCTCTTAAAGTTATGTCAGCTAGATTAGCAGAAGGAGGTCTATCCTTTCCCAATATATTTTATATCCACGACACAGTAATGTTTTCACACTATTTAGAATGGGGAAATAACAATTCAAAGCTACCTAAAAATTCAGGACCTATACGATACCTCTGGTATTTGCAGCTTTCCAAGTATTAAAGACAAAATTGGACTTGTAAATAAAGAACATTTAACTTACTTAAGAATAAAAAACTTTCTTTATAAGGTAACTATGATCGTATATTGTAACGTAACCACATTATGTTTTGCCTAGATTAGGTATTTAAAAAAAAAACTAATAAAATTGCTGTTTAGTGGATGAGTGAGTGGGCTGGACCTTGTGTAGATTTGGCAGAAGCCTGGGGGCTCAGGCCTTGAGCTGTGTAAGGGACCCCATCATTTCTAATGGCAGCCCTGTCAAAATACAATTACAAATATCTCAGTAAGTGCACAGTTTCAAGCAGAAACACTGCACATACATACTCCTACCACAATGACCACTTCAAATCACTGAAGTGGTCCTGGTAGTTGGAGTAACCATTTAAGGGGTTAAGAAAGTCTAGAAATACTATATTCTCACCCCTTTTAACAATAAAATACATCTTATAAAGTAGATATGAAATATATGCCTTTCAATGGAAACTATGGAGTTATAACCCGTCTTTCCATTTTAAAGTGTCAATTTAAATTTCATCACAATGACAGAGCCTACTCAGTGGGTCACATGGTCTTTAGAGATTGTCAAGTGACTTTTAGTAGTGTATGGTATGTACCCATCTCAAAGGTGGAATGCAAGTGGTCCGTTTTCTTCTGCTAGATGTGCTTTCCAGTTATCTTGTTCCAATATTTATACTTGCTCATTAATGATTGCAACATAATGATTCATTCTTCCAGGTAAGACAGGTGTGTATTGCAATAAAATATGCGCATGATTACAATACACGAAGCAGTCTCCACAATCACGCAGACCAGTTGGACCTGTTGTCTGTAAAGGAGATAGGAGATCTACAAAGTTAAGTAAGTAAGATTTTGTTTTAAACGTGTTATAAAATGCTGTATTGTGCCAAAATATTCAGCCTATAGAAATATTCATGTTTTCTAAATAATAATAGATCAAGGTCTGCAACCAAGTTAGAGACTAAATGTTAACTGCAATATAACGGGTCATATGGGAACATCAAGTATGTGATACAGATGTACTATTTTTTTTAAAACAGGTTTGGTAGTTTGCACGTCTGTGTTTTTTGTTTTTTTTTAAACATAAACAACCATGAACTTGTTTTTCCTTAAACGGCAATCTAAACAGCATAAACTGTTGTAGGAGGTACGGTTCTAAGAGTCTGTGGGATTTACTGTTTCTGTGTTAATCCATACTCAACTCAGAGGGGATATGAGAGCATTATACAAATATATTCGGGGCCAATGCAAACCATTGTCTGAAATTCTAAATATGACTATACATAGGACAAGAGATCATGCATTTAGACTGGAAGAAAGGAGATTTAGTCTAAGGCAAGGGAAAGGGTTTTTTACTGTAAGAGCAGTAAGGATATGGAATTCTCTGCCGGAAGAGGTGGTATTATCAGTCTATACAGATGTTTAAACAGTAGCTGGATAAATATTTGCAAAAACATGATATACAGGGATATACATTTTAATTAGTGGGGTAATCGCTTCTTGATCCAAGAAGATATTTGGCAGCCATTCTGGAGTCAAGGAGGATTTTTTTCCTAGTTTGTTGCACAATTGGAATTTCTTCAGACTGGATTTTTTGCCTTCTTTTGGATCAACGGCAAAAATCAAATGTCAGAAACCTAATGAACTTAATCGACGCATGTCTCTCTTTGGCTATGTAACTACTGTATGTAAGTGGTTTAACACCACCTGAGGGTTCTTCGTCACAAGCTAGCAATTTAGCGTGTGAACGGCAACAAGGAGCTGTAGTAGTTAAGGTGCCTAGAGTGCACCATGACCGGTTAAATACATTTTTAAAATAGCAAAATGATGTCATCAAGGAGTTCTGAACACATTATAAAACAAGCCGGGGGGTTTATTTACTGAAATACCAATAATCATAACTAAATTGTAGCAAATTGAAAACTAAATTCAGTCACTTAGACATTGGCATCCAGACTAGCACATACACACTAATAACACTGGCTCGCCCACACAATTAGGGCGAGGAGCTTACAAGGAAATTCAAGAGAGGAAGTTCAGATAGTTTAACATAAATACTCACTGAATCACTTTAATAACTGAACGCTAGTGATTTAGTCTCGGGGTTTGTAGAGAGCAATTAACTCTTTACATGCATATCTCTGAGACTGTGTTCTGCAGACCTCACTCCTTCAGAGGTAGAAAACCAGAGAAGAGCTACATATGTATGTGGGAGTGTGTGTCTCTCTCGCTCGCTCACTGTCTTTCTTTCTATCCATTTTTTATGCAAATAGGCTTCTTTAACAGAGAATGAAAGCAAGACTCTGACACTATCATAATTTGGTGCTATACAAATGAGTGTTGTGTACAGTTTAGGATATTTCAGAGCAATGTATTTACCATAGGCTTCTGCAGCATAAGAAAAGAGGGGTTAAATGCCCACCATAAAATTTGACCTTCTCTTGATTTAAATGCAGATTATTTCTTTGGACCCTGGAATTTTGTAATTTTTTTTTTTTTTTTTTTTTTAAATACCAGGTAGTTTTCTGCCAAGTGGCCTCATTACATGTATTTGTAAATGACCCACATTATGTATACAACCCCTCCAGTGGGGCAGTGGGGGTCTAACAGGGTCACACAGGGGAGCAGTTTTAGCAGGGTGCATTAAAAGAGGAATATCAACTGTCGGAGGATAGCAGAGGGCGTATAATATAAATGGTAGTAGATGAAAGCTAATTTGTGGTTTTATTGTTGTAATGGGTGTGGGAGGTGCACCCAGCAATAATGATTTGTATATATGTGTGTGAAAAACAAAATATTGCTATAAACTTTAGATGATTTGGTGCTAAAATGTACTATTTAAAATTGTCAAAGTACCCGTAGATAAATATCCTTCCTCATAAAAATATGTTTTTTGGGACAATTTTAATTATGTGAGTTAAATGAACATCCTATCTAATGGCTTTTAAAACAATATATACACTAAATGATAATGAGGTAGATTATTATCAAACAAATACAGATTAAAAATGCTCAAATTGGATAAAAATGCCTCAGGTCTTTGTGGGGTTATTATGATGGATGACATAATTCCAGTTCTAAAATTGCATTTTTCTAGAGAGAACAACATTTTAGAGAAGGATGACAAAATGTTGGAGAGTAGAACCTTCATGAAAAATCCAATAATAAACAGGCATAAATACAAGGACTTTAAAAAAAAAGAAGTTTTGGGGCTGTCCTTATTGCATATTTTATGAGACCATTTACTATGTGTCTTTTTTATTTTAGGTTACTGTCTGAAAGAACCTTGGAACTGAAATGTTTTGTAAAATGTGCATCAGAGTTTTCCCTGGGTTTCTTCCTATAGGTGAGCTGTCTATACATATTCACAAAGGCCACAAAATAAACACATATTAAACCAACCAAGTAAATATTATGTATTCACAATTTGCTAAAATATCTCTCACAATTTTGATTTATCCGTGTTCTGTTGTAAAAAAGTGGTCTAAAGTATTAAAAAAGTTGTTAAATCACCATGGAAACCAATGGAACCAATAGCATCTTTTATTGATGACTTCTCACCTTTTACATTTTAGCACCACATTTTAGAACAGAACACCTTGATAAATACCCATAATCTCTCCCATTACACATATATAAAACTCACTATCACTACTTGTATACAGTTGCAATTGAAATTATTCAAGCCCCCATTGAAAATCAGGTTTATTGTCAAATGTTACTGACTGTTGGCTGATTGCAATGAACAAATCAAACAAAAGCAATTGAAATAGCTCAACAAAACACATTCTTCAAGTGGTTTTCCCCTGAAAATACAACCTATAATGACTTCTCCAGTTTCAAAATTATTCAACCACTTCATGGAAAGCATCTTTAGTACTTATTAGAGCACCTGTTTGCTGTTATGACCTGCTGTAAATGAGACAGACACCAGCTTCTGACAGTGTTCCTGAGGACTCTTAGCCCATTGCTCATGAGCAATAGTCTCCAGTTCAGTAATATTCTTGGGTTTGCGTGCTGCAACCACCTTCTTCAAATCCCATCAGAGATTTTCAAGGGCAACTTCAGAATTTCCCAGGACTTCTTTTGAAAACAAGCCTTGGTGGAATTTGAAGTATGCTTGGGATCATTGTCTTGTTGGCTTAATGATGTCGAAGCTTCAGCTTCTTCGTGATGTTTCCTCCATGGATTTCCTGTTACTTCAATAAATCCATCTTGCCTTCCACATACTGCAGGTTTCCAATGCCAAATGATGCTCAGCAGCCCCAGAACATCATCAAGCCACCACCATGCTCACCTGTAGGCAGAGTGTTATTTTCAACATGTGCTTCATTCTTCCTCCTCCAGACATAACTCTAATCCATGGGGCCAAAAAGTTCCAGTTTTGTTTCATCACTCATTCACAGAACAAAATCCTATGTGCTTTTGGGTCAGTAGTGGTGTACGTCTTGGAGTTCTGGCATGGAAACCTTCTGCGTTTTAGTATGTGCCTGAAACCTCAGTGCCTGTTGCCACTAACACTTGTCAGGTCAGGTATTTTTAGTGTCCCAGCTCAAACACACCTGGTGCAACTAATGAAGCCCTTGATTAGTTGCATCATGTGTGCTTGAGACAACACCTGTTTTGCATATTTGTGCTGTCGTGAGGGATTCTATTCAATGGGATGAATAGTTTTGAGACTGGATAAGTCATTATAAGTTGCATTTTCAGTTGAATTTGGGGAAACCACTTGAAGCATTCATTGTGTTGAGCAATTTTAATTACTTTTTAACTAATTGCTTTTATTTGATTGTTCATTGCAAACAGTTGAAAGTCTTTAATGGTGGTTGAAAAATTTTGATTTTACCAGATGACAGGAGGCTTCGTATTTTGCATAACTTTATTTACTCAGAACTCCAGCAACACAGATCAATCTCAGAATCGAGCAATGAAAACAAAGTAACATTCTCTTTATAAGGCAGTCCAAACTTCTCCTTATTTGCTGTTCCTGCTGTGCACAGGTCACAGTATTTGCTCCTGTTTTCTGTATGATTCATGTGTACATCTATTTACACTTATATCTCTTTCATTGTGTTTCCTTAGGTTTCCTATACTCTATGCTGCCCTTCCAGCTGTCATGCCCACTGTTTTGCGTAGCCCTGTCATGTTTTTGTACCTTTACTTTGCCATTAGGCCTCAGGATTTTACTCCCTGTATTTGCTTGCTTTAGTTTGCCATTAGGCCTCTGGACATTACGCCCTGCATTTGCTTGCTTTAGTTTGTCATTAGGCCTCTCTGGGTTTTACTCCCTGTAATTTACCCTGCATTTGCTTGCTTGTATATTATTCCCTGTAGTTGCTTTGCCTTGCACTGAAAGAAGAAGTTATCATGCCTGGTAGTTCAGTTTGCTTGGTGCAACTGTGAGCAGGGGTGAGCTCCCTGCTACACTTGGGGTGAGCCCCCATATCCTATCCTGGCCACATGCCTTATGGTATTCTACAGGGGTGAGAGCCCTTTACTACTGGAGACTACCAGCGTCTACTCATATTAAGAGTACCAATCCCTTGCATATATTAGCCGCTTGTTTCAACCTGCTGGGAGTGGTGAGTCCTAATAATAATAATTAATTAAATGCACCTTTACCTGTATACCTTGCTGATTCACACTATCTACCATATCAAAGGTGTCAGATGGAGGTGTTTACTTAATTTATGTACTTTATGCCACTGTCACCAATGATACCATTGGCAATCTAAAGAGGGTGGTATACAGTGTATACAACTGAACTTTACTGGTGCCTAGCCCCATCAGCTTTATACATGTTGAATGAGTGGAACGCCAACAATTCCATTTTGGATGATGAGCATCACTGACAAGATGTGTCAGATATGTTAAGGAGTCGTTCATGGAATGCTCCCTACCACAAGATGACACCCGGGATTCTTATCCGCAGGACAGTGAGGATTTTTTTCTGGATGCTCAGGGTTGCCCACTATTAGATCCCAGGACCCTCAGACATCCGAAGTCCTCAGAAGAGAGCCTACTCATGCATTTGGCTTTGTTAGCTCATTTCTGGATAAAAAAAAAAAAAAAAAGCTTCTAGGCCGCGAGGTGTACTCCCATAAAATAAAATGGCAGTCACGCCAGAATTCGAACAGGTGGTCATGATAATTAGGTGCCGGAAGGGACCTGACCCATGTAAAGGGATAGAAAAAGGGTTAAAGAGCACCCATGATAAACTGCTTGACCTTCTAGGTCCTTTAGCCAATATACTCTACTTCGCAGTCCTAACACTGTCATAAGAAACCCAGCTCGACCCAAGTGATATACGTGAATAGGCCAAACGCTCCATTTGTATGCTGGGAAATACTAATGTGGCTTTGTATACTGAGAGACAAAGAGAGTCCCTCTTGAGGAGTAACTCTGAGCTCTTGAACACTAAGGAGCCGACAACTATGTAACTTTTCTGAGAAGATTGGGAAGTCATATAATCGGATGCTTGGATTCTACAGATTGTACAGGGCTACATCACATCATGCAACCCTCTTCATGTCTCCAAAGAACACAAGGCTTTCATAGACGAGGAAATCCAGACATTGTTTTCCAAAGGCGCAGTATAATATGCACAGGACATATTGATCCAAGGATACAAACTGACTGCCATTCTTTGGTCAAGAAGGATGTTTTGCAAAATTGGTAGTGCTTCAAACGGATGTGAGGAAGGCTGAACTTGATGGATACATGTCTCTTCTCAAAACACACAGATCGGTGGTTACTGTGTGTAGTGCGCTTACAAGTATAGTTGAATTATAAATAAGCAGCTACACACTCTAGTGGATACTCTCTTATCCCCACTAATTATAGTAATGAACCAAAAGTGAGCTTAGTACAATCTGGATGTAACATCCAGACCTTACTAATCAAGTGAGTGGAGCACTAAAGGTATACACTTACCCTAAAATAGTGTTAGATCTCAGATGTATATCAATATATATAAAGGAAACAAAAAATAAAACCCAATATAGTGTAAATCCACAAGTGATGGTGTATTTTGGTGATAATTTAAATAGTCAAACTCACATTGATTAGAGCCTCAAAGGGACAGGCTCAAATCACTTGCACAGTAATGTCGTATGGAGACACTGCACCCTTTTGCCTGGAATGGATTTCCTCAAAAGAAAAAAAGGAAAGCTTCCCAGTGTATTAAGTTTCAACCCAAATGAGAAACACAGTGGTTATGGTTGTGCTCACCTTTTCCTGAGCCAATGAGAACCTGGCTCTGGATGATAGACCTGGGTGCCTTTGGAGGGGGTCACCTGTCCTTCTTTAGCAGCAACAGGAAGTTGGAAGCTGATGGAACTTTGTTTAAAAAACATACATTTATTGCAACTTTAAATATAAAATCTAAACATAAAATCAAAAGATTATTATTATTATATTATTTATAGAGCACCGTCAAATTTCTGGATGAAAGTATCCAGTTGCTTCTATATAAGGTAACAAAGTGTCCCAATGGTTAGCTCCAGTCCCGAGACACGTTTCACCCACACTATGGGGGCTTTTTCAATCGGTATCTTCGTTGTCTTCTGACTGCTTTTTAAACGTGCCGGTTTCTTTATCCAGTGGGCGTTCCTTCCATCCCGTCCTCCAATCCGGATTTCGCTTCTTGTGAGGTCAATTACCTCACCTAACTTTCATCAGCGTGATCAGGATCTGCACGGTACTGCCGTCCGCGTCACTTCCACTCCCACCGCAGCCATTTCTCTTGTGGGCACATTCCCCCAAGCAAGAAACGGAAATGACGCGGCGAACCAGGTCCGTTCGCCGCTCCCTGCCATCCTAACTTCAATACATACATATTTCACCTTTTTCTTACAAGCATGATTGTGCTCAGCACATAATAGAAAAATAAAAGAAGGGAATAAAAAGAGAAACACACATAGGTACATATTAGTAAACAGTTTCATACTTATTCTTAACACTATCCATAATGAATACAAAAATTTAAATAATATGGTCAATAAAAATGTATGCAATTTCTGTAAATCTATAGAGAATTAATATAAGATTAATATAAAAATACGTTTCTTACATTTCTCAAATTGTTAACATTCTTAATAACATTAATATTTAATGTGCAGAAAGTGCATATATTTCATTATCAATATTCATTTCTAGTTTTTTAATTAGAGAGGAAATAACTCCCCTAAGCAGCCATCTCTCTTGTGGGCACATACCCCCTTCAGTGGGTGTTTCCTATATCTCTGATGTTTATGTACTTCATGCTTTGTCCTGTTATGATTCATAATTGACCTATTTGCCTGTTAATATCGCATAGCACATGCTTATCGCAGTTTTGTTGACATGAAGCCATTACCATTGCCTTTAAGTTATTTCTGTTCTTTTCAGTTTGTTCTTTGACATCTTTTATTGACTCTGATGGTCTCTTCGCTACTTGCAGAATTTATTTTCGGAACCATTTGGAATTGGTGTTCAGTTCTTCCATTAACTTTCTTGTTCCAGTTCTATTTGGTTTCTAACTACCTCGCTTTAAAGAAAGAGGAGAAGTTCGGACTGTCAGGGCTTTGTATAGAGAATGTTACTTTGTTTTCATTTCATTGGTTAGTTATATGATTGATCTGTGCTGCTGGAGTTTTGAGTACAGAAAGTTATGCAAAATACTCGCCACCTGTCGTAACTAAAATTAAGATTGTATGTACACTCCATTAGCATAATCTACAATTACAGCTGTAATCAACAATTCTAGGATAGATTGTAGACTTCAGACCTGTGTACTGTATTTACCTTTTTTTTTTTATTTAGCCCAAACAAAATTTAGCACTCCCCAAATTTGGTGAGTGGGCAGACCCTGAAAAGGGCATTAAAATGGATGCAGCAGGATAGTACCTTAAAATAGGGACTGGACTGTTTTACCAAAAAGCCAGACATTTGGGAGGCCTGATCTAAGCACTATTTTCTGTTGAAAATTTCTGCTATTTTCAAGACAGTATGCTCCTCACTAGGGAAACATTGGAGGTTAATCTACTCATAAACAAAACCGTTTTAATTACTGACAATTCTCTTTTAGTGAAAAAACATGTAAGTTTCAGTATTATAGAGATAGATCCCTGCCATTCTATTATTGATTATAAAATTATTGATTGTAACTAATTTTCTACCATTCGTCTACATATTCTAATTGTACAATTAATCTACTATAGAACCTTGTTTAAACTGATCTCTCTTTCTTTTTGCACAAAACATATCTATAACCCTTCTCCTGTGCCTCTTTCAGTTTTCCTTGGTTTGTTGGTGACTCAGACTGCTGGAATTGACATTCAGCTAATACCCAAGGAACCAAAAGTCAGTGATAATGTCATCCTGAATGTCATTGGTGTCAGTGGTACAATAAGAAGCTTCACCTGGTATAAAGGAACAAGCCCAAGTGCTCCAAGCCAAATTTTAAACTTTATTCCTTCTCTCCCCAACCCACAAACAGAAGGAGCTCAGTATTTTCCTGAAGCCAGTGGCCTAGCAAATGGCTCTTTATTGATCAGAAATCTAAGTGGCAAAATTGCTGGTGAATACACTGTACAGATACAGACTGATACTTTACAACAACAGTCTGTAAAGTTGGCTGTGAATGGTGAGTGCACTTATCTTATATTCGTATCTTACACTATTATTCATCCTAAAGAGTCAACAAATTCTGCAGAGCTTTACTTCTGAGGAGGTGATGACTATACAATACAGGGTCCCAATGCTTTGTAGGCCTATCGACCGGCCCATGCAGTTAGGACCACCCAGTGGGTATTACTGAACACGTGCCTTAAGAGCACGACCGGGTTCGTGTAATATCCGATACTGGGAGCAATTGATAACCGGTCTTCTTCTCCCACATATATACAGAGAGCACTGTGTGGGAGGGAGGAGGTGCCAGCTCAGGCAGCATGGGGGGAGAGGAGCAAGAAGAGAACCCACACTTGCTCCCACTTGAGCCAGCAGCAGGACCATAATCAAGCCACCTTTCTGCACACAAAAGATATGCTAGTAAGAGGGTGGCTGCACATATTAAAAATGACATGTATGTGTATATATCAGTGTTAATGTGTCCAGGTATGTGTATTTGTGAGTGTGGGCCAGTGTGTGCATCTGTGTGTCAGGGCGTGCATATGTGTTTGTCAGGGTGTGCATCTGTGTGTCAGGGTGTGTTTGTGCGCGTGTCACAGTGTCCGCATGTGTCAAGTGTCCGCATATATCTGTGTGTGGGTGTGTATCCATGTGTGTGCATGCAGATTTGTTTATATGTGTATATTTGTGTGTTAATGTGTATGTTACACATCCCTGTATTAAAACACTAAAATTATATACAAATACCCCTTCATACCAACACTACACACAAAAGTACACCTGCATTTAAAAGTCAACACTGCATACAAACACACCCCTGATTTCAAATGTAACAATACACACAAGTACACTACTGCATTCCAATGGCAACAGTACATACAAATGCACACTTATATGTACACATATACTCTATGCAAAAACATGCTTATTCTCAAATGAACAAACAATGCTCACAAATACAACTCTGGTAGATCCCCATAGCATCGTTAGAGTTATATGGCAGATGGGGATCCACGTTTTGGCCGCTCTTGCACTATAGAGGGGCCCAAAAACCTTTCCCTCTCTTATTATATTAGTTCTGCCACTGATAAAGTACATATAAATAACAGTACAAAATAAAGAGGGGATCGTGTGTCAGCTTAGAATCCCACGTTTACAGTGTTTTTTTTTCCATTCTTTACTTGTGATTGTAAATCGGGCAATACAGATAATTAAAAAAACATATGACAATGATGTATTATGTTACATTCAATGTTCCATTTGTAGTCAACTTGGCATCTGGACAACGTCAAGGAAGATTGTATATCATCCAGCATTTTAATATTTTTACATATTTAGTATAACTTGACCAACCCTTAAAGGGTAGGAAGGAAGTGAGAAATTAAAATAAAAAAAGGAAAAATAATAAATGTTAAAAGGGTAGAAATCAAAACGGGGTGGGGAGGAGGGGATTGTCATGACAGGTGCACAGTCGCCTTGTCGGCATATGCACAAAACCCCCCACCAATACCCATTACAATAAAAGACACTGACACCAGGGCTTTGGCAAAAGTATATCACAGCTTTTATTTATTATTAACATAAATTATAAAGGTCATTTTTAACATCAGGCCCACGTTGGCCTGCACAATTACCACAGTAGTTTACAATTTAACTCTTTGACAATGACCCACCCCCACGTAACATAATACCCAAACATTGTAACATATTAAAGGACCACTCTAGTGCCAGGAAAGCATACTCGTTTTCCTGGCACTAGAGTGCCCTGAGGGTGCCCCCACCCTCAGGGACCCCCTCCCGCCCGGCTCTGGAAAGGGGAAAAGGGTTAAAACTTACCTTTTTCCAGCGCTGGGCGGGGAGCTCTCCTCCTCCTCTCCGCCTCCGATCCTCCCCGTCGGCTGACTGCGCACGCGCGGCAAGAGCTGCGTGCGCATTCAGCCGGTCGCATAGGAAAGCATTCATAATGCTTTCCTATGGACGCTTGCGTGCTCTCACTGTGATTTTCACAGTGAGAATCACGCAAGCGCCTCTAGCGGCTGTCAGTGAGACAGCCACTAGAGGAAAAAGGGGAAGGCTTAACTAATTGATAAACATAGCAGTTTCTCTGAAACTGCTATGTTTATAAAAATAATTAGTTAACCCTAGCTGGACCTGACACCCATACCACTTCATTAAGCTGAAGTGGTCTGGGTGCCTAGAGTGGTCCTTTAACTTAACATTGAAACATGACCATTGCCACCGAAGGGCACCATCCATTGCCACCAAAGGGCACCACCAGTGTAGGGGCATACCGAGACACCCCTACACACCCTGGTTCGGAGCTACCTACGAGCTCAAACCTACCAAACCAGTCCAAAGGCCTACCTATTAGCCCTGAACTCTAAACTTTTCCCCCATCTCACTCTTTTCTCCCCCCAACTTTACTCTCCATCCCCCGCCGCCGTGACCAAACGGGAAACACCTGAAAGCAAAGGGAGGGTGGGTGGGACAACGACAGGTAAGTGTAACTTTAGATTAAAAGTGATCCTTAGATCTAAAATGACCACTACTTATACTCCCCTTATAACTCCACCCCACTCCATATGCTTAGGCCCATCCCAAACCACTGACCCCTAGATGGCCTGTCTCCTGGCAATGTCAAGGCCCACTCCCCTTAGCTACGCTGCTCCATGGGCTACATGATGGTGAGGATCTAGATTCCAGGAAACCCTTTTGAGTAACATTTTACTATGTCGAAAAATGTTCCCTTTTTTTGCTTTTTTAGTCTAATGCTTACAATCTAGTAGAAATGGAAAGTAAGACAAAAGGCTGCCGCAGTATACAACATTGGTTTGGTTTTGACTGTGTTAAGGGGTAGTTATAGTGTATTAGCAATATTTGGCAGTTCATGATGTAACAGTCAGGATGGGGGTTATTGGCTCCAGATATTGCGATGGCTGACAGAACAGATAAGGGTATCAGTGAAGGAACAGAGAAAATGGATCCAAAAACAGAAAGTCAGGATCCACGGTTTTGGATATATTAGAGTTAACTGTTACAAAATCAAAAGTTTATCGACACATCATAAACACTAACAAAAAATTATAAAAAAATCACCTGCCTATCCTCTAGCTGTGTTTATATTGGGTTTTCAGACTTTTATACTTATCCTCCTATATCATTTAGGTTAAGATATTATTTTTGATCAAGTATAATTCAGGGAGGACTACTCCTAGCAAATATAGACTTCCTATTTGACCCTGATATTGTAGGAGTCATATTTCTCTCCCTCCTGTCTCCTTATCCCCATATGTATTTTGGTTCTCCCTTCCTTATTAATCAAGCTTCTATATCTTACCCCCTTAAATAGCCCAACTGGAAAAAATATTTAAAACAGCTATGCTTGCCATTCAGCTCCTCTTGCCTTAAAGGACCACTCTAGTGCCAGGAAAGCATACTCGTTTTCCTGGCACTAGAGTGCCCTGAGGGTGCCCCCACCCTCAGGGACCCCCTCCCGCCCGGCTCTGGAAAGGGGTTAAATCTTACCTTTTTCCAGCGCTGGGCGGAGAGATCTCCTCCTGCTCTCCTCCTCCGATCCTCCTCTTCTCCTCCCCGTCGGCTGAATGCGCACGCGCGGCAAGAGCTGCGCGCGCATTCAGCCGGTCACATAGGAAAGCATTCATAATGCTTTCCTATGGACGCTGGCGTGCTCTCACTGTGAAAATCACAGTGAGAAGCACGCAAGCGCCTCTAGCGGCTGTCAATGAGACAGCCACTAGAGGACATAGGGGGAAGGCTTAACCCATTCATAAACATAGCAGTTTCTCTGAAACTGCTATGTTTATGAAAAAATGGGTTAACCCTAGAAGGACCTGGCACCCAGACCACCTCATTAAGCTGAAGTGGTCTGGGTGCCTAGAGTGGTCCTTTAATGTTGAACTTAAATTTTAATTCACCTTGAATTCTCTCTTTAGCAAATTACCCCGATAGTGGTAAAAAAATAAAATGCAACCAAAAGGCGGAAAATTCACTTGCATCATTTTTACTATTTTTAAACATGTTACTTATTTAAGTATTCAGAAACAGCCAAATTTAAGGGAAAACCATAGCATCATGAATGCAAATGTGTATTCCTAACACTATAGGGCCCTGTTAGTCATTTAGGTTCCCAGGCTCTTTGTCCGAGGGAAAAATAGCAATATCACTTACCTTTTCTCAATCCTGCACTGCCATACCATTTCCATGGAAGAAATCACCAATCCAAATGCTTTCCCATAGCAAAACACCAAGCCGTGTCAATCAGATGGTCTCTGAGACCTTTTGATAAAAGTAATTAAAGGGACACTATAGTCACTAGAACAACTACAGCTTATTGAATTTGTTCTGGTGAGTAGAATCATTACCTTCAGGCTTTTTGCTGTAAACACTGTCTTTTCTGAGAGAATGCAGTGTTTACATTACAGTCTAGTGATAACTTCACTGGCCACTCCTCAGATGGCTGTTAGAGATCTTTCCTGGGTCATGGCTGCCTAAAATGCATCTAAACATTTAGTAACTTCTCCCTCTGCATGCAGTGGACTTTTATTCATTGATAATTCATCTCTATGAGGAGATGCTGATTGACCAGGGCTGTGTTTGAATCATGCTGGGTCGGCCCCTCATCTGCCTCTTTGTCAGTCTCAGCCAATCCTATGGAGAAGCACTATGATTGGATCAGGCCACCACTTCTGCTGATGTCAGCAGACTGTTTTTTCTTTTTTTAGCCTAACAGCATGCAGAGTCACAGCTTCAGGCTTGAATACAGTAAGATTGTTCCTATATTTATGGAGGCATGAGGGGCCCAGGGGGGCTAGATGGTGGTTTTAACACTATAGGATCAGGAATAGATGTTTGTGTTCCTGACCCTATAGTGATCCTTTAAGTTTTACTTAGCTATTTTGGAAGAAGCACCTCTTGGGGCTATCATAGTGACATTAAATATAGGCATTTATACCCTGCAATGTAAACATTGCTATTCATGCACAAAGTCAATATTTTACATTGCAGAGTTAAAACAAGGATCACCCAGTCCACTTCATGGCATTATTATTATTAATTTACAAGAGGGGTATATGGCACCCAGACTAATTCAGATGAAGTAGTCTGGGTGCCTATAGTGTCCCTTTAAGCTGAATTGCGCTCACAATTTGCCATTGCTTGATAAGTTGTACTTTTTCTAAAATTATTTATTTTATATTTTTCCAGGAAATGTTTCCATTGGCGTAACACTGTCCTTTTACAGTCTATTAATTTTATCTCAAGTAGTAATATTCATCTAACAGCAGAACACTGGAGAATACCACTAGAGGTAAGAGAGTTGACTGCATTACACACAGAAGTGATGAGCTTCTTTTACATACACACCTAATCCCAAGTACCGTTTGCTTATTTATACATATACTTAATGAAGTCAATCTAAACAATAAAATTTTTTTTTCTATTATTGAGCCTCTTTGAAAAATTCAGCTACACCAAACCATTTTTCTGAAAAAAAGATTTAAAAAATCTGCAACAGCCAAATTTAACAACCAAGTAGGATGGAATTTCATGCAATCAACTCTGAAGGCTTTCGGATTTTCAGGGCGGATTATCCCGGCAATTCTGGCCTGTTACTCCTCGCCATCTAGCAGGATTGTGGGAGGGGGGATTAAGTCTGATTGGTTTACGGTATCGAATGGCACCCGTCAAGGCTGCCCTTTATCCCCATTACTATACATTTTAACAGCCGAACCCCTGGCATATGAAATACGGAAAAATGCTGGAATAACAGGGCTAAAAAAAAGAGATAAACATTTTAAGATATGCCAATATGCGGACGATACACTGTTAATGCTAACTAAAGCAAACAAATCAGTACCAGCCGCTATGCAGGCAATCGAAAAATATAGCCGCCTTTCAAATTATAAACTTAATGTTCAAAAAACGTCGGTATTGCCCTTCTATATGCAAGAGGCAGATTATCAGTATTTATCTGAACACTTTGCCTTTAGGTGGGAAAAAAAGGGATTTGTTTATCTTGGGATCAATATAGTGAAAAATCCGGAAAATATAATGATGGCTAATGTAATCCCCTTGATTGAAGAATGTACTCAATCGTTAAAACACTGGAACTCTATGCAGCTATCCTGGTGGGGGCGGGTTAATTTTATTAAGGCATATATTTTTCCTAGGTTTATTTATCTATTGAGGATGATTCTGATTCAGATGCAGCCCCAACGACTTAAGCTTATAAATAAGATTTTTAGAGACTATGTATGGCTTCAGAAGAAACCCAGATTGGAACAGGATCTTCTGTATATGAAATATAAGCAAGGAGGTATTGGTTTTCCAAATATCTTCCTATATCATCAAGCGGCTCAGTTAATTCATACCCTTCCACTAATTAGACAGGATAAAATTTCACAAAATTGGTTTGAAATATAGGGGGAAGATATTACTACTCCTTATAACAATGTAGATCTAATGTGGCCTATAAGAGAAAAAAAACGAAATAAAAATATAGGGTGTACCACGGATAACATGATAACAAAACCTCTTGTAAAATTTTGGGTCCAGTTTAAAAATCAATTGGATTTAAAAAACAAAATATTACCCGCTATGCCCTTTAAAGGCTTAGAGGTCTGGATAGAAAACCTGGATACAACAGAATGGATTGAGAAGGGGATCAAAAAAGTGGCAGACATATTAGAAGACGGTAGGATTCTTCCCTTCTCCGAGATTAGGAGAATATATGGTCTTTCAAATGCACAGACTTTTAACTTCATTAGGATTAGGAGCTTTTTACAAAGCTCCCTCAGCAGGATATCAAAGTCATCTTCAGTAGCTAAATTAAATGAATTAATAGACTCAGAGAAGGACATAAAATTATTAACCAGATGTGTTGAGATTATGAAAAAGTTTTTTATAAATTTCCTATAATAGTTGGCAAATCCTATAAAACGCTGGATAGCCTTCAGTCCTTGGGGAAGTGGCCAGGACAGTATGGCTTCCAATTTAGCAGGATCCATACTGAAACCCTGTTCAGTAATTATATATCCAAGGAATTGCACAGAGGTCTGATCGAATAAAAATTTTTCTAACTTACAATAGAGTCCGTTCTGTAATAACTTTTTGAGCACCATCCTAACATGGTTATGGTGTGACTTCAAATCAGGAGAATACACAAGTATGTCGTCAAGGTACACCACGGCACAGACATGCAATAGATCCCTAAGGACATCATTTATGAGGTCCTGAAACACAGCAGGAGCATTACACAGTCCAAAAGGCATGACCAGATATTCGTAATGCCCACTGCGCGTATTGAACGCTGTCTTCCACTCGTCATTCTCCTTTATACGGACGAAGTTATAAGCCCCCCTGAGGTCTAATTTAGTGAAGAACTTAGAACCTTTAAACACGATCAAACAACTCAGTGATGAGGGGGATAGGGTAGGCGTTTTTAATCATTATATTGTTCAGACCCCTGTAGTCTATACATGGCCTCAAGTCGCCCTCCTTCTTTGCCACAAAAAAGAAACCAGCACCAGCAGGAGAGGAGGACCTTCTAATAAAACCTTTACTTAAGGATTACCGTATGTACTCCTCCATGATCTGGTTTTCTTTCTCAGAAAGAGGGTAGACCTTACCCCTAGGAGGCATAGTACCCGGTAACAGGTTTATGGCACAGTCATACTCACGATGTGGAGGTAGTTTATCTGCCTCCCTTTTTTCAAAAACCAATGCAAGGTCTGCATATACAGAAGGGACAGAAACAGAAAGTGGTTTAGCCGTGGGCACATTGAGTGAACAAACAGGACGTACATGAGCCATACAGTCTCGTTGACAAGATTCCCCCCAGGAGAGTATATCTAAACAACCCCAATCAAGTACAGGGTTGTGTTTAACTAACCAGGGAAAACCCAGAACGATGGAGGCAGTAGGGGAGTCAATTATTTGGAAGGTTAACCTTTCCTTGTGCAAAGCACCCACAGACATAACTATTTCTTGGGTTTCATGGGTTACCAGAGGTTTCTCAAGCGGTCTACCATCTATGGCCTCAACGGCCAAAGGTGTGGCCTTTTGGATCAAAGTCAAGGTTGCGGTTTTGGCAAAGTTCTCATCCATAAGGTTGTCTGCCGCACCTGAATCGATCAAGGCTTTAGTTGTTATAGTGGTTTTATTGACCAAAAGAGAAACCGTAATAAACGGTCTGGAGATGGACACATGAGGGGACAAAGTCATAACACCCGAGGCCGACCCCTCTCGAGGCCTTAGGTTCTGTAGTTTCCCTGTACCTTAGGGCAGGCATTACAGTGGTGCCCCCTCTTTCCACAATAAAGGCATAACCCCTCCCTTCTACGGTACGCTCTTTCAGCCTCAGTTAACCCCGTAGCTGTCAGGATCGGGACAGGGATCCAACACGCAGAGTACAAAGAGTGGAAAGGTACGTATACCGGGCCTTAGAATGGCCGGACTAACGTACCGAGAGTAATAGAGAATAGTCAGAGACAAGCCGAGGTCGAGGGAACGGGAAGACAGATAAGCGAGAGACAAGCCGGGTCAAGGGATAACAGAGAAGCAGGGTAGTACAACAAGCCGAGTCAAAACCAAATAGAGCAAACTAGAATACCAGAGCACTGAGTGACTAGACAAGCTAGAACCACGACAGGGCAATGAGCTGAAGTGAGAAGTAAGCTTAAATACCCTGGCTCTGGATGGTAATCACGCCTCTGACAAGTACCGATTGGATATCGGACACTTGAGTGACAGGTCGCTCGTGATAGCGTCATGACGTCACGTATTGAGCGTCCCGCTAGAAAAGGACGTGGATTCCTCGCGGCCGGTGTTTAAGTGACTGGATGAACCGCGAGGAACGAAGGAAACAGCTCGCCTGGACGGGCAAACCACCAAGTCTCTACCTCCCTTAGAGGTAGAGGCCTCAGGTACCCTGACAGTACCCCCCCTCTCAGATACGCCCACCGGGCGGAAGGAACCGGGGCGAGATGGGAAGCGAGAGTGATACGCCCTGCGGAGACGGGGAGCATGAACATCCTCCTGAGGTACCCAACTCCTCTCCTCAGGACCATATCCCCTCCAGTTGACCAGATATTGCAATTTTCCCCTTGAAATTCTGGAATCAATGATGGAGCTGACCTCGTACTCCTCCCGACCCTCCACCTGAACAGGACGAGGCGAGGAGACCTTAGAGGAGAATTTGTTGCAAATAAAAGGTTTCAACAAGGAGACATGAAAAGAGTTAGGAATGCGTAAGGCAGGTGGCAGAGCAAGGCGATACGCAACCGGGTTGATACGAGTGAGAACCCTGTAAGGACCTATGTAGCGAGGAGCAAATTTCATAGATGGAACTTTTAGGCGAATATTCTTAGTACTCAACCATACCCTATCCCCAGGAACAAAAACAGGAGCCGCTCTTCTATGTTTGTCAGCGTGTTTCTTGAACAACGAAGAACTATGTAACAGAATTTGCCGAGTCTGATCCCATAATTTCTTCAGGTTGGCGACATGATCATCAACCGACGGTATCCCCTGAGAAGAGGAAACCGAAGGAAAAATCGAAGGATGAAAGCCATAGTTCATGAAGAAAGGGCTAGAGCGAGTTGAATCACAAACAAGGTTATTGTGTGCGAACTCCGCCCAAGGAATCAGACCGACCCAATCGTCCTGGTGTTCGGAAACAAAGCAACGCAGATACTGTTCGATCTTTTGATTAGTACGTTCAGCAGCTCCGTTAGACTGAGGGTGATAGGCAGAGGAGAAGTTCAATTTGATACCCATTTGAGAACAAAAGGATCTCCAGAAACGTGAGACAAACTGAGAACCTCTATCAGAAACAATCTCCGAAGGAATCCCATGTAGGCGAAAAACCTCTCTCGCAAAAATCTCCGCCAATTCAGGAGAAGTCGGAAGTTTAGGTAATGGCACGAAATGGGCCATCTTAGTAAATCTATCCACCACCGTGAGAATAACAGTCTGTCTCTTGGAAGCAGGTAAATCCACGATAAAGTCTATGGACAAACAGGACCAAGGTTTCTCAGGAATGTCCAAGGGATGTAACAGGCCACATGGAGAAGCATGAGGTAGTTTAGTCTTGGCACAAGTCTCACAAGCTGCAACGAACTCCTCAATATCTTTTCGAAGTGAAGGCCACCAGAAATCCTTGGATATCAGAGAGTATGTCTTGCGAATACCAGGATGGCCAGCTATTTTACTTTCGTGAAAACATCGTAAGAGCTCCAGTTGAAGTTCAGGAGGAACAAAGTTTCTTCCCTCAGGAGTGTCTCCGGAAGCTAGATGTTGTGACTTCAAGATCTGGTCAAGTAGCGGAGAATGAATTTTAAGACTGGTATTAGCAATAATATTGCATTTGGGTACAATGGAGGACACAAGTGGTTCAACTGAAGCAGAAGGCTCAAATTGGCGAGATAGCGCATCGGCTTTAGAATTCTTTGAGCCAGGTCTGTAAGTCAGAACGTAATTGAAATGGGTAAGAAACAACGACCAACGAGCCTGCCTGGAGGACAAACGCTTGGCCTCTCCGATATAAGACAAATTTTTGTGGTCTGTTAGAATGGTAACAGGATGTAAAGTACCTTCCAATAAATGTCTCCACTCTTTCAAAGCCTTGATAACCGCTAGTAATTCTCTGTCACCAATGTCATATCTGCTCTCAGTACCGGACAATTTTTTAGAGAAAAATCCACATGGATGTAATGGTTTATCAACACCCAACCTTTGAGATAGGACAGCACCTAAACCAGTCTCTGATGCGTCTACCTCAAGTAGAAAAGGCAGGGAAGTGTCGGGGTGAACTAAAATTGGAGCGGAAGCGAAAAGCTCCTTGAGAGTTTTGAACGCAAGAAGAGCTTCAGTAGTCCAATTCTTAGTATCAGCCCCCTGTTTGGTCATATTAGTGATAGGTGCGATAATTGAAGAATAGCCCTTAATAAAGCGCCTATAATAATTAGAAAAAACAATAAATCTCTGTACGGCTTTAAGACCTTTGGGTAAAGGCCACTCTAGAATGGACTGGAGTTTATCCGGATCCATCTTAAATCCCTCCCCAGAGATCACATAGCCGAGAAAGGTTACCTGGGTTTGATCAAAGCTACATTTCTCCAACTTGCAGTACAAGCCATGCTGAAGAAGCTTGTGCAAAACCCTCCTGACTTGCTTGTGATGAGTCTCAATCTCACTAGAATGTATAAGTATATCATCTAGGTATACAATGACGCAATCTTG
Source organism: Pelobates fuscus (assembly GCF_036172605.1). Classification (NCBI taxonomy): domain Eukaryota; kingdom Metazoa; phylum Chordata; class Amphibia; order Anura; family Pelobatidae; genus Pelobates; species Pelobates fuscus. The sequence goes on from NC_086327.1 coordinate 34,334,392, forward strand.
CTGAAATTCCCTAAGAACCTAATTTATCAGATCTTGGAATACAGCTGGTGCATTGCATAACCCAAAAGGCATAACCGTATATTCATAGTGGCCATAGCGAGTATTGAATGCCGTCATCCACTCATGTCCCTGCTGGATTCTCACCAAGTTATATGCCCCTCTGAGGTCTAACTTGGTGAAAATTGTAGAGCCCTTCAAACGATCGAAGAGTTCGGTGATCAAGGGAATCGGGTAGGCATTTTTAATGGTTATCTTATTTAAGCCTCGATAATCAATACAAGGTCTCAAAGAACCATCCTTCTTTTTAACAAAAAAAAATCCAGCCCCGGCAGGGGAGGAGGACCTCCTGATGAATCCCTTGTCTAAATTCTCGTGAATATACTCCTCTAGAACTGAGTTCTCTTTCGTAGATAATGGGTATACATGACCTCTGGGGGGCATGGTACCAGGGAGTAGGTTAATTTTGCAATCAAAGGGCCTGTGTGGGGGTAAGGTATCGGCTTTCTTTTTGTCAAATACTGCCTTTAAATCTAGATACTGAGGCGGAATTTGTGTCTCTGTAGGATTGTCAGAGTTAGCCGATATGTTGGTTAATCCGAGAGGTAAGACCCTCCGCAAGCATTTTTCTTGACAATTCTGTCCCCACGAAACTATCTCCCCTGATTCCCAATTAATAATAGGGTTGTGTCTCCTCAACCAGGAGTACCCCAGGACTATGGGAATAGACGGAGAAGAAATGAGCAGTAAGGATATGTCCTCTTTATGTAGGATGCCAACAGTCAAGTTAATCGGTATGGTCTCATGGAAAATAACAGGTTCAAGTAACGGTCTACCATCGATGGCCTCAACAGCCAGTGGTGTCTCTTTTAACTGGGATGGAATAGCATGCTTGGCAGCAAAACCCTGATCTATAAAGCTCTCAGCAGCTCCAGAATCGATTAGTGCCATAGTCTTAACTACTCCCTTCTCCCACTTTAAAGAGACGGGTAACAGAAGCCTGAGCTCTTTGTAGTTGTGAATAGAGGACAAAGTAGAAACACCCAAGGCCTGTCCTCTAGAGAAACTTAGGTGCGAGCGTTTCCCGAACGATTGGGACAGTTTAGGCGTAAATGACCTCTGACTCCACAATACATACATAAACCCTCCCTTCTCCTGTACTGTCTCTCCCTCTCTGTGAGATGAGTACTGCCTATCTGCATAGGTTCAGGAATACGTAAGTCCTCGAACTCAGAATTTTGAAAGGTAGGCGCTAGTTTAAAGGAGGGTCTACGGGTCCTATCTCGAGTGTTCTGCCTCTCTCTTAAGCGTTCATCAATACGAGATATAAAAGAAATTAAATCCTCCAAACTCTCAGGGAGTTCTCTAGTAGCGACCTCGTCAAGAATTACATCTGATAACCCATTCAGAAACACATCTATATAAGCCTGTTCGTTCCACTTAACTTCTGCCGCCAAGGACCTGAACTCTAGTGCATAATCCACAAGTGTTCGATTGTCCTGTCTAAGGCGCAACAGTAATCTAGCTGCATTGACCCTTCTACCAGGAGGGTCAAAAGTTCTTCTAAACGCAGCTACAAAGGCATTATAATTATAGACTAGTGGATTATCATTCTCCCATAAAGGATTGGCCCATCTCAGAGCTTTCTCAATGAGTAAAGTAATAACAAATCCAACCTTCGCTCTATCTGTAGGATAAGAGCGGGGTTGTAATTCGAAATGGATGCTAATCTGGTTCAGAAAGCCACGACACTTCTCCGGTGACCCGCCATAACGTACTGGTGGGGTAATACGGGAAGAAGCACCTACAGTGGCTACCTCTAGACCTGAGACTGCAGGAGAGATAGAAGGAGTACGTGTCTCCTCAGGTGGATTACTAGCACGAGACAAAAGTGCCTGTAGTGCCAAAGCCATCTGATCCATCCTATGCTCCATGGCGTCAAACCTGGGATCCGAAGAACCAAGCTGACTGTTTGTACCTGCAGGATCCATTGGCCCTGTCGTAATGTCAGGATCGGGACAGGGATCCAACACGCAGAGTACAAAGAGTGGAAAGGTACGTATACCGGGCCTTAGAATGGCCGGACTAACGTACCGAGAGTAATAGAGAATAGTCAGAGACAAGCCGAGGTCGAGGGAACGGGAAGACAGATAAGCGAGAGACAAGCCGGGTCAAGGGATAACAGAGAAGCAGGGTAGTACAACAAGCCGAGTCAAAACCAAATAGAGCAAACTAGAATACCAGAGCACTGAGTGACTAGACAAGCTAGAACCACGACAGGGCAATGAGCTGAAGTGAGAAGTAAGCTTAAATACCCTGGCTCTGGATGGTAATCACGCCTCTGACAAGTACCGATTGGATATCGGACACTTGAGTGACAGGTCGCTCGTGATAGCGTCATGACGTCACGTATTGAGCGTCCCGCTAGAAAAGGACGTGGATTCCTCGCGGCCGGTGTTTAAGTGACTGGATGAACCGCGAGGAACGAAGGAAACAGCTCGCCTGGACGGGCAAACCACCAAGTCTCTACCTCCCTTAGAGGTAGAGGCCTCAGGTACCCTGACAGTAGCACCCAATTGCATGGGTTCAGGGGATGGTTGCCTAGGAGCGGGTAATGCTAGTAATGCAGTACTGGGTAGAGCAGGTAACACCCGTGTATCCAGCCGTCTTTGAGTACGCCTCTCTCTAAAACGGTTATCAATAATAAACATATAGTCTATAACATCATCCAGAAGAACAGGCAATTCCCTGGATGCTATTTCATCCAGTATGTAAGCGGCCAAACCCTCCTGAAAGGCTGTTACGAGGGCGTCATTATTCCAAACCACTTCAGCTGCTAGAGTGCGGAATTCGATAGTGTAATCCGCTACAGATCTGTTACCCTGTCGGACCCTAAGCAGAGCTTTGCCAGCAGAAGCAACCCTACCGGGTTGATCAAACGTGCGTTTGAAAGCTGTCAGAAAATCTGCAAAGGACATAGGAGACGTATTCTCCCACATGGGGTTGGCCCATGCTAAAGCTCTCCCAGACAAGTGGTTTATCAAAAAAGCGATTTTAGATCTGTCAGTGGGATAGGAACGTGGATTCATCACTAAATGGATGTCAATTTGGTTGAGGAAACCACAACACAATTCTGGGTCACCGCTGTAGCGCTGTGGCGGCGTCATATGAACTACATGAGCAGGAACGGGTACTGGAGTGGGAACAGGGGCGGACTGACCGGTCGGGCACTTCGGACATGGTCCGAGTGCCCGGCCGGGAGGGGGGCCCGCCATCAGGGGGCCCGCCCGCCCCTTTAAATGCTGCAGCCGCGTGAGTGCTCTCTTAAGAGCGCTCAGCTGGCTGCAGCTTCTCACCTCCCCTCCCCTGTAGCGTGGCCGAGCTGCTCTCCGGTCCGCGCGGAACAGGAGTTTCTGTTTCCTGTACCCGGCCGGACTGACAGGAAGGTGCACACTCAGTGTGCACCTTCCTATCACTCCGGCCGGCACCGCGGACCGGAGAGCAGCTCGGCCACGCTATAGGGGAGGGGGTAAAAAGAGAGAGGGAGGGGTGGGTTAAAAGAGAGGGGGGGGGTTAAAAGAGAGAGGGAGGGGGGATTAAAAGAGAGGGGGTTGTTAAAAGAGAGGGGGTTAAAAGAGAGAGGGAGGGGGGTTAAGAGAGGGAGGGGGTTAAAAGAGGGGGGTTAAAAGAGATAGGGGGGTTAAAAGAGAGAGGGAGGTGGGGTTAAGAGAGGGAGGGGGGGTTAAAAGAGAGAGGGGGTTAAAAGAGAGAGGGGGGTTAAAAGAGAGAGGGGGTTGTTAAAAGAGAGAGGGGGTTAAAAGAGAGAGGGGGTAAAAAGAGAGAGGGGAGTAGGGAGGGGGGTAAAAAGAGAGAGGATGGGGGGTAAGAAGAGAGGGGGTAAGAAGGGGGGTAAGAAGAGAGGGGGGTAAGAAGAGAGAGGGAGGGGGGTAAGAGGAGGGAGGGGGGTAAGAAGAGAGGGGGTAAGAAGAGGGAGCGGGTAAGAAGAGAGGGAGGGGGGGTAAGAAGAGAGAGAGGGGGTAAGAAGAGAGGAGGGGGGAGTTAGAAGGGAGGGGGGAGTAAGAAGGGGTAAGAAGAGGGGGAGGGGGGAGTAAAAGAGGAAGGGGGAGTAAGAAGAGGGGGAGGGGGGTAAGAAGAGGGGAGAGTAAGAAGAGGGGGAGGGGGGAGTAAAAAGAGGAAGGGGGAGTAAGAAGAGGGGGGAGGGGGTAAGAAGAGGGGGGGTAAGAAGAGGGGGGGAGTAAAAAGAGGGAGGAGTAAGAAGAGGGGGAGGGGGGAGTAAGAAGAGGGGGAGAGTAAGAAGGGGGTAAGAAGAGAGTGCAAGTAAGAAGGGGGTAAGAAGAGGGGGAGAGGGGTAAGAAGAGGGGAGGGGGGAGTAAGAGGAGGGCAATTGCCCCCTCCCCTGTCCGCAGGCACCGTGCGGGCAGCCGGCAGGGGAGGGAGGAAGAGAGGACCCGGGAGCTCAGCCTGCAGCTCCTCTGGGTCCTTCTTGCGCGAGCACAGATCGTTGCCGCGGTTACCACGGCAACGTTACGGCTCTTGTGAGAGTGAACTCTAGCCCTGGAGCTACGGGCTAGAGTTCACTCTCAACACTGTGACCACCAGGTATACCTAGTGGTCGCAGTGGTGAGAGTGAACTTTAGCCCCATAAACACACTGCCCCCACACATCATACACATTCACACACTGCCCCCCATACACACACACTGCCCCCACACACACCATACACATTTACACACATTGCCTCACACACACACACACATACACTGCCCACCCATACACACACAGCCCTCCATACTGACATTGCCACACACATACACAGCCCCCTCGTACACACATTTCCCCACACACCCTACACATTCACACACTACACCCCCTCACACACACTGAACCTTTCACACACACTGCACCCCTTACACATTGCACCACTGCTCCTATACCCTACTACAGCCTCATATCCCAGCAGACCCCAGGTAAGTTGTCAAACTGTTCTTAAACGGTTTGACTACTTACTCTGGGAGGGGGGCCCGGCCCTCCTGGCACCATAACGACTACACAGAGCAGTAGTGGTTATTGTGCATGGATTATTTCTTTAAATAATCTACGAGTGCCCCAGTAGCCAGCCAGCCAGCCAGTCAGCCCACCGGCTGGCCAGCCAGTCAGCCCACCGGCTGGCCAGCCAGCCAGCCCACAGGCTGGCCAGTAGACAGCCAGCCAGCCCACAGGCCACCAGTTAGGCTTAAAGCCAGCAAACCCACAGCCTGCCAACCGCAGCCAGCAAGCCACAGCCTGCCAGCCAGCAAGCCACAGCCAGCAAGCCACAGCCTGCCAGCCGCAGCCAGCAAGTCAACAGCCTGCCAGCCACAGCCAGCAAGCCCACAGCCTGCCGGCAGTAGCCAGCAAGCCCACAGCCTGCCAGCAAGCCCACAGCCTGCCAGCCTCAGCCAGTAAGCCCACAGCCTTCTAGCAAGCCCACAGACTGCCAGCCAGCAACAGAAATTAAGGTAAGAGGAGCCAACTTGACCTAGGTATCAGCGAGCTATGTTGTGTTGCTATATTGTAAATAGGAACCAGAGTGTTGGAGAGACCCCCCTCCAGGCCCCATTAGACTCCATTGTAGTCTCTAATGGGACCTGGAGGAAATTCTTTCTCACACACTCCCTAAAGGACACTGAGATAGCCTCTGCTAGAATGCTCCCCCCCTCCATGGCCCATTAGCCCTCAATTGTAGTCTCTACTGGGGCCTGGAGGCGACTGTTTCCAGCAGGGACACTGAGATGGCCTCTGTTAGTAAGACCCCCTTCCAAGCCTATTAGACTCCATTGTAGTCTCTAATAGGCCCTGGAGGGGATTCTTTCTAACACACTCTCTAAAGGACACTGAGATAGCCTCTGCTAGAAAGACCCCCCTCCATGGCCCATTAGCCCTCAATTGTAGTCTCTACTGGGGCCTTGAAGGGATTATTGCACTTTTGTTCCTTGTGTCTAAAGATTGTGTAGGGTGTGGCTGGAGGCGGTGCATGGAGGCGGGACATGGGTGGCGCTTGCTGCGGAGTATGGGTGGGGCCTGTAAGGGGGCCCTTGATTTATTTTGCCCGGGGGCCCTGAGTGTTCTCAGTCCGCCCCTGAGTGGGAATGGGTTCGGGCACAGCAGCAGCAGCCTCCTGAATGGCAGGCTGCAAGTGTGCAGTACGAGCCAGTATGGTTTGCATAACTTGAGCAAACTGATCCATACAGTGGTCTAAACCATCCATTCTAGCCTCCTGATTAACTAGGAGCTGTGGGATGTCAGCAGGTTCCATTATGGCCCTGTTGTAATGTCACGATTCTGGGAACCAAACACGCTAACACACACACACATACACAGAAAAGGTGCAGTACCGGACCTTAGAGTGGCCAGGCTAAGCACACAAAGAATAGTCAGGAGACAAGCTGAGTAAGGGGAACCAGAAGACAGAATAACGAGAAACAAGCCGAGGTCAAATGGTAGGAGAAAGTCACAAAGTCAGATTAACAAGCCAGAGAGTACGTAACCAGAAACACAAGTTCAGTAGCAATACTAGCCGCAAAGACCACAACAGGGCAGGGAGGAACAGGAAAGGTACGTATTTAAACCATAAGGTTAATTCTGATTGGATAATTTCCAATCAGAATTAACAATCACACGTGGGAGATATCTAAACCTCCCACTGTGATTGAGGCACTGTGCCTTTAACGCCGGGTCAGGTGACTGACCCCGGCGTGTAATATATTGGGCGGTCTCCCAGCGTGCAGCGTCATGCATGCTGCCGCTGGGGGACGTGGAGGAAGATGCTGGAAGGATGCCACTCGCCGAGCCCACGAGGAGGAGGGGACCGCGGACGGCTGGATGGTGAGTACTGCGAGCGGAGTGCAGTCTCCCCTCGCAGCCGCCCGCGGGATCCCGACATTAATATAGCGAAAATCAAGGTCAAGGATACAGATATACACAATGTCAAGACAAGGCTGGATCAGGTTACCAGAAATCATAAGTTACAATACTAAGCCGAGGTCATGATACCAGAAATCACAAGGTCAATACGAAGCCGAGGTCAAACACAGAAAAATCACTAGGGAATCACTAGGAGCACAAAGCAAGGATCTATACAGAAACCATGATAGGGCAATGAATGGGGGCTAAAACAAGCCATAAATAGGCTTACCTATGTCCTGATAGGTCCACATCATCATTGTGACTCAAAATATATTAGGATCGCAATGATTACGTGGTCACTTTAAGAGCGGGCGTGATGTCACGCCTATTATATATTTATAGATGTCCTGCCGCGTGGCCGCTTAGAATGGTCAGACTGCGCGGCAGAAGGAAGTGAGTGCACTTGACTGTCGCGCGGACGGCCCGCACAGCTCGAGGGAGGTAAATTTCCCCCGAGCCTTAGTGATAACATTTACACAACAACTCGTGTGATGTCAAATAATGCCCTTGATGTTCTGTTAATTTTATATTGGGATTCATAATGTTACTGATCCAGACAAGTCTTCTGAAACTGGAAGTACATTGCAGATTTGCTCCCCTTGTCCCACTTTTCCATATTTTTGGAATAGTTCTTTGTCCTTCAGACTCTAGAGAAAACTTTCCATAAAAGTGCTGTAACGGCACCCCCAGGCATAAAAAGGGGTTAAAAGCCGTTTAGTAGATCTTCCCCTTCCAGAGACACAGGCACAGCTACTGTAGACACCAATACACCGAACCGGAGAAGCATTTGAATGCCGTAAACAGCTGAACTGGAACCATACGAATGCTGTAAACAGCCGAATAGGAAAAACCATACAAATAGGTTTACACTCCTAGCAGTCAAACTGGAACAGCATACAGTAAATCCCCCCCAAGAACGAGACAAAGCTCCGTGTTCCGGGTCAAGCAGTGAACAGTCAGAGCTGTGGGTTTATTGTTCTTATATACACATTAGTACCACCCACAGGGTTTTGGAAAACAACCAATAAACACGTACAATACACTCAGAGACTCCCACACAAAATCCTCCCCTCTGCCTGTGATACAATTACCTTACACAATGGGTAATGTAATTATCACAGGCAGAGAAATACAGTTTTTCCACATTATTCATAACTTTAAAAGTATGCATCACATTCACTTAAAACATTTTCAGAATCAGCATACTCCAAATACAAACATACGTCAAAATCATACATTGGTCCAGTGGTTCAAAAGATAGGTTGTAGTCCTTTGTGACCAAATGAAGCATGGCTTTTCTGCCCAAAACCAGTTCCACAGAGTCTTCTATCCTGGAGATAATTGGGAAGTAATCCAATTATCTCCAAGGACAGAGGCAAAACCCCATTGAACACATGGCAGCAAAAGACAATAAAATACATAAAAATATATAACTGTGCAGCCATTGCATAAAAGAGGTACATTCAACATATCCCCAGATAGCTCAGATCTGAGCGCACATTATAACTGAATGGCGCTCAGATCACACACATACAGTTCAATTGCCATGGAGCTAAAGTTTTTCCCATAGTCTTTCATTATACGAATGGGCTCCATGGCATAGCTATCTGGGGTATCACCGCTCAAACAGGGCAAGCACCGAATGACCCGGCTTTCGTATCAATCAAGCGTTTCAGCATGGGGCCATAGTCTAAAGGCAGCAGGAGGGCAACAAGGCTCCTCCAATGCAATGCAGCGAGATTAGTTTCGTGAAAATGTGAAAATCCCAGTGAGAAGCGCGGAAGCGCCTCTAGCGGCTGTCAATGAGATAGCCACTAGAAGCTGGATTAACCCATTTGTAAACATAGCAGTTTCTCTGAAACTGCTATGTTTACAGCAGGCAGGGTTAATCCTAGATGGACCTGGCACCCAGACCACTTCTTTCAGCTGAAGTGGTCTGGGTGCCTATAGTGGTCCTTTAACCCCTTCAGGACCGGCCTGTTTTTGCGATGTTTGTACGTTAAGGACCAGAGCAGTTTTAACACTTTTGTGGTGTTTGTGTTTAGCTGTAATTTTCCGCTCTCTCATTTACGGTTCCCATACAAGTTATATATTGTTTTTTTCACGACAAGAAGGGCTTTCTTTACATACCAGTATTTATATTATGTCATATATTGTATTTAAAAAAAATAATAAAATATGGTGAAAAATAAAAAAAAAAACATGTTTTTGGACTTTTACTTGAAAAATCTTTTACTTATCTACAAAAGCTAATGAAAAAAACTGCTAAATAGATTCAAAATTTTGTCCCGAGTTTAAAAACACCCAGTGTTTACATGCTTTATTGCTTTTTTTTGCAAGTTATAGGCCTATGAATACAAGTAGGAAATTGCTGTTTCAATATATATATATTTTAAATGTATCAATAGTGACATTGTTACACCGTTATCTGTCATAAATCCCCGAAACACACCTAACATGTACATATTTTTTAAAGTAGACAACCCAGGGTATTCAAAATGGGGTATGTCCAGTCTTTTTTCGTAGCCACCTAGTCACAATCACTGGCCAAAGTTAGCATTTATATTTGTTTGTGTGTTAAAAATGCAAAAATCGCTAACTTTGGCCGGTGTTTGTGACTAAGTGGCTACTAAAAAAGGCTGAACATACCCCATTTGCAATACCTAGGGTTGTCTTCTTTTGCAAATGGTATGCCATCATGGGGCTAATTCTCATTCCTTGGCTACCATACGCTCTCAAAGGCAACCTAACCAATCTGACAAATTTCAATAAAAAAAATAAAAGTAAAATCAAGCCTTATATTTGACCCTGTAACTTTCACAAACACTATAAAACCTCTACATGTGGGGTACTGTTATACTCAGGAGACTTCGCTGAACACAAATATTAGTGTATCAGAACAGTAAAATATATCACAGCAATAATATCCTCAGTGAAAGAGCTGTTTGTGTGTGAAAAATGCAAAAAACTTCACTTTCACTGACAATATCATCGCTGTGATATGTTTTACTGTTTTGAAACACTAATATTTGTGTTCAGCGAAGTCTCCCGAGTAAAACAGTACCCCCATGTACAGGATTTAGGGTGTCATAGAAAGTTACAGGGTTAAACACAGTGCTAGCAAATTAAATTATCTGGACTTTTGGCCTGGGTTGGCAGGCAGGTCCCTCAAATTGCAATCATTAAAATTACTTAATTAGGTAAAAATATTACATAAATATGCACGTAGAATTTTAATATATATACATATTTATGTATTTGACGTCTACGTGTATATTTATGAAATTATTTATGTAATTATTTATGTGGACATATGTATATTTTGTATTATTTTTATTTATTTATTTATACATAGATATATATATATCATTACATTCTAAGTGTATTTTGATATAAATATATATATATCAATATCAAAATACTGTTAGAATAAAATTGAATATATATATATAATTTTTTTTTAATTATTAAAAATTATTTTTATTTTTTGTTATTTATTTTTATTAACATATTATTTGTATTTTATAATAATATATATATACCATATATATAGTTATTATATATATTGTATATATTCGTGTGTAATTTAAATATAAGTGTATTTTTATATTAATATACGTATATATAAATATAAAAATACACTTAGTGTGACATTATATATATTATATATATACATATATTATATATAGGTATATATAGATATAATACATGTATATATATCATATATATATACACATATTATTATTTTTTTTACACTTTCTTTTTTTTTTACACTTTATTTTATGATTTTTTACTTGCAGGGAGACTGCCTGTCAGCACAGACAGTCCCCCTGCAGGCAGATACACAGACCCCTATTGCGGTCATGTGATCGAGTGATCACATGGCCGTGGGGTCCTGATCTGCCGAGGGGGGACTGCCCGGGCAGACAGGCAGTCCCCCTGGACCGGGAGGAGAGCTGATCGCCGCCGTGGGACCGACGGCGATCAGGTAAGTTGCCCAAAACCGTTATGACGGTTCAGGACCGTCAGCGGTCCAAACGCACGTTTTACCGCTGACGGTCCTGAACCGTCAGCGGTCCTTAAGGGGTTAAGGACAAACTAGCCAAACTGAAAATATTCTCTAAGTCAGCTGTACTTTCAGTTAATCTAAACTGGCCTTAACTTTGAATTTCACCTTGAATTTACTGTAAATTCTTACTTAGTAGATATTCCTGATAGACACTAATACAAACTAATAGTGTGTATGTGTGTATTATCTAGTTCTCTTTAATATTTTTATTAGTGATATTGCAGAAGGTCTTGATGGTAAGGTGTGTCTTTTTGCTGATGATACAAACATATGTTACAGGGTTGATGTTCCAGGAGGGTTAAGCCAAATGGCAAATGATTTAGGTAAACTCGAAAAATGGTCAGAGTTGTGGCAGCTGACATTTAATTTGGATAAGTGCAAGATAATGCATCTTGGACGTAAAAACACAAGGATAGAGTACAGAATATTTGATAGAGTCCTAACCTCAACATTTGAGGAAAGGGATTTAGGGGTGATTATTTCCGATGACTTAAAGGTCGGCAGAAATTGTAATAGTGCAGCAGGAAATGCTAGCAGAATGCTTGGTTGTATAGGGAGAGGTATTAGCAGTAGAAAGAGGGAAATGCTCATGTCATTGTACAGAACACTCGTGAGACCTCATTTGGAGTATTGTATGCAGTACTGGAGACCATATCTCCTGAAGGATATTGATACTTTAGAAAGTTCAGAAAAGGGCTACTAAACTGGTTCATGGATTGCAGGATAAAACTTACAAGGAAAGGTTAAAGGATCTTAACATGTATAGCTTGGAGGAAAGATGAGACATGGGGGTTATGATAGAAACATTTAAATACATAAATGGAATCAACACAGTAAAGGAGAAGACTATATTTAAAAGAAGAAAAACTACAACAACAAGAGTCTTAAATTAGAGGGACAAAGGTTTAAAAATAATACCAGGAAGTATTACTTTACTGAGAGGGTAGTGGATGCATGGAATAGCCTTCCAGCTGAAGTGGTAGAGGTTAACACAGTGAGGGAACTCCCTGTATCTTAGTTCAAGCATTTTGGTCTCCAATTTATTTATCAAGGCGCTTATAGTCTGAGCCACTTTCTAACGGCTCAGCATCACGTGAGTGAGATATTTTCTTCTCCATTCATTTTATTAACATATACAGGCTATACTATGTTTTGTGTTTTATATTTCTAGGACACATACAGATACATGGTAATATTGCATGTTATATATTATCCATGATTAGTTTGTTTACCACACATTTTGCTCTCACCATATTGTTTATTATATTCTGTTTGTTTAACTTTGTGTGATTTGGAGTGACACACACTTGGTGATTTTGAGCAATTTCTTCAATTCTTTCTCCTCTTCTTTTTTGCTGTTTTCCATTAACACAGTGAGGGAGTTTAAGCATGCGTGGGATAGGCATTAGGCTATCCTAGCTATAAGATAAGGCCAGGGACTAATGAAAGTATGTAGAAAACTGGGCAGACTAGATGGGCCCAATGGTTCTTATCTGCCGTCACATTCTATGTTTCAATAATGCATTGATTTTAATTAGTTATTTTTCCACAGGAAAACTTCTCAAATCTTCAAGCAAACACTAACTACTTCAATGAACGGAACTGCAAAGAAAATGAAACACCATCATTATTCACAATGGGAATTATTCATTGTAAGCAGCTTTGTCATTAGACAAGATATTATATTATAAAAAAAAAATGCCAGAAAAGGAAAGACTTTTATAAAAATGTCACTCTGTCTTCATACAAGTGAATATCCGATCTGATTTGCATATGTGACATGTAACTCCATGAATACAGAGGGGTAAACACGGCTTAATTTAGACTTTGGTAAACCTGAAGAATAATTGTGCTGTACAATAGAAGCACCTTGCTTTGCACTGTCATTTAAATACCAATATAATGATTTTGTAATACCTAGCTATTTTTGGTTGTGTAATCTGCAAGGAATGTTGAATGTGAACTGATATTAATGTGGTCAACCATGCTTGATTATTTAAATACAATACGTAATTAAACATAAAAAGAGTCCTAGTTTAATAATAGTATGTATACACTGTAATATCATAGTAATAAGGAAATGGAGAAAATAGCAAGCCAGTTTAAAAGTATATACAAATACAAAGAAACAAGTCCTGCGCTCAAACTCCCATCACTCCTGGGCGGCAGCAACGACCATAGCACACATCAGCCCAAATACATATAGTGAAAACCAAAGAAAAAAAGTTACCGGCGCTCTTTCCACATCCCTATGTATTTTTAAACCTCCAATGGTTTTTAGTTACCTCCAATGGCCATGAGAGGGTATGCCCACCCGCCACGTCAAGGCAGACCTCTTAGGTGGGTCCGTACTCTAACCAGGGCCGGACTGGGAAAAAAATTTGGCCCGGGCATTTTTTATTCACAGCGGCCCACTGAAAAGGGGGCGGGGCCAGATAGGGTGTGTTTTGTCATCCCCATGTATTCTCATACAGGGCATGAGAAAAGGGCCCTGTATTTGTTCTGCACAGCGCAAGCAAATGTAATAACATGCTTGCGTTGTGAATATAAGAAAAGGAAAGACTACAGAGTTAGAACAAACTAACCCTGAAGTCAGGAGGACTAAATGGGCAACAGACATGGGCATGACCCAGAGCAATATATACCGGAGGAAAAAATCCCAAGTGTTAGGGTAAATGGAAGGGAGAGCAAGGGTCCAGCTTCCAAAGACCACTAGCAGAGGGTGTGCCCATATAGGAGGGTAAATAACTGACTAGAGTCCCATGGATGAAATAATGAAATAAGCGAAAATAAAAATAAAAAATCTTAGTCACACTACCTCCTACACTCTAATAAGAGAGGAGCTGCTCTAGCCTCTGCACAAGTGGAGCCTGCTTATCTACCTGAACTCAAACTTGGGGGACACTTAGAGGCATTTCTAATTGTATTTTTATTTTTAGTTTCACCTATACATATATACCTTATAGTAGGGGTCACCTACTGGCTGTTTTTCCCAGACAACTATACAGGTGATATCTCTATCTTTATTGTTATCCCTACTAGGAGGGCAGTTCATACCACTGGTCTGCCCCCCCTATGTTCTATATAGGTGACTGGTGCATGCTTCCGGGCTGTGCTAACTAGGAAGAGCTCAATTTACGTATATGGGCATCCTTTCCTGTTCGTACATATGCTAGCCCCCGCTAACTCCAATTTTGCTTTATTTAGCCTCTAGGCAATTGCATGGTCCCCCTACAATATACTTTACATATAGTATATTATACCTGAGGGGCACACCCATGGGACCTTAACTTAGATCGAGACCAAGTGTGTGTAGCACGTTTTTTCACACACCCCTTTTTTTGCACAGTTTGCTTGCACTTTCTTGGGTTACCATATTGGTTTTTAGTACATTAATTTCCTAATAAAGATTTTTTATTTTTATTTTCGCTTATTTCATTATTTCAGCCATGGGACTCTAGTCAGTTATTTACCCTCCTATATGGGCACACCCTCTGCTAGTGGTCTTTGGAAGCTGGACCCTTGCTCTCCCTTCCATTTACCCTAACACTTGGGATTATTTCCTCCAGTATGCTTGCGTTGTGTTTGCTTGAAACTTGTCTCAGGGGTTTCCATAATTGGGATACTCACGGTATCCCATTTATGGAGACACTATGTGTTTGCTGAAATGGAATCTAGTGTGTGCATAGGGTATCCAGAGTGTGTATGTCAGAAATGTGTGTGTGTAGGTGGTGCAGCGTCTGTGTGTATGGGATCTAGTGTGTGTGAAGGAGTGCGTATAGGAGATCTAGTGAGTGTGTGTGTGAGTGGTGCAGCGTGTTTGGGGGCTGCTGTGTGTGTGAGGGGTGTAGTGTGCATTTAAGAGGAGTATAGTGTGTGTGGGAAGGTGCTGTGTGTGTGGGAGGGTGCAGTATGTGTGTGTGCTGTGTGTGGGTGCTATGTGTTAGGGTGCTGTGCGAAGGTGATGTGTGTGTGTTAGGGTGCTGTGTGTGTTAGGGTGCTGTGTGTGTTAGGGTGCTGTGTGTGTTAGGGTGCTATGTGAGTGAGGGTGCTGTGTGAGAGCTACGGTGCTGGGTGAGCGTTAGGGTGCTGGGTGAGTATGTTAGGGTGATGGGTGAGTATGTTAGGGTGATGGGTGAATGTTAGGGTGCTGTGTGAGTGTAAGGGTGCTGGGTGAGGGTGATGTGTGTGTTTGCAAGGATTGTGTATTGGGGGGAGGCAGGTAAATGCCAATATTGAGTTTTGTTTTTTTTTATTATTATTTAAAATAAATATATTATATCCCCCCCCCTTCCCTTCTTACCTGTAGCCTTGAAGGAGGGGGGGGGGGGCGCGCTGACATCCATCCCTGGTGGTCCTCGTGGTAAGTGAACTCTAGCCTTCGGGCTAGAGTTCACTCTCGCGAGACCGGGCCGGTTGCCATGGCAACGGCCCGGATCTCGCAAGAGAAACCCGGCGGAGCTGCAAGTTAGAGCTCCGCCGGGTCCGCCTCTCCAGGCTGGCTCCCTCCCTCCCTCTCTCCCCGCCGGCGGCCGCATTTGAGAGCATGTGGGCCGGTGAGGGAGATCTTTGATCTCCCCACCGGCCCTTCATGCAACACAGCGGGGCCGGCGCTCGGATAGCGCCGGCCCTGCATAGACCGGCTGGATCTCCCCGGCCTCGGCCCGTGGCCATCGCGGCCCACCGGGCATTTGCCCGGTTTGCCCGATGGCCAGTCCGGGCCTGACTCTAACCATTCACCTTGCTTCCTTAAGCTTCTGGCAAAGATATATCTAATTAGTTTAAAAGTATGTCTATTTACCTATTAGGTTGGTATGTTGAGAATTATTTTGACCTAATGGTTTAGAAGAGCCAGTAATTACATCGTGGGATTCCAAACTCTTTCAACACTGGCCCCACAGCTTATATCTGTTAGTAGATTTAGTACTTATACCCCTCAACATTGGCACCCCGAGAAGCGGTACCAGTGGAGTGGTAAAAAGGGGAAGGTCCACCTGAATTACTTGCAGTATAAAAAACCAATAAGGAAACACCAAGGTTTGGTCAAAACGTTGCCGGTTCCACACAGCTGGAATAAATCTCTGTAATTTATTTTGGTGTTGCGGCTCCTTATTGTTTTTGTTTTTTTTATATACTGTTTATGAGGTATTTGAAAGGAGCACCCAAATTTTGCATGGAATGCTCTCCCCCCCTCCTCTCTTTGAATTACTTGCAGATCAGCCTGGTGTGAATGCATGCCAAGTTATCTGCCAATCATCTAAGTCCGCCAACTAAAGGCAGGACATGCAGAGAGCACTATTTCAATGCCCTCTGCAGTGTCCTAGTGCCCTAAATGCTGCACAAGCATATCTAACGACATGCTTGCACAACATTTTGGGTGGACAGGTTTCTGGTGACCAGATATTGGGGAACAAAGTTGGAACAGTGAAAACATAGAAACAGAATGTGACGGCAGATAAGAACCGTTCAGCCCATCTAGTCTGCCTAAATTTCTAAATACTTTCATTAGTCCCTGGCCTTATCTTATAGTTAGGATAGCCTTATGCCTATCCCACGCATGCTTAAACTCCTTTACTGTGTTAACCTCTACCACTTCAGCTGGAAGGCTATTCCATGAATCCACTACCCTTTTAGTAAAGTAATGCTTCCTGATATATTTAAACCTTTGCCCCTCTAATTTAAGACTATGTCCTCTTGTTGTGGTAGTTTTTCTTCATTTAAATATAGTCTCCTCTTTTACTGTGTTGATTCCCTTTATGTGTTTAAATGTTTCTATCATATCCCCCTTCTTTCGACTTTCCTCCAAGCTAGACATGTTAATATCCTTTAACCTTTCCTTGTAAGTTTTATCCTGCAATCCATGATCCAGTTTAGTAGCCCTTCTCTGAACTCTCTCTAAAGTATCAATATCCTTCTGTAGATACGGTCTCCAGTACTGCGTACAATACTACAAGTGAGGTCTCACCAATGTTCTGTACAATGGCATGAGCACTTCCTCTTTCTTCTGCTAATACCTCTCCCTATACAACCAAGCATTCTGCTAGCATTTCCTGCTGCTCTATTACATTGTCTGCCTGCCTTTAAGTCATCAGAAATAATCACCCCAAATCCCTTTCCTCAGATGTTGAGGTTAGGACTCTATCAAATATTCTGTACTCTGCCCTTGGCTTTTTACATCCAAGATGCATTATCTTGCACTTATCCAAATTAAATGTCAGTTGCCACAACTCTGACCATTTTTCTAGTTTACCTAAATCATTTGCCATTTGGCTTATCCCTCCTGGAACATCAACCCTGTTACATATCTTAGTATCATCAGCAAAATGACATACCTTACCATCAAGACCTTCTGCAATATCACTAATAAAAAATATTATAGAGAATGGGTCCAAGTGCAGATCCCTGAGGTACCCCATTGGTGACAAGCCCATGCTTTGAATACACTCCATTGACTACAACCCACTGTTGCCTGTCACTGCCTTACCCATTCAACAATATTGGAATCCAAGCTTCAAGATTGCAGTTTATTGATAAGCCTTCTATGTGCAACAGTGTCAAAAGCCTTACTGAAATCTAGGTAAGCAATGTCTACTGCACCACCATGATCTATTATTTTAGTTACCCAATCAAAAAAATCAATAAGATCAGTTTGGCATGATCTCCCTGAAGTAAACCCATATTGTCTCTGATCTTGAAATCCATGTGTTTTTAGATGTTCAACAATCCTATCCTTTAACATGGTTTCTATTACTTTCCCCACTACTAAAGTAAGGCTTACTGGCCTATAGTTTCCCGACTCCTCCCTACTACCTTTCTTGTGAATGGGCACAATATTCGCTAACTTCCAATCTTCTGGGACTACTCCTGTTAACAATGATTGTTTAAATACATCTGTTTTTGCTAGTACACCACTAAGCTCTTTCAATAACTTTGGGTGTATTCCATCCGGTCCCATAGACTTATTTGTCTTTACTTTTGACAGTTGAAATATAACCTCTTCCTCTGTAAACTCACATGTAACAAATGATTCATGTGTCATTTTTCCTAACTGATGTCCATTTCCTTCATTTTCATCTGTAAATACTGAACAAAAATATATCCATTGAGGCAGTCAGCTAGACATATCCTCTTCTAAATACCTTCCTAATTTTAGAAAAGTCTGTTTTTCTAAAGTCTAAAACTTTTTGTTTTTGTGTGGTGTGACTCAGTCACTTTTCTTATATTAAACCACCTGGACTGATGATCACTGGATCCTAAACGTTCACCTACAGTAATATCTGATACCAAATCTCCATTTGTTAACACTAAATCTAGTATGGCCTCTTTACAATTTGGCTCCTCAACGACTTGATTTAGAGACAATCCCAGTAGGGAGTTTAGAATATGTGTGCTCCTGGCACAAGCAGCTATTTTGGATTTCCAGTTCACATCAGGAAGATTAAAGTCACCCATGATAATAACTTCACCCTTCATTGTCATTGTATCTATTTCCTCAATTAGTAGATTATCTAACTATTCTACATGGGGGGCTACACAAGTTACTGTGTGATTATGAAATTCTAACGTAACTTTACATACAGGACCACCCTCCTCCTTTCTTGCCTTCCCTGTCTTTTCTATATAAAGAGTATCCTGGTATTGTTATGTCCCAGTCATTTTTCTCATTATACCATGTCTCAGTAACAGCGACTAAATCTACATTATCAGTTGCCATTATTGCTGCAAGTTCATGGATCTTATTCCCTAAACTGCGAGCATTTGTAGACATGACTCTAAGCTTATTTTTAACACACTTGCTGCAGGCACCTTCTGTCCTTGTTTTGGGGGCAATTGTATTGATGTTTTATTACCCTTTTTCCTCCTTGCCCCCCCCCATTTTCACACCACCTATGTCTTATCTTAAATTGCATTTTACACTGATCAGCCACAACATTAAAATCACTGACATGTGAAGTGAATAACATGGTTTATATCATTACAATTGCACTTGTCAAGAGGTGGGATATATCAGGCAGCAAGTGAACAGCCAGTTCTTGAATTTCATGTGTTGGAAGCAAAAAATGGGGTGTTTCCGGTATGCAGTGGTTAATATCTACCAAAAGTGTTGCAAGGAAGGACAACTGGTGAACTGCCATCAGGGTCATGGGCGCTCAAGTCTCATTGATTCACGTGTGGAGCAAAGGCGAGCACTTCTGGTCTGATCATACAGAAGAGTTACTGTAGCTCAAAAAAAAAAAAAAACTTAATGCTGGCCATAAAAGAAAGGTATCAGAACACACAGTGTATTACAGTTTTCAGTGTATGTAGCCACAGAACAGTCAGAGTGCCCATGATGACCCCACCCCTGTCAACCACTGAAAGCAATTTAAATGAGTCCATGAAGCAATGGAAGAAGGTTGCCCAGTGTGATGAATCCTTTTAGATCAGGTGGGTGGCCAGGTACATGTGCAACATTCACCTGGGAAAGAGATGGAAGTCAGATGCACTATTGGAAAAAAGCAGTCCTCCAGAGGTAGGTTTTGCTCTGGGCAATGTTCTTTTGGGAAATGTTGGATCCTGGCATTCATGTGGATGCTACTTTGAAATATATCACCTATCAGTAGATTGTTGCGGACCATTTACACCCTTCAGTGCCATCTTAACAGCATTATGGACCTCCGGACAGAGCAGTGCACTGGGGCCCTTCCTACATAACTCAAAGGAATAAAAATGTAAATTATCTATAAAATTAAGCTTATATTTATTGGTACTTTCAGCAAATGCAATACATACATGCAGGGGCGTACCTAAAGCAATTGGCACCCGCGGTGGATCCTGTGCTTAGCACCCCCTCAAACCCCCCTCCAAAAAAAAACCTGTAAAAATGTTTAAATGTTTTCCTTTTTTTTTGTTTTTATGTATTGAACAAATGTGTAAACTTTGCAAAACTGCTGTCAGCCCCTTCTACAAATCCCTTGTCCTGCCCCACCCCCTCCTACAAAATCCCTGTCCTGCCCCTTCTACAAATCCTGTACTGCCCCCCTTATAAAGACTCCTGTCCCAATACAAAACTCCTGCCCCCTTCTACAAAATCCCTGCAGCCCCACACAAATATCTACAGGCGGACAGTCACACACACACACAGTTACAGGCATACAGTCACACACACACACACAGTCACATGCAGACAGTCACACATACAGTCACAGACAGACAGTCACATATACATTCACACACATGGTCACAGGAAGACAGTCACACACAGAGTTAAAGGCAGCAGCAGACAGTCACATGCACAAAGTCACAGACAGATAGTCACACACACAGTTACAGGCAGCAGCAGACAGTCACATGCACACAGTCACAGACAGATAGTCACACACACAGTTACAGGCAGCAGCAGACAGTCACATGCACACAGTCACAGACAGATAGTCAAACACACAGTTACAGGCAACATCAAACAGTCACATACAGTTATAGGCAGACAGTTACACACACACAGTCAGTTACAGGTAGTCACACAGTCATAGCCAGACAATCACATATACAGTCACTCACACACACAGTCACAGGCAGAGAGTCACACATAGTTACAGACAACATCACACAGTCACAGGCAGACAGTCACACACACACACACACAGTTACAGGCAGACAGTTACACACACAGTTACAGGCAGACAGTTTTACACACACACACAGTCACACACAGTCATACATACACACACACAGTCACACACACACAGAGACAGTGTGAGCTGGAGGAGGAGTAGATTTCCTGAAGTCCTTCCCTGGAGCCTGTTAGGTGGAGAAGCAAGGATTCCTTGTTGCTGCACCTCCATGTTCAGCTGTAACAGCAGTGGGTAAGGGCCATATTAAGCCCTGCCCCCACTGCCGGTTTGGCCCCACCCCCAATTCAGCCCTCCTAGATTGCTCCTCCCTGCCTTCCAGGTCCCTCCTGTCTTCTCTCCTTACCACTGATGAAGGGCCTTTGATCACCGCACCAGCCGGAGAGGGCTCACATAAGGATAATGGGGCTCTCTCTCCATGGGTCGGCAGGGGAGATCAAAGGATCTCCCCCTTCAGCCTGGGCACATGGGCATAATGGTGGGGCCCCCATGCAACTGCCCAACGAGCCCACGTGGAAAGAAATCCTAACACCCTTTCATGGCAATGGTGTTTCCTTGACACACTGAAGAAAATGTTAAGGAATACAATGAGTTGCATTTTCAGTGCAATTTGGTTAACCAATTGAAGAATTTGTTGTGCTTTGCTATTTCAATTGCTTTTGATTAGTTTGTTCATTGCATGCAGCTGAAAGTCTGTAAATATTGACAAAAAAAACTGATTTTCAATGGGGTTGAAAAATTTTGATTACAATTATATATACATAGACTGAAAGGCATGTGTCCATCAAGTTTAGCCTTTCTCACATTGCTGATCCAAAAGAAGGCAAAAAAAAAAAACAGTTTGTAGCACTTTCAATTTTGCAACAAACTAGGAAAAAAAGTCCTTCTTGACCTTATAAGGCATGGTTAGATGTATCCTTGGATCAATACGTTATTACCACACAATGATGTAAAAAATATATCCCTGAATATTATTGTTTTTTTTTGCTTCCAGTTGCTGTTTATACAGACTCTGATATAACCACTTCTTCAGGCAGAGAATACCACATCCGTATTTTTACTGTAAAAAATCCTTTCCCTTAAACTAAATCTCCTTTCATCCACTCTAGACATGTGACCTTGTGTCCTATGTACAGTCCTGTTTGTGAATAGTTTTCTATATAATGGTTTGTACTCACCCCGGATATATTTGTATAATGCTATCATATCCCCTCTGAGGTGTCATTTTTCTAAAATAAGGAGGTTTATATTTGTTAACCTTTCTTCATAACTAAAATGTTTCATTAATTTTATTAATGTTTTAGCCTTCCACTTTTTCTAGTGCCGTAATATCCTTCTTTGGAACAGCTGCCCAAAATTGCACAGCATATTCAGGATGTGGTCTTACCAGTGATTTATAAAGAGGCAAAATTATATTCTCATCCAGAAAATTAATACTCCTTTTTATACATGATCTGACAGCGTAAGGGCCACTGAAGAGGATGTTACAACCCTCTCACAGCACCATGTGGGCACTGCAGAACAGATCAAATGACCTGCAGGGCTATACAGGCTTGGATGGACTCACTAAACAATTCATGTCGGTGGAACAACCTCAAAATTAGAGGAATTGTGGAATCACTGACGGCAAACTTCCACACTTCCACACTTCCTATTCTCAGCTATTCTCTGCTGTCCCACCCCCCCCCCCCCCCCCCAGCAAACTAAAACTGTAATAGTGGATGGCTCTCTAATACACTTGAAGTGGTCCCCTGGGATGTCCTAATCTGTTTTCATTCATTCCAGTACAAGATGGCAGTCTTTGAGGCGCTTGCAGGACTTATGCAAGACCACTTTGAATTAGAGATGTTCAGTCCACCTGGTCACGCAGGCACTCAGAGAGGCCAACATCAAATACAATTAGGGCCCATCACGCACCCTTGTTGCCATCAAGTAAGGCAATACCTACTGGCTCTCAACTCCAGAGACTTCTGAGTCCTGAGTCACCGAATTAGGTCTTGTTCCATATAACGCCCCTAACCCTGTGGCAAGTCAATCATGGGATGTGCAAAATGGTGTCCCTTTATGCCCCTCTCAGGAACAGACACTAGCTGATGAAGGCATGTCTCAGCTTTTCCTTTCAGTTGCCTTGGGGCTTTACACAGTCTACACAGTCCTCAAGATTGCACGTTTTGCAGTTCAAATATTAACATAATTGCATACAAATTGAAATTGTTTGAAAAAACAAAACAAAATGTGCTGTTTCATCATAACACTGACCAATTGTTTCTAAGTGTTGTGTACTGAGCCTGTACGTGCAGTTGGGGCATTGCAGAGTAATATGTCATGATTTAATGCACAACAAAAATAAAGAATAAAAAAATTTAAAAAATCTCTTGTCTCTCTAGGTATCTATGGAAGATATTACAGGTGATACTTGAAAAATTAGAATATCGTGCAAAAGTTCATTTATTTCAGTAATGCAACGTAAAAGGGATAACTAATATATGAGATAGACGCATTACATGCAAAACAAGACATGTGCAATGATTATGGCTTACAGCTCATGAAAACCCCAAATCCACAATCTCAGTAAATTAGAATATTATGAAAAGGTGCAATATTCTAGGCTCACAGTGTGCCACTCTAATCAGCTATGTAAGCTATAACACCTGCAAAGGGTTTCTGAGCCTTTAAATGGTCTCTCAGTCTGGTTCAGTAGGAATCACAATCATGGGGAAGACTGCTGACCTGACAGTTGTGCAGAAAACCATCATTGACACCCTCCATAAGGAGGGAAAGCCTCAAAAGGTGATTGCGAAGGAAGTTGGATGTTCCCAAAGTGCTGTATCAAAGCACATTAATAGAAGGCTATGTGGAAGGGAAAAGTGTAGCAGAAAAAAGTACACAAGCAGCAGGGATGACCCCAGCCTGAACTTCAGATGTCGTATTCCTCTTGTCAAGCCGCTCCTGAGCAACAAACGTCAGAAGCGTCTTACCTGGGCTAAAGAAAACCAGACCTGGTCTGTTGCTCAGTGGTCCAAAGTCCTCTTTTCTGATGAGAGCAACTTTTGCATCTCATTTGGAAACCAAGGACCCAGAGTCTGGAGGAAGAATGGAGAGGCACACACTGCAAGATGCTTGAAGTCCAGTGTGAAGTTTCCACAGGCTGTGTTGATTTGGGGAGCCATGTCATCTGCTGGTGTTGGTGCACTGTGCTTCATTAAGTCCAGGGTCAACGCAGCCGTCCACCAGCTGATTTTGGAGCACTTCATACTTCCTCCGCAGATGAGCTTTATGGGGATGCTGACTTCATTTTCCAGCAGGAAACACACTGCCAAAAGCACCAAAGCCTTGTTCAATGACCGTGGGATTACTGTGTTTGATTGGCCAGCAAACTCGCCTGACCTGAACCCCATAGAGAATCTATGGGGCATTGCCAAGATAAAGATGAGAGACTTGAGAACGAACAATGCAGAAGAGCTGAAGGCCGCTATTGAAGCATCCCGGTCTTCCATAACACCTCAGCAGTGCCACAGGCTGACAGCTTCTATGCCACGCCACATTGAGGCAGAAATTGCTGCAAAAGGGGCCCAAACCAAGTCCATATGCATGCTTATACTTTTCAGAGGTCCAATATTGTTCTATGCACACTCCTTGTTTTATTGATTGCATGTAATATTCTAATTTTATAACATGACATGAGGCTTCATATTTGCTTAAGTCTCTCTTTACTAGAACTCCACAGCAGCATTACCATCAAGGAGACTTACGAGACTCTATGGAGGAACCTGGTGTGCCCTGACTCCTACACAGATGTCAACATCGGGTCACAACATAACGCTGGAGTACGGCTCAGGATGTGTAGCAGACTCCGATAGGGCTGCTGACATTCTCAAACGGGACAACACATGTTTCGGACAGCTGAAGCTACACCCTTCTTTTTTCGCTATATCTGCTCTCTGGAGTCACCTGTCATGAGCGAAGGGACTTTACGCCTTGCCTGCGTATTGGAGAACGCTATGTGTTCGCGGGACTCCAAACTAAGAAGGGAGGTATCCCTCTATAGGGAGACTTTGACTTCAATTATCAAACTCACATTCCTGGGTCCCTTGACCTAGGGCCTACTCTGGGAGATACGTGCCCGGACAGTCAGGGGTACAGGGACCTAAGGGTCTCACTATATTATACCCTATCTTGTAGGTGGTGTGTATACCAGGAACCCCTACACGAATTTGGACAGGTCGGGCATGGAACAGGATCATACGACGGGTAGTCGGACTATGTCACTCTCTCACTACAGCACGTGAGGACTCTTCGTTGTTATACAGGTCCCAATCACCATTGGATCCATACATCTTATCACTCTTAGACGATGACATCTGGATGGGAATCTCAACTCCGGTTTACGTTTCCAATCCCTTTGAATATTTCCGGGACCCACTATTTCCAGAATAGTCAACCACCGTTACACCACCCAAGTTCAGTTTGGGACCCTGATTGGACGTCCTTTTTGGAGTCCTTTCTCTACCGCAGCCAAGGATTACACCTTATATTTTTCATGTGGTGGGGGAGCAGAGGTAGAGTCACGATCTGGGTCTGAAGCCATTTAGTTTATAGTTATATTTTTCTTTTCAGTTTTTTTCCCTACGTTTTTCTTATGTGGCTATTCATGGAGGATGCGGTATCTAACATGGGGTGGGGAGATAACTTCAGCTCCTGAACGTTTATGTCGACTGGATTGGGAGGGGTTAGGGATGCGGGTTTATGAGGGCCTGGGACTTTTGCTTCAGTACAGCACGCCGGGAGGTAGAGGCTTGTGTGAATCTGCTCCCTATGACGACTGTCATTATCTTATTTTGCCGTATATTTTTGAAGCAACACGACAGCTATGACCCAGCTCCGCCTGTTTTCTTTTGATCGGGGAACCGATAGAGTTCCTGGGGGTAAGATTGGCCCTGCTGGTGAATCAATGGTATTGACCCTTTGCTGTGGCCCCCCCTCTCCTTCCTTCCCCCCACTTCTCCTTCCTCTCCTGCCCCCCATGTCCCCCCCTCCCAGAACCCATAAGTTGATCCAAAAAAAAAAAATTACAAATGTAAATTATATATGTATGCCATATGAGGGATCCTTCGCCCCTTCTCCCCCACCCCGTATCTCTCTAGCCTCCTAGCAGGATGGTGCACGTATTGATACTTGCCAGCCCTGAGTATCTACTTTCTCTACGTTGCACTGAAGTTACATATTCTTTAAACGGAAAGTGTTTTTTCCCCAAAAAACGAAAAAGGAAAAAAAAAAATGGAAAAAAATAGAATAAGGCGTTGCATACAGTTTTAGGGGCTAGGTATTAAACCTTCTAGTAGAGGTTGGGAGGTACCGTAGAATTTACTCGAGTTCCATATCTGATTTTTGGGGAATGCTGGGATAATGCTTAAAAGTTTTACATTGCTTCGACCTGTACTAACTTGTCAAATATGTTGTTATTGGACTGGATATGTGGGGGGAGGGGGGTGGGATCTTAGGTCAACTACATGTCATCGTGGAATTTTTTTTTGAGGATTATGTCTGCCTGTGGGACGTCCGCGGAGGGGCGGGCCCTTCCAGTTTTCCGCCCCCCCCCTGCCCTCACCTGGGTCCTGTCTTTCCCTCCCCTCCCCGGACTCCCTCCGGAGTCCTTTTGGGGGTGGGCCTCACTTGACACGTACAAACACGGTGCCGCACTCTGTATATAGCAACCATACTGTCTTTTCTAAATGGGTTTGATTACACAATAGAAAGTTATTTAAGAACAAAAACACACAAAAAAAAATGAAAAACACAGAGGGAAGGGATACCTATATGCATTATGACTATGACGTATACCTTGATGCCGCTGATTCCCTGGATGGGTATCTATGACTCTAATTGCTGAAGCTATGTACTTACTTGACTCTGTGCTACTGTATGCGATCCTTTCAATGGCTCTTCCTATATGATCCTTGCTGACAATGTCAGGTGACGATGGTGATATAGATAGGGGTGGGTGGGTTCTGTGCCCACTGATGGTAATTTTCACTCCCATACCGACACGAAACAGATTATGGGGTCGAAAAGACCCGGTTCGGGGCGAATGTGGACGGGTATGCCAGTTCATGTAGAGGCGGGCCCAATAGCGGGAGGTGGGAACCCGGATGGATTTCCGCCCTGTGATACCCCCACCATCCCATGACTTACAGAACAGGGGGCTGGGGGCGGGTCTGAGGGAGTGTGATCGGGAGGGTGTTGGATGATCTGGAACTACGAGTAGCGGACATGCTGAGTAAGGAACTCCCAGGCACTCACGACCTTATGGTGTACCTAGGCAGGGTAGGGGGACCTAATGGGGGATTTACACGCTTACCTACATCTAACCAGGCAAGGTAATATAGAGGTCAATTCAAACTTTAAAGGGCGCGTAGGAGACGGAGCTCAGGGATCCTTGTTTCCTTCTTACGTTGATCGTGGTGGGAGATGAGGGAACATGCTATCTACAAGACTCTGGCTACTGGTGAGATCAGTGTTTCCTTGCATCTGAAAGGATTCAGATGCCGTGGTTCTTTTCTTTCCTCTTTCTTTCTCTCTTTTCCCTTTCTTCGTGGTGCACATCTGGGGGGCGGTGGGGTTGGGAGTGACGGGGGTCCCCCGGGGGGTCACCGGAGAGAGAGGCGGGACGGGTATTAAACAATATAAGAAACCAGGTACCATATAGCGGGGATGACCACGACACACAATGACACTTAAAAGCACTACATTGAACGTGAAGGGCCTTAATGCCCCTAGGAAGCGTTGTCTTCTGTTCAAAGAACTGAAGAGACTACACACAGATAAAGTATACATCCAGGAAACCCACTTGCCTAAACAGGCTAAGTTCGGTCTGAAGGACCATGTCTTCAAGGGATCATATGAGACCAGATTGCACCGTAAACACAACGGCATAGCCATTCTTATTAGAAACAGTTGCCCTTTTCAGAAGACAGCCCAAGATGCGGACCCAGAGGGTCGATATGTTATAGTCTCGGGCATCCTGCACTCACATACTGTCCATCTGATTAATCTATATGCACCGAACCAGCCGGATCCCGCGTTCTGGAAGGCACTCCAGGAGAAAATCGCGGCGCTGCCACACAGTATGACTTTTGTGGGAGTGGACTTTAATGCGACCCTATGCCCGGCTGTTGATAGGAGCACACGGGATGGAACACGAAGGTCCCAGGGGCAAGGGGGACAGGATCGATTATTTAAGGAGTTTGTAGCAGACACTGGTTTAGTGGATGTATGGCGAGCACACCACCCGGGAGACAAGGACTATTCATACTATTCGGCACCGCATGGTATGTATTCCAGGATCGACCTCTTCTTGACCAACGCGTCGGGCATGCCCAGGATAGTAGGGTCGATGATTGGAAATATCTCATGGTCAGATCACGCTGATGTGTCCATTGCATTGGGTAATCTGTGCGTGGCCTCTCCATGGACTTGGTGATTAAACACGTCTCTATTGCAAGACCCTGAACTGAGAGAACAGATACGGTCAGAAATACTGGAATATTTTGCCACAAATAACACCCCAGACTTCAATGCGTGCACTATATGGGCTGCTCACAAAGCATTGATAATGGGGTCCCTTATCATCTAGCTACCAGACGGAAGAAACTGAAACATTCTTAATTGGAAGCTCTGTTGGGACAGCTGAGGACCCTTGAACTGAAACACCAAACGGTCCCTGATAATGAGACCTATGGGAGGTTGGAAGCAGTGAGGAGGAATATTCGGACTTTGCTACTAGTCGATGCAGCTAGATCCATGGCTTGGTCAAAAAGGACTTTTTACGAAAAGTCCAATAAAATGGACTCACTCCTCGCCAGGACATTGCGACCTAGACAGGAACGATCTCATATCACAGCCATCAGACACCCAGACGGCACGAGGAAATCGAGGCCTGACGAGATCGTAAAGGTATTTGAGGAATTCTACAAACAATTATCAATCCTACTCAGGATAAGCACACATATGATGAAAATGAAGAGGAACATATACTCGGATATCTCAGTAGACTCGGGATGACTAAACTCAGGAGGGAGGCGGTGAGTACCCTAGCGGCGGATATTTCCGAAGATGAAGTATATAGAGCCATATCAAGCTTGAAAGGCAACAAAGCACCAGGACCTGATGGATTTGATGGCACGTATTATAAGATTTTCAAGGAGGAACTCACGCCTCAATTCATCTGACTTTTCGGCAACCTAAGACAGGGAGGACGGTTGGACCCGGACATGGCCCTAGCTACTATCATTTTGATACCCAAGCCCGACAAGGATCCACTCCGACCAGAAAATTACAGACCCATATCACTTATTAACCATGATCTAAACATCTTAGCAAAAATCCAAGCTGATAGATTGAATCCGTTGCTGACCTCACTTATCCATGCAGACCAGGTGGGTTTCATTCAGGGCAGAAAACTGTTTGAAAACACCAGGAGGAACATAGATCTGATCTGGAAACAGGTGACCTCAGAGACACCCACGTTAGTAGTTTCCATCGATGCAGAAAAGGCCTTCGATAGGGTGCGGTGGCAATTTCTGTTTACAGTGTTGAAACACCTGGGTTTCCCAGACGAATGTATAATGGCTACGAAAGCGATGTATCATGAAGTGTGGGCACAGGTGCAGATTACAGGAGCCCCATTGACACCATTTCGGCTATTTAATGGAACCAGACAGGGGTGCCCACTCTCTCCCCTCCTATTTGTACTGGCATTGGAACCCTTAATTCAAGCTATAAGACAACATCCAGGGATTAGGGGAGTACGAGTGGGAGGTAGCGAATTCACCGTTTTGGCATACGCCGATGATGTCCTCCTCACCATCACGAACCCCTTGGACTCTATGGCGGCACTGCAGGACATAATGAAGGAGTATGGAGCAGCATCTGGATATAAAGCTAACATGCAAAAGTCCAGTGCACTGCCGATTTATACGCGAGAGGCCGACATTAGTCGCATACGAGAGACCTTCCGACTTAGGGTGGAAAGAGACACCTTGAAGTACTTGGGTATTTATCTCACAGCTGATCCTCTACGCCTGTACTCCACTAACTATTGTCCCTTGTTTAAGATCTTGACGGGTGATTTAGAAAAGTGGACGGATAAACCCATTTCTTGGATAGGACGGATTAACTCAGTCAAAATTAATATCCTCCCACGTATCCTGTTTTTATTCCAAGCCTTGCCTATATGCGTTACTAAAAATCAACTGACACCGTTACAAAGATCAATCGGTGACTTCATTTGGCAGAACAAGAGGCACAGAATACCTAGACAGGTTCTCTACAGACGAAAAGATAGAGGGGGATTGGGCCTGCCCAACTTATACTTCTACTACCTCGCGGCCCAACTGACACAGGTGGCGATGTGGCACTCCCCACCGGAAGAGAGAAGATGGGTTGAAATAGAATCTATGATGGTGGGATGGGACGTCCCCTAATTCACTATGTGGGTCCTGAGGGAACATAGGTCTACGATATGAGTGACTTGCCCGCCCATACTCAACTCACTTCACATATGGGATGAGAACAAACTCAAATATGGATTGGCAGCATCCCCCTCCCCCCTGACCCCGATACTTCGGAACAGGGAATTTCAACCTGGAATGGCCCCTAGAGATTTTAGGAACTTGGAAAGAATAGGACTGCAACGGATCCACCAACTATACCATAATGGGCACCTCGTCCAATTTGACAAACTCCAACAAGATTCCCACTTAACCCCGACAGATTTCTTTAGATATCTTCAGATCCGGGATTTCGCTGGGAAACCACACATAAAGGTAGCTGCTCAGGAAAGGCTGACTTTCTATGAGAAATTATGCCTGGACGGAGTGGTCCCCAGGGGCATGATAACACTCATGTATGCCCACCTTAGCACGTAGAACAAAGAATGGGGGAGGTTGACCTATACCGACCAGTGGGAGACGGATCTCGGGGAAGTTTTAGAAGGAGTGGAATGGCAAGAAATCTGGGAAGCGAATAAGAATTCCTCTGTCTGTGTCACACTCCAGGAACAGACATGGAAAACCATGTTCCGGTGGTATACCACTCCCATAAAACTGTACAAGATGCGCAAGCTGGATACAGATGACTGTTGGAGGGGCTGTGGAGCCCGGGGAACGTACCTCTACATGTGGTGGGAATGCCTGAAAATACGTGGATTTTGGAAGGCAGTTGAGGATTTATTGAAACAGACATTTAACAAGCCCCTACTACTAGATCCATGTGTATATTTATTAAATAGGACTCTCGATGGTTGGACCAAAAGAGAACAAAAACTGGTCCATAAAATAACTCTCAGTGCGAGATGTACAATGGCCACCGCGTGGCTTTCGCCTGAAGGTCCGGAGTTTACGGGAGTGATATCCAGGATCCGAGAATGTAGGATAATGGATGACCTGACAGCACGGGTGAGGGGGACAACAGCGACATTTCTGAAACTCTGGGAGCCATGGGATAGTAGCGTAGTGTGATCCACCGAAGACAGATAAAATAGAATACGAATAACAGTTTGGTGCAGGGGGTCTCTGATTTGCCTCCGTTGAAGTGAGTCTCCCCCCGTCCCCCGGCCTTTGCCCCTCGCGTCCCGGAATCTGCGCCCCTATTTTTTTTTCTCTTCTCTTTCACTACTTTTCCTGCTTTTTCCTGCTCTGATCCCCATCTTTTTTTCTTTCTTCCCGATTCCTAATGGAAGGTTGCTTCTCTTACTTACTTTATTATTTTTTATTTTTTACTTAAATCTCCTCAGGCATGGTCAAAATAATAAGGGAACGAGGAGAGCTAGAGCTATCCGGTTAGTTACCATTTTCGGACTCCTTAGAGACACTCACATTGCCTGATATATGTAAAACCCTTGATGGGAGACAAACATTTCAGATGTATTAAAAAGGTATCATAGGGGTATTTTGTAACGTATTCTGCATTCTATTGTAATACCAATGTTGGCTTCTGCGCAAGCAAAATGTTTCTGTGCACTTGTTACTCCTGTCGAGTTGAAAAATAAAGAATAAAAAAAAAAAAAAAAGGATTGCTCGGATAGCTCCCGGAATAGGTACCAGGGAAACAAACAGCGTTGGATTTGTTGACTGAGCGTTAAAACAGTAAATATGAAGCCTCCTGTCATGTTATAAAATTATAGATCATGCTAGCTTTAGTGTACCTATAATCTTAATTGTATTAATCACAGGAGGCAAGTATTTCCCACCCATTCTTACCCTTGTTTAATTTTAATAGTTTGGATTAATCAGGTACGTATGCAACTCTGCTTGTTGTCTCTCCTACCTGTCACTTGTTTCTTATGTCTGTTTTCATAAGTAAAGTTGGGATATTTACATATTAAGGTAATGTTGGTTACTGCATGGGGTACCTACATGTTTATTCAGAGTACATTTCATTGGATAATCAACCTGTTCGATTCTGTTTTTCTCTCGTTTCAGTTTACAGTCCATCAACGTTATCTGATTTGGCAGTTCTTCTCGGATGGTGGACATTGGATGATGGTCTTCATTGTATCTAGGACTTTGTTTCTTCCCCATTATGTTTTCTGCCTTTTATTCTGTTTTTGTCGCAGCTTGAAAGAGGAAATGATGCGTGGGGAGGGGAGTTTTATAGTACCTAACTTTTTTTCTGATTGGTTGTTTTCTGTGCTGCTGTGGAGTTCTAGTAAAGAGAGACTTAAGCAAATACTCGCCTCCTGTCATTAATACAATTAAGATTATAGGTACACTAAAGTTAGCATAATCTACAATTTACTGAGATTGTGGATTTGGGGTTTTCATGAGCTGTAAGCCATAATCATTGCACTTATGACACATCACTGCTTGAACTATCTTGCATTGCATGTAATGCGTCTATCTCATATGTTAGTTTCCCCTTTTACGTTGCATTACTGAAATAAATGAACTTTTGCATGATATTCTAATTTTTCGAGTATCACCTGTATGCATTACAAAATCCTGCTATACCATCAAAACCTATCTCAGGGCTATTTACTAAAGTGAGAATTGTTGGGAATTGCAAGTGAATTCACAGTAAATCTTTAAATTTATGGCCAAAATAGTTGAGAATTTCTGTCCAACTACTTTTAGCCAGTTTGGATATTTTGTCCTAAGTTTGGATTTCACTTGTAATTCCTGACAATTCTCAATGTAGTGAATATTTATCAGCCAAATTTGAAGGTGAAATTCCAAATAAACCATGCAATTTATACAGCCCATTTACCTTATGTTATCAGTCTCTACTAAGACATCAAGCCAAGACATAATCCAGTATCCAGTCGTAGTTTTCCAGAAAATGGGGAAGCTGGTTTACTCTTTTGAGGCAGTATATTAAAATGACCAGAATATATATATGCACACACACACACACACACCACAACAACACTATGTCCATTGATATTAATATTGCTGCTGCCCCACTGTACCCTTATTTCTAAGTATCCTTTGTTAGAGAGTCTTGCTGTAGCAACGTCTCCTGATGTTCGTAAATGCAAATTATTATTACATGATTCAAATTCATCAAATAACCTTCAATAGATTTTAGATTATAAGCACTTTCTAGCAGGGTCCTCAACAACCTATTGTTTCTGCAAGACAATAATTTTCTCATCTATTTTTTTTTTTATTATTCTTTATTTTAGTAGTGCATAGATTAAACAGACAAAATGGCACTGCCACAACAGCTGGTGCGAACATAAAGGAAACATGCAATTATAATAGTGTAGCATCCAAGAAACCTTGCACTTTTTTTTTTTTTTTGCAGAAACAAAAATTAGGTCACATAAAATACATTTTAAACTATAGGTTCTGAGATTGCCAGCATTGTCACGTTTAATGTTGCTTATTTTCCTGTGCAGCAATATCTGTTATCGTTGCTTTACATCTCTATTGTGAGAGAGCTTAAACATCGTAGTGAAAATACATGAAATAAGTGTGATCAGGTATTGCTTAACGTTGCTGGGTTTGCTATGTTAGGTGGTTAGAATCATATGATTAATTGCAGCCAGCTTCCAGTCGCTCCCTTACATGAGCGAGTATATAAAGATGCCTATATATAATTTGCACTGACAAAATATAGCTAGCACAATAAAAACTAAATAATATAAAACCACTGGGAACCGGTTGTCTTAAGAACAGTAACTAACACAAGGTGCTTGGAACACGTAGCCTGTTGTACATGCAAGGGGAATCTATATACATTAAAGACAACATAGGTGAGTGTCGTTGCTCTCATTATGTGTATATGTGATGCACAGCTCAATTATGGAGTGAGCGAATGGTGGGGTGGGAGTTGTGTGTGTGGTAGTTCGCTGGCATTGGCTGTCTCGTGTGGTACAAGAAAAATCATGCATTAAGTAGGTAAAACAGAGTGAATATGATATAGCATATAACATGTTAATAACTTGTTTCTCTTCTTGGGTCTGGCGAGTTTGCCGAGTCCAATTAGCTGGTGTCGGGAATAGTCGGAGGTTAGCCCTCCTTTCAGCGTAAGGCAGCCTTTGGGCCGGTTATACATGCATGCAGGGCCCAGAAAATTTAGATAGCATATAAAAAAAAAACTATGCTTCGAGTAGGCAAAGACAAAGTGAAAGCATATATTAAAATGAACACATTTAAAATAAGCTCTGATAGGAGATATACAGATGACTTTGCTGTCCGTTTCTAAGGGATGACAGAAGGAGGCAAGAGAAAGGACAGAGAGTCCCAGTGAGTCCATTCACAATTCCCACCCTAACCAATGCCCACAGAGGGCAGGAGACAGTCCGGCATGGTATGTGGGTACCGGGAGCTGCTTGGGTTCGTTGCTGTCACATTGTTGTCCTGTCGTCTCAGTCGGGGTGCTGTGTGCGGTGTTCTGTGTATTGTATCTTCCGTCCGCTTCTCCCGAAGGGCATGTTGCTCAGCAGCCATGTGGCCTGGGGTTTTCCTCCTCAGGTATGTTTCTGGTGCCTGCAGGGCCCTAGCGGGGGTCCTCTGACTGCTTCTCAGGTGTCCGCATGCCCAGCTGCCCCCAAGGGGTTGTGCTGAAGCGTGGGTTCGTTTTTGGAGTCTGCGCTTCCGCCTCTGTGGGGGCTGCTTTGGGCGGCAGGTCCCGCTGGCATGTTGCCTGGATTGGCTGGGCTTGTGTGGCTTAGGTGCTTGGTGGGCGAGTGCGCCCGGCGGGGCCTCCCGCAATCCCTCTTGTGTGTGCCTCTGATTGCCCCTCTGACCCCCTTCCACTGCATTCGCACGTACCTCAAACTTCTGCCATAGCTTGGCAAAGAACTCGTCTAGGTGTTGCAGCATGAGGTCTACCGCAGCACACCCGTCTTGCTCACCGCGTGGGTATCGTGCGTCCGCCATTTTGAGTGATATGGTCGCTTCTGTGGTTTCAGCAGGGTCAGTGAGGGTACTGTGTGTGGACCGGGATGACCCCCGCCGGTCCTGGGGGGGGGGGGGGGGGGAGGTGTTTTGCCGATGTCCCAGACTCTGCTTCTGTGCCTGGAGAGCGGCCGTCTCTCCGTGGCTGAAACTCGAGTAGGCCGCAAGCCTCAGTATGTCCGGACGGTTGTGCAGGGGCTCGAGAGAGGAACCGTTCACTGCAGCAGCCTCTCCCGGTTGCGGGTATTGCGGTTAGCGGCTTGTGAGTGGTTATGGCTGGGCATATTACCCCGTTTAGTATCCCCCTCTCATCTATTTTTTAATTCCCTCCTCGATAATATTGTAAAGTGCTGCAGAATATATTGGTTCTATGTAAATAATACTAATAATAAAACATGCATTATTTGTCCTCTCTTTGAAATTACTTCCTCAGTTAAGGTTGAACAACTTCACTTTGTGTATTGTTAAGGAAGAGAGACCCCTAGTGGTTAATTTTAACTAAGCATCACAGCTGCATTTTATTAGATTATTGTTTTGTAAAATGAGTGCTACCTGTAATAATGAAAAAAAAAAAATCTGAATGTCACTTTCATCCAACCAGGAAGGCATTGAAATGCTGAGAGTATAAGGCTACCCTGTCCACAGCACCCAGTCAAACACCTCTATCCACTGTAGGCTAAGACGCCTTTTATATTTGAAACTCAACATTGAAAAGAGATTTGCAGATCACAATACTCACCCACTGGACCACCAGAGATTCTGCGCCAGACCACCATGGAAAGGTAAGCAAGAGGGGGCAAAGCACACACACCACTCATTCATACTCAGGTTCCCTTACACCTTCTCACACAAAAAAATAAATAAGCAACACACACAGCACTCAGCCTCCCCACATACCGGTTTTAGCATCCACTACACACAGTCACATACAACTCTCAGACTCCTCCATAAACATACAATGCTCAGCTAACACACACACACAACACAGAACTCTAGGAGGTGGTCCCAATGTGGCATCCTGCCTAGGATTCTGGGCAAACTTAATCTAGCTCTGTCCACAAAATTTGATGGTGTCCCTCCCAAACTGTGGATATCATCTCAGCCTAAACAGTTCATAAACCCTAAAGATAAATTATGAGACTCTAGTGTGCTGGTATATCTTCGAGAAGATGGGTTACTATGTTTTCACTTTCCCAGTGTTTGTAGCTTCAGAGGGATTATACCCTCCTGTCTCACCCAAGCACTAGTGAAGGCTGAATAACTGTTTTATTAGGTCAAAGCACCCAAATTTATAGACAAACCAGCAGCATGGGGACTCCATTAAGAGTAATGCAAGCCCACCCAGGCACCTGTGTCTGTGAGATAATTGAGTCAGCTCTTGGTTAAACTAATAATCTCCCAGACACAGAAAGTTGAGTACATAAAAACCAAGAAACACACAATACAATGAAGCATCTCCACATGCCATACAACCCTGGAAAGATCTCTGGATCTCCAATTCTGTCCAAAACATGTTAGGATCATATAAGGCTAGCCCAAATTAGATTGAAGCCCAAAGTTAAGCATGACGCGGTTAGCCTCCGATCTGGAACAGAGCTCCAGATTGCTGGGTAGAGTTTCCCAGTCACTTGAAAGCACAGCGCTTTCTGAGAATACATGGAGCTCTCACAAGTCCTTGGTGCCGTTCAATGCCTCTCCTAAAAGCACTCTGAGTGTCCTGAGGTCAAAAGTGCTCTAATTAAAGTTCTAACCGACTGCAGGGCCTCTGCTATCAACTTTAGAGTTCCAGGGTGATTTAGAGTCGCTCCCGGTCGGGGCAACATATGTCTGCGTTCCCTCTGGGAGAAGATAGACAGTTCTTCGCAGCCAGGAAGGGGCACTGGGAGATATGGGCTGGAGGGTTAGATCACAGTGATGTAGTCCATTTAGGGGAGGTGGAGAGTCAGGGAGACATATCCCAGCTAAGGTGACCAGAGGGTCCGTCACATCAGGATTCATAGATGCCAAGCTGGTTTGCTAAGCCATCCATGATAAATGACAGTGATAACATACAAAGACCAGCCTAATATGTAAATCCACCTCTTGATGCCTAAACAGCTCTGATGCATTGAGGCATGGACTACATAAAACCTCTGAATGTGTCCTGTGGCATCTGGTACCAAGACATAAGCAGCAGATCCTTATGTTGTGAGGTGAGACCTCAATGGTAAAGATTTGTTGCTCCAGCACATTCCACAGATGCTCAATTAAGATCTGAGGAATTTGGAGGCCAAGGCAACACCTTAAACTCGGTCATGTTCCGCAAACCATTCCTGAACAATTTTTGCAGTGTGGCAAGGTGCATTATCCTGCTACTGCCATCAGGGAACACCATTACCATGAAGAGGTGTTTGTGGTCTGCAACAATTTCTAGGTAGGTGGCACATGTCAAAAAAACATCCACTTGAATGCCAGGACCTAATGTTTCAAAGCAGAACATTGCCCAGATCATAAAACTGCCTCTGCCGGCCTGCACTCTTCCCATGGTGCATCCTGCATCCATCTCTTCCCCAGGTAAACCTGGCCATCCACTTGATATAAAACAAAATGTTATTCAGGCAACCATCTTAAATTGCTCTAGGGTTCAGTTCTGGCATTCACCTCTCCATTGAATGTGCTTTCATGGCACTCTGACCGGTCTTCAACTATGTAACCCCATAGGCAGCAAACTGTGATGTACTGTGCGTGCTGACACATTTAAATCATGGCCAGAATTTTCAGTAATTTGAGCTAAATGAACTCTCCTGTGTGATCGGACCAGTGTCATTAGCCTACACTCCCCATGTGCATTAATGCGCCTTGGGCACCCATCACTATAACGCTATTTAACCAGTTGTCCTTCCTTGCACCGCTTTTGGCATATAGGAAACACCCGAGAGGACGTACTATTTTTGATATACTCTGACCTAGTCACCTAGCTAGCTGACCCTTGTCAAAGTCACTCAGATCTTTTCACTTTCTCATGTTTCCTTCTTCTAATTCAAGAACTGACTGTTCACTTAATGGCCAATATATCCAATTCCTTGACAGCTGCTGTTCTAACAATATAATCAATGATATTTACTTACCTGTCAGTGGTTTTAATGTTGTGGCATCCTCTCAACCCCCCCCCACCCCCCCCCCTCTCCCCTCCCTCCACTCACTGCAAAATAAGTAAAGATAGATCATTAGGGAATACTCATATTGACTGTGTTGGCATTTAACTGAAAGTTTAACCCAGGTGATCCCCTCGGTGACCACCAAACTTTAGACATAGAATGGTTAATTAATAGCATGGATAGCTCGTGCAAGCAACATGGTGAAAGCATGTAGCACATTATAGCTCTAAAAATGTATCTAGGGGGGGCATTACTAGGTGGAGACCTTTTAGAATAGGAGGCTTTAGGGTATTCTTAGAATAGGAGAGAACAAAGATGGTCATGTACCAAGATTATGTGACATTCTGGCATGGTCAGGTGCAAAACTACGTATCTGACGTCATTGTAATAAACAAGAAATGAACAAGAAACAGAAATGAACTCCATCAGTGATGGAATATTAGTCAGTCTCACATTAACTCTTTCAGGAATGGAGTGGGTATTAGTCAGTCTCATATTAACTCTTACACTCTGTTAATGGACAGAGACAAGATAGTAGGGTTATGTATGGTCTAAAGTACTAAAAGTAGGGCAGTCACCACGGAAACCAATGGAACCTGCGGGTTTATTGCACTATTGATTTTTGTGAGTATTCACCAGGGTACTTTGAGGTACAGCTGTTAATGATTAATCTGCATATATGACAATAACAAACTGCACAGTTAAAACCAAAAAATATATAGATTTTCTGATACTCTCACTCAAAGGAAAAAGGTATTGTAAACCATGTTCTGAAATGTTAAAAAAGTGTTGCTGAGGTTAACGGGACACACCGCTCTCCAAATAAAATTAAAATCCATTCAAATTAGTAGATATACTCCCAATGAAATCATGCATGCATTTTAATTTAATTAGGGGTATATCTAAAAACAGCATATCTAAAAACAGCTTGATCTCTTGACTGCTGCCTTTGCAAGCACTTTCCTTCTTTCCCAGCCCAGACTCTGAGGCTGTCTTATCACAGACTTCCCAATGCAGAGCACTGACAAATCTTTGCAAGGCAGGTGCTCTGAGTAATTATCTGCCTCTAAAGTTCAGCTCCACTGAGCTAAACAACAAGGAAGTAGAAGGACACACTCTTCACACAGAAAGCACTTTGGCATGCTAAAGTGTTTTAGGGCCAAGAATGTTCATTTAAGTATGGATCAATGCTGTTAGAGATAAAATTCCTCCTCACCATGGTAAGATTTACTCGTTTTACTCCAGCAAAAGATAAAAAATGTTTGTAAAGGTCAGTTTTTCTTAGTTCCTCATTTCGTTGGTTTAGACTAAAGGAAGGGGACAAGTAAAAAGCTCACCCACAGCAGCTTTTTGTTGAATTCAGACTTGTGTTGTCTGTATAGTTCTCTAATTTTCTTCCGATAAATATTCCCTTAATGGTATTCATCAATTATAAGCAAAGAAGTGAATTGTGCTGAACTCACATTGGTATACCAAGTGAATTGTCAAATACTATTTGCAATGACCAAAATGTAGAAAGTAAACAAATCAGTACCTTTTTCAACTGTCATTTCTCCTAAATTTATTTTTAAAGCTTTTTTCTCTTTTTTATTTCAACATATAATGTTTAGTTAAGATTGTTAGTCAACAAAAAAAATATCCAATACGTGGGAATAAATACTATACATTTTCAGTATACAATAAAAATAATGCTGCAACCAAACTGGTGCTCAAGCATGCCCCAAAATTGGAAATACTTGGCCCACTTAAGGAAGGGATAACTGTCTGCAGGTCTTTATCATAAAAATAAAAAAGGGCTGTGTAATCACAGTTAACACATTTATTTAAGGGATGTAAAGTACTCACATTTAATAATGAAATCCTCTTCTTCATTTTTATTGGATAAACCTATAAATCTGTGTTGATTAAAATAATACATCATTGTGGTGAAAGCAAATTCACCACTGGGGTTTGGAGGGGACAACTTGCCAGCTGTTTACCCTTTGACTATGGACCCTTTAATTTATTATGGTTAAAAACCGTTTTTGTACTTATTTTGACTTTGGACAATAATTATTCGAACTTTCGAAGCTGCACTTTGAACTCCCAAAGCCATTTGAAGTGCCATTCGACCACGAGGTGGCACCTATTTTGTTCGCATTGACCAAAACCGCGAATAGACTTCAGGAGGACTTAGCCGCGAATGCCCTGGAACTATTTTCATTGTGAAAACCTCATGGTTCCCAGTCGGTCCTCCAGCGGCACTTAGATGCGATTCTATGGAACTATTTTAAGCTATGGGACCATGCCTGCGGTCAGTAAAAAATATGACTTTATATGACTAAAATTTCTAAACACCTGCACTGATCTGGGTGGATATGTTGGTCACCCAGATCAGGACTATCAGGGGATGCAACATTTGTGGGGATACTTGTTTTTTGGAGTACTTTTGGGACTTTTTAGAAATGTGTGTGAAGTGGAAATCAATAAATAAATTGATTATTTTGTGTATCTGCCCCTGGCCAAATTAAAGAAACAGGGGGGGCGGGGCCAGCCGCCGATCCGAATGGACGTGGGGCACTTTGGCTCCGATATGAAAATAGCACAAACCGGCAAAAAACTACATATTTTTCCCGAAAAAACGATCAACAGCCGCATGAAGGCACAGGAGACACAAACGGATACCAGGGAGATCATTATCAGCCCCCGTCCTGCCGGTAAAGCGGACTGTTGGGCAACTGAGATTGAGGCCTGTCGCGAGGCCCTGGCGGGAGAGGCGGCCGCTCTCCCGTCCTTGGTCCGGCGGGACCTCTCGCAGACCTACTGAGGGCCCCGATCTCCCCCCCCCTGTGGGCCGGGGGGGTTATCCCGGACCCCACCGGAGAGGCAGTATCCGTTGCTAACATCTGAGCGGCGACACGATCCCATAAGCGCCACGAGGCGAAATCCAAAATGGCCGCCGCGTTCATTGCAGGCCGGGTCCAAGCTCCTACATACAAATCGTAAGCTACAACTCTCTGTGCTCGGAAGCTACAACTCACCTGGGCCACTGGCGGACCTAAAGGGACTTTACCAGGACTCTCACTCTGCCCACACTGAGCGGAGCGGCGATCAGGCATTATCCTGCACCCAAGGCGCATACGGGCAAAAGACACAAACACACCCCTGACCGATGCTGATAAGGCTGTTTCTGGTGGTGATGGTGACCACAACTCTTCCTCTTCCTCTTCACGCTCATCTACAGCCTGATCCAGCACTCTTCGCAGGGCACGCTCCAGGAAGAAAACAAATGGTATGATGTCGCTGATGGTGCCTTCGTTGCGACTGACTAGGTTTGTCACCTCCTCAAAAGGACGCATGAGCCTACAGGCATTGCGCATGAGCGTCCAGTAACGTGGCAAAAAAAATTCCCAGCTCCCCAGAGGCTGTCCTTGCACCCCGGTCATACAAATATTCATTAACAGCTTTTTCTTGTTGGAGCAGGCGGTCGAACATTAGGAGTGTGGAATTCCAACGTGTAGGGCTGTCGCAAATCAAGCGCCTCACTGGCATATTGTTTTGCCGCTGGATATCGGCAAAGTGAGCCATGGCCATGTAGGAACGCCTGAAATGGCCACACACCTTCCTGGCCTGCTTCAGGACGTCCTGTAAGCCTGTGTACTTATGCACAAAGCGTTGTACGATCAGATTACACACATGTGCCATGCACGGCACATGTGTCAACTTGCCCAACTTCAATGCCGCTATCAAATTCTTTCCGTTGTCACACACCACTTTGCCGATATCCAGTTGCTGCGGAGTCAGCCACTTTTCCACCTGTGCGTTCAGGGCGGACAGGAGTGCTTGTCCGGTGTGACTCTCTGCTTTCAAGCAAGTCAAACCCAAGACGGCGCTGGAATAGTACCTGGGGAGCTGGGGGGTGCCGTTGATGTGGAGCAAGACGCAGCAGCACAAGAGGACTCAGCCGAGGAGGTTATGGAAGAGGATGGAGTAGGAGGAGTAGAGGAGGTGGCAGCAGGACTGCCTGCAATTCGTGGTGGTGTCACCAACTCCTCTGCAATGCCACGCATTCCTTGCTTGTCAGCCGTCAGCAGGTTTACCCAATGCGCAGTGTAGGTGATATACCTGCCCTGACCATGCTTTGCAGACCAGGTATCAGTGGTCAGATGGACCCTTGCCCCAACACTGTGTGCCAGACATGCCATGACTTCCTTTTGCACAATCGAGTACAAGTTGGGGATTGCCTTTTGTGAAAAGAAATTCCGTCCGGGTACCTTCCACTGCGGTGTCCCAATAGCTACAAATTTTTTGAACGCCTCAGACTCAACCAGATTGTATGGTAAAAGCTGGCGGGCTAATAGTTCGGACAAGCCAGCTGTCAGACGCTGGGCAAGGGGGTGACTTGGTGACATTGGCTTCTTACGCTCAAACATGTCCTTGACAGACACATGACTGTGGGCAGATGAGCGGGAACTGCTCAAGGCGGGAGACGGAGTGGCGGATGGTTGAGAGGGGGCAAGAAGGACAGCAGTGGTTGACGTGGCTGAAGATGCTAGACCAGGAGGAGGATGGCGGCTTAGAGTAGGCGTGCTGCTTGTACTCATGTGTTGATCCCATAGGCGTTTGTGATGTGAGATCATGAGCCTACGCAAAGCAGTTGTACCTAGGTGGGTGTTGGACCTCCCACGACTCAGTTTCCTTTGGCATAGGTTGCAAATGGCATCGCTGTTGTCCGAGGCAGACACACAAAAAAAATGCCACACTGCTGAGCTCTGCAATGACGGCATTCTGGTGGTGGACACAGCATGCGTTGATTGGCGTGCTGTCAGGCTGACCCCGGGTGCCAATGCATGCTGCCTGACTGTGCCACTAGCTCCTTGCGATGACCCCCCCCTGCTTCCAACTCGTCTCCTCCTCCTCTCTGTCTCCCCATCTGAACTTTCGCCCTGTTCTTCTTCTTGCCGAGCGGGCACCCACGTGACATCCATGGACGCATCGTCATCATCAACCGCTTCGCTTGTATCTGACAACTCAGAAAAGGAAGCAGCAGCGGGTACAACATCATCATCATCACACCGTACCTCCATGTGTTTAATGCTGCCTGCCTGAGACATATCCCTGTTATCTACATCCTCTAGCAATAATGGTTGCGCATCACTCATTTCTTCAAACGGGTGTGTGAATAACTCCTCTGACATACCAAGTAAAGCGGCTGTGGTGCTAGTTTTGGTGGTGGCGGCAGGCGGGTGAGTGGTATCTTGAGAGGTGCCTGAAGCTAAGCTGGAGGAGGATGGTGCGTCAAGGTTCCGAGCGGAGGCTGTACAAGATTGGGTGTCCTGTATTAGCCAGTCAACTATGTCCTCAGAACTTTTCAAGTTCAGGGTACGTGGCTTCTGAAAACTGGGCATTATTCTAGGGCAAAAGGGAATCACAGCACCACGACCACGACGGACCCTGCGGGGTGGCCTGCCTCTGCCTGTCATTTTTTGGGGGATTAGTGGTACTATGCGTGCAAGCTACTGTGAGACCAGATATGATTGGCAATGTGAACTGTAACAGTTCTGCAGAGCACACACTGTAGGCCTGACACACCCGCTTGAAGACAAGTAACTGCTATTCAATCTATAACAGTGAAAAACAAATTTTGGTTTTAAA
This sequence comes from Pelobates fuscus, assembly GCF_036172605.1. Taxonomy (NCBI): domain Eukaryota; kingdom Metazoa; phylum Chordata; class Amphibia; order Anura; family Pelobatidae; genus Pelobates; species Pelobates fuscus. Next base: position 34,378,208 of record NC_086327.1, read on the forward strand.
AGCACGCTATAGAGACACCAGATATGATTGGCAATGTGAACTGGAACAGTTCTGGAGAGCACACGCTGAAGGAAGGACTGACAGAGCCGCTTGAAGGACACTGACTGGCTGCTATTAGCTTACACTAGAAACCTTTTTTCTTTGTAAAAGCACGCTATAGAGACACCAGATATGATTGGCAATGTGCACTTGAACAGTTCTGCAGAGCACACACTGTAGGCCTGACACACCCGCTTGAAGACAAGTAACTGCTATTCAATCTATAACAGTGAAAAAAAAATTTTGGTTTTAAAAGCACGCTATAGAGACACCAGATATGATTGGCAATGTGCACTGGAATAGTTCTGGAGAGCACACGCTGAAGGAAGGACTGACAGAGCCGCTTGAAGGACACTGACTGGCTGCTATTAGCTTACACTAGAAACCTTTTTTCTTTGTAAAAGCACGCTATAGAGACACCAGATATAATTGGCAATGTGCACTGGAACAGTTCTGGAGAGCACACGCTGAAGGAAGGACTGACAGAGCCGCTTGAAGGACACTGACTGGCTGCTATTAGCTTACACTAGAAACCTCTTTTCTTTGTAAAAGCACACTATAGAGACACCAGATATGATTGGCAATGTGCACTTGAACAGTTCTGCAGAGCACACACTGTAGGCCTGACACACCCGCTTGAAGACAAGTAACTGCTATTCAATCTATAACAGTGAAAAACAAATTTTGGTTTTAAAAGCACGCTATAGAGACACCAGATATGATTGGCAATGTGAACTGGAACAGTTCTGGAGAGCACACGCTGAAGGAAGGACTGACAGAGCCGCTTGAAGGACACTGACTGGCTGCTATTAGCTTACACTAGAAACCTTTTTCCTTTGTAAAAGCACGCTAAAGAGACACCAAATATGATTGGCAACTGTCAAAGCACGCTGGCACAGGTCTGCAGAGCACACGCTGAAGTAGGCCTGACACCCATACGCTTGCAGACAACTAACTGCTCTTCTATTACAGTGAAAAAAAATTATTTCTTTTAAATCTAAAGCTTAAGCTATTGTAAAAACAGATATGAGTGGTGGCACTGGGCAAGAGGGCACAGTATCCACTGTGAACCTCACACAGAAGCTGGCAGGCAGGCAACTGCTCTTCTATTACAGTGGAAACAAAATTTTGGTTGTAAAAGCACGCTATAGAGACACCAGATATGAGTGGCAACTGTCAAAGTACGCTGGCAGGGTTGTGCAGGGCACACGCTGAAGGAAGGCCTGACAGCCGCTTGAAGGACACTGACTGGCTGCTATTAGCTTACACTGGAAACCTTTTTTTTGTAAAAGCATGCTAAAGAGACACCAGATATGATTGGCAACTGTCAAAGCACGCTGGCAGTGTTGTTCAGGGCACACGCTGAAGGAAGACCTGACAGAGCCGCTTGAAGGACACTGACTGGCTGCTATTAGCTTACACTGGAAACCTTTTTTCTTTGTAAAAGCATGCTATAGAGACACCAGATATGAGTGGCAATTGTCAAAGTACGCTGGCAGGGTTGTGCAGGGCACACGCTGAAGGAAGGCCTGACAGAGCCGCTTGAAGGACACTGACTGGCTGCTATTAGCTTACACTGGAAACCTTTTTTCTTTGTAAAAGCACGCTAAAGAGACACCAGATATGATTGGCAACTGTCAAAGCATGCTGGCACAGGTCTGCAGAGCACACGCTGAAGTAGGCCTGACACCCAGACGCTTGCATACAACTAACTGCTCTTCTATTACAGTGAAAAAAAAATATTTCTTTAAAATCTAAAGCTTAACCTATTGTAAAAACAGATATGAATGGTGGCACTGACTGTGCAAATGGTCAAGGCATCCAACCTGACACAGAAGCTGGCAGGCAGGCAACTGCTCTTCTATTACAGTGAAAAAAAATTATTTCTTTAAAATCTAAAGCTTAACCTATTTTTAAAACAGATATGAGTGGTGGCACTGACTGTGCAAATGGGCAAGGCATCCACTCTGACACAGAAGCTGGCAGGCAGGCAACTGCTCTTCTATTACAGTGAAAACAAATTATTTCTTTTAAATCTAAAGCTTAACCTATTGTTAAAACAGATATGAGTGGTGGCACTGACTGTGCAAATGGGCAAGGCATCCAACCTGACACAGAAGCTGGCAGGCAGGCAACTGCTCTTCTATTACAGTGAAAAAAAATTATTTCTTTAAAATCTAAAGCTTAACCTATTGTAAAAACAGATATGAGTGGTGGCACTGACTGTGCAAATGGGCAAGGCATCCAACCTGACACAGAAGCTGGCAGGCAGGCAACTGCTCTTCTATTACAGTGAAAACAAATTATTTCTTTTAAATCTAAAGCTTAACCTATTGTTAAAACAGATATGAGTGGTGGCACTGACTGTGCAAATGGGCAAGGCATCCAACCTGACACAGAAGCTGGCAGGCAGGCAACTGCTCTTCTATTACAGTGAAAAAAAATTATTTCTTTAAAATCTAAAGCTTAACCTATTGTAAAAACAGATATGAGTGGTGGCACTGACTGTGCAAATGGGCAAGGCATCCAACCTGACACAGAAGCTGGCAGGCAGGCAACTGCTCTTCTATTACAGTGAAAACAAATTATTTCTTTTAAATCTAAAGCTTAACCTATTGTTAAAACAGATATGAGTGGTGGCACTGACTGTGCAAATGGGCAAGGCATCCAACCTGACACAGAAGCTGGCAGGCAGGCAACTGCTCTTCTATTACAGTGAAAACTAATTATTTCTTTTAAATCTAAAGCTTAAAGGACCACTCTAGGCACCCAGACCACTTCAGCTTAATGAAGTGGTCTGGATGCCAGGTCCTTCTAGGGTTAACCCATTTTTTCATAAACATAGCAGTTTCAGAGAAACTGCTATGTTTGTGAATGGGTTAAGCCTTCCCCTATTTCCTCTAGTGGCTGCCTCACTGACAGCCGCTAGAGGCGCTTGCGTGATTCTCACTGCGAAAATCACAGTGAGAGCACGCAAGCGTCCATAGGAAAGCATTATGAATGCTTTCCTATGTGACCGGCTGAATGCGCGCGCAGCTCTTGCCGCGCTTGCGCATTCAGCCTACGGGGAGGAGAAGAGGAGGATCGGAGGAGGAGAGCTCTCCGCCCACCGCTGGAAAAAGGTAAGTTTTTACCCCTTTCCCCTTTCCAGAGCCGGGCGGGAGGGGGTCCCTGAGGGTGGGGGCACCCTCAGGGCACTCTAGTGCCAGGAAAACGAGTATGTTTTCCTGGCACTAGAGTGGTCCTTTAACCTATTGTTAAAACAGATATGAGTGGTGGCACTGACTGTGCAAATGGGCAAGGCATCCAACCTGACACAGAAGCTGGCAGGCAGGCAACTGCTCTTCTATTGCAGTGAAAAAAAATATTTATTTTAAATGTAAAGCTTAACCTATTGTTAAAACAGATATGAGTGGTGGCACTGACTGTGCAAATGGGCAAGGCATCCAACCTGACACAGAAGCTGGCAGGCAGGCAACTGCTCTTCTATTACAGTGAAAAAAAAATATTTCTTTTAAATCTAAAGCTTAACCTATTGTTAAAACAGATATGAGTGGTGGCACTGGGCAAGTAGGCACAGTATCCAATGTGAACCTCACACAGAAGCTGGCAGGCAGGCACCTGCAATTACATTACACAGGAAAAAAAAAAAAAGCAGCCTGATGTTATAGCCCTAAAAAGGGCTTTTTGGGGTGCTGTCCTTACAGCAGAGATCAGATGAGTCCTTCAGGATTGTAGTGGACACTGAATACCCTAGCCTAGCTATCAATTTCCCTATCTAATCAGCAGCAGCTAAACTTTCCCTCCTCTCACTAAGCATGCAGCTTCAGAATGAATCGAAAATGGATGCTGGGAGGGAGGTTGGAGGGTGTGGAAGGGAGGGAGTGCTGCTGATTGGCTGGAATGTGTCTGCTGACCGAGAGGCACAGGGTCAAAGTTTGCCCAATGATGACGAATAGGGGGTGGATCGAACTGCGCATGTGTCCGCCCGCCGCGGCGAACGCGAACACGCTAAGTTCGCCGGGAACTGTTCGCCGGCGGACAGTTCGGTACAGCACTAGTTGTAAGTGTTGCAAATGCTTACAGGTGAATCCTTGCTATGTTTGTATACTTTTTATTTCAAATTCTATACAATGTAACATTCTTCTTCTTTCACTGGGTAGGTATATTAGTACTTAGGCAATACTGTGCTTGGGAACTTCGTCACTTCGGAACTTTGACACTTCGGAACTTCGGCAACTTCGGAACTTCGGCAACTTCGGAACTTCGGCACTTCAGCACTTCAGAACTTCGGCACTTCGACACTTTGGAAATTCAGTAATTTCACAACTTCGGGGCCTCGGCAATTCGGAACTTCGGCAATTCGGCAATTCGGCACTTCGGCAATTCGGACATTCGGAAGTACCCGAATGTCCGAATTGCCCGAAATTCGTCCGAATACATATCGGACCGAAACGAATTGCACATGTCTACTGAAGTATATCGAGTCACACACAGCTTTTATGCCCAGTCCCATGCAAGGGATTTTCCACACAATAATACAGGAGTTTCTATCTCAGGATCCTCTGTGCCTGAGAGATAATTGCGTAAGAAAAACACTTTAATTTAATTATCTCTCAGGTACAGAAAATCCAACAAAATATAATGTACAACAAAAGTACCCCCACCATACTTATGAACCCCACAAAAAAGTACATTCTCTGATAGCCCCGATCTGAGTGTATAACATATCCAAGAATCACTCAGTTCGGTTTGGTGAAACGGGAATGCTATTGTGGGGATATTTATGGGATAATAATTGTAACAGTTTGAGAATTTCCCACTATTTAAATTCTCAGATCCCTAAGAACGTTAATCGTGTTAAATGAAATTTATATCATATAATTAATATCACAAATTGTTATAAAAATATAATTTTTATTTTTATATTCAAATGATAATAATATACGTAACATGCATGATAATAATCAATGGAATTTCAGTATAACATTAATATGCAATACAATATGGTAATTAAAAACATCTCCTAATGACTAAGATGTAGTTTAGAATCTAAAGCATTAGGTGTCAAGATTGATTTACGACCCTTTCACAGAGACAAAGAATGTGATGTTTCACACACAGAGCTACAGCGTGCAGTGTAATGTAAGGTCGTAAAAAGAAACTTTCAGCTGGCAGTTTAGAAATAACCCTTGCAATGCTGGCTAGACCTCCTAAGTAGTTAAGATCTACTCTTGTGTGATTTTAATTAAAATAACATTTAACCAGTCATCAACCATTTCCTTGATTTTATCCAATGAGAGAAATCTACTATGTTATATTAGCTGATATTTTATTAATTTGTCTAAACAGATATTTAATCTTATTTATAGCAAATCAACACAGCTGGATAATATCACAATATTCTAATATGTGATTAATCACATAAATACATTATTATTGTTTTTATCTGCAGAATAAAAAGCTTAATTATGTATTTCTTATTTAGCTAAGATTTCTAAATCGAAATCTGATCGTGAATTATTCAGTCATATATCATGCTATTAATTTTAATTAATTTGAATTAATTAATTAAATGCCAGTATATTTACCAGTTATGTAGATATTTTCTCATCAGATATTCCCAGGTAGCTAAGTGTCATGGGTCTCTTTCTCTGAGCCTGCTCTCTGCATCTCTCCAAATTTGAATCTGCATCCCAATCTGACTCTCAATCTGACTTCCCAAACTTTCCTTTGTCTTACTTTTTAAAATTTTGCTCAGTACGTCAGTGGTTTATGACCAATCAAAACACTGTAGGCGTGGTTGTCTTCTAATCATTAATTTATTATTTGAACTAAAGGGGGCAGTCTTGTCCCACTAAGCATACCTATCCAGGAAAGAGTTAACTTTTCCTGGTGGCTATTTTTGACGTCATTTACGTTATCTCTATGTTTGCCCTAACTCAAATCTTCTGTCAGATCACACAGTTTTCTTGAGTTTTCTTCAGACTATGCGTCTCCATTTTCTGTAATAATTCCTAATATGACACATTGTGAACTAACAATGAACTCAAACTTATAATGGGATTCTGTACATATAGAAAGTAAAATTTAATTATTTAATCCTCTGTCACCCATGTCTGGGTTTTTAGAATGTATTATATTCCATTAGTACCTAGACAGTCTGTTATCACTTGGTTTGTTTATTACACATTCCATTCAGCTTGGGCAAAGCAGTCAGTTTTAGAGAAAGGATAGAAATTTTGTGTCTCTTTGTTAACTTGAAGATACAAAATGGAGTCTGGTCTATTTAAATTGACTTCAGAATATACACTTTGTATTTCTATCATAGCACAAAATGTCTGCTGATATAAATACCCTGACATAACCCCCCTTTAGTGCGTATCATAGCCAAATAATTTAGCTAATGAGTAGGCACTATGGAAGTCACAAGACATAGTGTGCAATCACATCATTTCTGACATAGGCTCATGCGTGGAATGAACATTTTTGTATATATTTGTACCTGTAAGTGTTTTGAACTTTACGCTTAGTACAATCAACCATAATGACATCATTATCATAACACACCCAATAACAATCTTAATATGGATGAACCAGTCAACATGATCAATAAGGTCAGTATCTAACTCAGAGTATTTAAATGTGTCCACATAAATGTTATCTTTCTTGATCGACATTTGGATAGTGTGGTTGGGCTTATGGTCCAGCAAGAACTTAAGGTTAGGATCTAGAGGGATATCTAGATTCTGGAAGGGATCCACCATCTCATTAGCACTTTCGAGGACGTCAGTGTACACTGGGTATAGCGTAACGTCACCGATGGTAATACGAGAGTCGTGGGGAACCTTGATCAATGATACAGGTGCTGGTAAGGCAATTACTTTATTAGTCACCTGGTCCCTGCGAAAAACACTCATGTTTTTAAGACACGTGCTTACCAACCATTTATCTTTTACTAAGATAGCATGTACTAACGCATTACTGTCGGTTTTTGACATAGTCACTTGACATGTTTCAGAGCCATGTTTAAGGTACTCGATCCCACACAAAGCATTGGTAGAATCGTACACAAAAGGTTTTCCATCACATTGGAAATTATTGTCTTTGAATTTTTCACAGTCATTCAAAATGGGTATTGAATACCAATCTGGTATCCACGGTTGAAAAGCCAAAACGTCTGGGGTTTGGACTTTTACATGGATATTTTCCTTCCATGTACCAACATTGTAAATTGTTTTCATTTGAAAAATGTTTTTGGGAGTTACATATGGTATGGCCAATAAAAAGCAAATCTCCATACGTTCCGGGTCAATTAAGAGAGGTATAGCGCTCCCCATCTCAAAGGCCAGATTTAATTGCATAGGCTCAATTGTTTCTCCATCCACATTGGCAAGCATCGCATGAACAATATCCTTGGATACAAAATACAGAGGTATGCGTCCCCCTGCCAATTCGATCATTCCAGTTTGCACTTCGTCGAGAAAAGCAAGTGTGTGGAACAATATCGTGTCATGCAGAAATAAAAGTTCACGCTTAAATAAGTCATGACTTTGGTGCAACTCAGTGGATTTGGCAATTAACTCCGAATGCAAATTTGTTGTAACAACTGTGTCTTCCACAATAGTTAACACGTCTTGGAGAAGTGTTCTTTGCTGTTTTATCACCTGATGAATGTCGTTAATGTGTTGCTTTAGCGCATAGATTTCCATATCCAGCTTTTGGACGGTAATAGAGTTGGCTGCAGACATTCCAGTTGCGACAACTGCACCAACAGTGGCACAAACTAATGCAACAATTATAGCGGTGAGGAACCTTTTGGGTCGGTTGCTCATCGAAATAGAACTGGATACAAATGGTTTCCGGGCTTGCTCCAAGATGTTTTGCACACGGTCCTGTGCTCTTTGGAGGTGCATCTGGTACCAAGTCTGTAACTCAGGAAGCTGCATCGATGAAATGTTGTACGCCTTCTCGATGGAAATCTTGGGGTCCAAGCTGACGAACACACGTCGGGTAAGGATCCTCTTCTCTGTCAAGATGAACCCTGATGTCTCTTGAATCAGGATGCCGGAGGATGGTCCCATCTCTGCGATCGGGTCGGTCCGTAGCTCTTGGCACAGGAGCAGTACGATCCAGAAACACGCCACATCCTTCTTGGACATCTTTCGACAGTCACGGATCAGGAACTCGTTTCAGACTTATCTACTAATGATTCAAGGTTTGTTAAGCATACAAACTTATAACAGTGTGACATCACTTGGCCTAGGACAACACATTATTACATTCATCACATATGTATTATTTCTAATTCTATTTTTATAACTTCATCCCTCACTATATTTATTACTGACTCCTCAGCAATATGCCTATAGCAGTTAAACAAGCTAGTAACCTGCTTAGAAAATGTAGTTATTGGATGGCAAGGAAATGGTTAATGACATGAACGTACATGAGATCATGGCACATCACAACATTTCACATCATACGATACCACGTGAATCAAGCATTCATCCAGGTTAGTCGTTCACCCTTCTGCATCCGAATCCACACCTATAATCCTTAATTGAGATTTAGGATGACAAGCACGCAACTGGTTAATGTGAACCCACTTTTCAATAAAATCACCATCCTTAGGAATTTTTATTTTATACGCTACCGGGGAAATTTTGTCAATGATGACATATGGCCCTTTCCAAGAAGGTAAAAATTTATTTTCCTTGACTTGATTTCGCGCAAAATTATACAGATAGACTTGATCTGTTATCTCATATTCCTTTTTCGTGGTTTTTAAATCGTAATAGGTTTTAACCCCTGTCGCTGCTTTTTCTAGATTATTTTGGGCAAAAGCAAATGCATGCTGTAAATGCTTGCGCAAATCTTCGATATACTGATGCGTAGTGGCAGCATTGATCAAATTATGATCTGAAGTACGATATAGTAAATGCTGTGGTAAAACCATCTTTCTTCCTGTCATCAATTCAAAAGGTGACAATTTGGTAGCAGTGCTAGGTGTAGCTCTAATCGCCATTAAAACTAGGGTCAATTTAATGTCCCAGTCTTTACCAGACTCCTTAACATACTTCTTCAGAATATTAACGATAGACTGGTTATATCGCTCTACCCCCCCGCTAGACGCAGCGCGGTATGCAATATGTAGCTTTCGTTTAACACCTAGAATATTCCACATCTTAGCCATTACTTCGCTGGTAAAATGACTACCTCTGTCTGACTCAATTCTTTGAGGCAGACCGAACCTGGAAAAGACATGGTTAATCAACAAAGTGGCGCACACGGTACTCGTGTTCTCTTTACAAGGCAAACATTCTATCCACTTTGTGTACATACATGTAACGGTTAACATGTATTTGTTACCTCTTGAAGATCTTGTTACAGGACCTATAAAGTCAATTTGGATATCAAACCAGGGTAATGACACCCCCCTCTTCTGAAGTGGTGCACGATGGGTTGGACCATGGGGTTGATATTGCAGACAAATCAAGCATCCCTGACAGTATGTCTTAACATCTCTCAACATGTGTGGCCAATATGCATAATCACGCAATATCTCATATGTGATCTTATCACCATGATGCCCAGATGTAGGTGCATCATGTGCGTGTTGGAGCATTAACCCTCGGTATACAGTTGGGACTACCCATTGTTGAATACCATGTTTAGAAGTTCTGACCAGCAACCCATCCATGATACTAAATTAGACTTTATATCTCATCAAGATTCGTAAATCTTCATTATCTTTGCAATCCTCATCTGTGATGGGATTGGCAGTAGGGTCTTCTATATGTTTATAGAATATACCAATGACAGGATCGTTCTTCTGACTGGTAATCAGGTCCTCACTAGGAGCTTCTTGACTCCATTGCACGACATTTAAGTTGGCATTATCTCTAGCCTGTCGTCTAGTTATGGCTTCAACGTGAATTGAACCCATGAGATCATCAATGTTTAGGGTTTCACCATTGATGGCTGCTTGTTTTGCCAGTGAATCGGCTAAGTCATTACCATCCTTGTCAATACCTTCTATCTTAGAATGGCCTTTGGTTTTCTTCCAATATATGGTTAAACCATGTTCCTTAACCAACTCATCAATTTTACAAAACAATTTCCCATGTTTAACAGGTTTGTTATTGCTTTTCAGCATTTGGTTACGTTTCCAGCTAGGCAGTTATTCGACGAAACTGTTGCGAACATAGTTGGAATCAGTTATGAGAACAAATTCTTTGATACTATATTCTATTGCCATTTGGATGGTCTTATATACTGCACAGAGTTCGGCTATCTGACTGCTTTTGGGACCGATACTGTATCCTATAGATACATTGGGATAATCACCTATCATACCTGCAACTAACTTCCGTTCAGCACCAGCAACGTGGTGATATGAACAACCATCAATGTATACCCACGGTAGTGGTCGACAGTATTCCTCGTCATAAACTTTATAAGGGGATAGCAATTGCTCTTCTAGGAAGTCATCTCCTGTGTCATTATCATCCAGAGATGGAGCAGTACAATTATGTAATTCTGCTAAACCTTGGGCAACTGGGCTCCTCTTATTATGTTTATAACGGACTTCTAACGGCCATCCCTGTAAGGATAGAGTCCATGCAGTAATCCGACTGTTAGAGAGATTACCGTCTCTAATTCTTTCACTCTGCAGATACTGTAGAGGTTGGTGAGCTGTTTCTACAATTATTTTCTCACCTTGGATATAGCTACGAAAATTTTGTAGTGCCCAGACAGTCGACAATAACGCCTTCTCACACGTGTTGAATTTAACTTCAACAGGTGACAAAGTCTTGCTAGCATATGCAATAACTTTGTTTAAACTGTCCTGCTTCTGATACAGAACCGCACTGATGCTTAAATCGGTATAACCTGTCTCCAGATAGAAGGGTTTACCCCCCTCTGGGTATGCTAAACAGGGTGCCTGAGTGAGCTTCCTCCTCAGTTCACTTACCGCTAGGTCCTGAGGCTCCCCCCAGTTCCAGGTAGTTTCCTTTTTAAGCAGGTGTAAGAGTGGTTTCGTTATTTCTGCGTAGTTATCTATAAACTTACGGGAGTAGTTAGTCATACCAAGGAACGATCTTAATTCCCTGATGTCTGAAGGTGTTTTAGCCTTTAGTAAGGCTTCAACCTTCTTCCTCTGGGGATTTAATCCTTCAGAGGTTACCTCATGTCCGAGGAAATTGACATGGGTGCGGCACCATTGTGCCTTATGTAAAGACAGTTTAATCCCTGCCTCTCTTAACTGAGTGAGAACATGTCTAATCTCTATGATATGCTTATCAAAGGAAGTGCTTTTCAGCAAGACATCATCGACATATGATAATGTTCCTCTCTCGAGTGCGTCAGGCATAGCTTTATGCATGAACACAGCGAATTCATGACCAGAGTTTATGTAACCGAAAGGCATACGGGTCCAGGTATACTGCTGCTTTCCAAATGTGAAGGCCAATTTGTATTGGTCTTCATTATGGACTGGTACAGTCCAATATCCCTGCGCACAGTCAATGGCAGTGAATATTTTGGATCCCTGCATTTGTACCAAACATTGGTCTATGTATGGCACTGGCCAACCAGACATATAGACGCGTTTATTTAGCTGTCGTAAGTCAGCGCATAGACGCCATTGTCCATTAGGTTTCAGAATCCCCAAGATCGGATTATTATACGAACTGTGCACTGGACGTATAATGCCCCTTTCCTTTAAATTCTGAATGATGTCTTGTAGACCATCGTATGACGCTAATGGGAGTCTATATTGTTTGATAAATACAGGTGGTAAATTTGGATCAGTTTGTATTCTGGCTACGTGGAGGTTAGTTAACCCACAATTCGTAGGAATCTTTGGCAAAAATATCTTGGAATTCCAAAAGGATTTTCTTTAGCTGCTGTCGCTCAGCATCGTTGGAGCAACCGTCAGCTAAAGATATTTGCTCTTCTAGCCTTTCCTGAAATCCTGGAAAGATTTCAGGCTGGCCTATCTCATAAGCTTCTTCAAGCCTAGAAGTTAGGTCAGTTCGGTGTTGACTTACCTTTTCTCTTTGATCGTGATATTCTTGTGATTCCTGCTCATTGAGCGGATGATCGAAGGTAATTGATGCTTCTTCGATTTTACACGAGCCGTCTTCGACATTGAAGGGATATGCAGATAGGATAGTGAATAATCCTTCTGGGGAGGAATGGAATATTTGATCGACAATTTCGTCCTCAGTTAAGTATTATTCAGGGATGAGGCCTATAATTTGGTTTTGGAAACCAAATGTATAGTACTCAGCATCCAATGCTAGACCTAATAATGTTCCTTTTGGTAAAGTAACACTATTGGGTGTAACATTGTTGATCATTATACAGGTGGGATTCTTACCAATACTTACCATTGGTGTATGTGTTACCACCATCCCTAATTGTTGTATCCTGTTGGATAAACAGATTAGGGCATCAGAGTTTTCTAATCTCTGACCCTCCTTGACCTGTAGGGGTAAAAGAAAGTTACTTGTCCCTTGTGGAATGGTTATGTCATCAGGTACTTGGATACTTACCGCATATGGGAGTATTTGTCCTGATTTCAGGGCGTTTTCCTCGTGTAGGTATCCACAAGGATTGCCTTTTAACCTTGTCCACAAGTTGGAATTAATCAGGTCAAGGTGTATGGCAAAGCGATGTATGACATCATTGCCAACGTAAACCTGATAGCGAGGTTCGTTTATCACTAGGAATAAATGTTTAACTGTCTTATTTCCGATGGAAATAGATAGTAAACATTTTGCTATCACGTTGTGACTCTCTGATTCGCCATCCAGGTTCTGGATCCACCTGTCATGTGGGGAAGCGTACCTGATCATTTTAGGATTAGCGATCTGCTTTAACAGACTTCTACTAATATAGCTGTTCTCACTCTTTAAGTCCAGCTTTGCATTCCTATTTCTTCCTAAGTCATTTATTTGCATAGGAAAGAATAAGTTGTTATTAACCCTTTCAATTCTGGCAAGGAATTGAGCATGACCTGCCAGATCTACAGATTCAACATAGTCCCTGTGGAGAGAAATGGTTAAAACATCACCTTCCAGAGAGACATTCTGGATCCTCTCTGGAGCAATTCTTACGGAATGCTCATCTACAGGTGCGATTGCATCATTCACCTGCAGAATAGTCACGTCAGGTGACTGACTATTCCTAAAATGTACCTCTATCGAGTCAGGTCTTTCTTCTATTACATGGCAGTTACGATCAGATTGTACATGTGATTTCTCATAGGTTATAGGAACCTTAGCTTGTGACCATACAATTCCATTCACACAGTCAATAATTGTGTTAAGTCTTCTGAGTATGTCTATACCCAGAATAAGTCGGTTATAGGGGAGGTCTACCACTATCACCAGGTGTCTAAAGGTTTTGTTACCTATTTTAAACTTTAACCAAGTATTGCCAATAACATGAAGTGCATTTCCTCCAACACTCAACAGAGCATTGGGGAAAGCTCTTAGCTTCGGCTTATCCATTGCTAAGTCCATTACCTGCTGGAAGTAGGTATTGGATAAGATCGTGGCTTGTGAACCAGTATCTATTAACCCTTTAAAAGGCTGGGGTAACGAATCCTGTATTTCTACAGACATGTAGTACCTTCCTTCATGTTCTTCTAATTCACATAAGAATTTAGAATGTGTCAACATATTACTTGTTTTCCATACATAACCGGTCACAGCAGTAGTTTCTACCTGTACTGAGGAATGCTCAGTCTTACCCACAGGCCCATCCTTTTTAGGAATATCTTGAACTGTCAAGCGGGAACTAGTGGTCGGCATCTCATCAGTTAATCTTTTCAGGGCTGGATCCTGGAAACTAGTGGTTGCTGGGGCTATTTTAGCCTTTGGCTGAAATGAAAAAACAGAGGAACACGTTGCGCCTCCTTCACCCGGAAGTGAAGTGACGGGATAGGCAATAGGTTTCCTAACACAACTATTGTTTATTTGACTGTTAGTACCTGGAAAGGAAACAGGGTTAGGCATTACATCTACTGACAACCTATCCTGTTTAGTCACTGTAGCTATATTTGCTGCGGCACTTGTTGCTGTTGCTGCAGTTGCACAGGTGTCTCTGCAATTGGAGCTGTCTCTAAAAAAGGATTGATAGCAAAGGCTTTGTTAATCTTTGTTATTTGCTCCATTAATTTGCCCATCTGGTCAGTCAATTGACCAACCTGACGACGCAAATTATTTCCCCCATTGCCGTTTTGTCTTTGCCCATTAGAATTTGTTTGGGATGGCTGAGACTGTTGGGAGTTATTGGAAGCAGATTGGTTATTTCTGTTTCCATACCTCCTATTTCCCTGAGGATTCCTTCTCCATTGGGAATTGCCTTGGTTTTTATTAACCCAGGGGCGTTTATTCCCATTGGTATTGGATTTTTCAGAGTTATTGTCAGAGGAGTTTGCAGAATTGCTTCTGGCGTTTTCCTGTTTCTGAGGTTTTGGTGTTTTCACCACCTCAGAATAGGTCCTCTTTTTCTGTTGGGTTTCTAAACCTAACTGAATTTTAGTCTCTGACACCATTTTATCACCAGGTTTCTTAACCTTTGGCTGATTTTCGTCATGTGCATGGTGTATGGTATACAATTTCATGCACTGACTGACTAGCCATTCTAATGGTAGCTTACAATCATAATCTCTTGCGAGATTCATTTGTATGTTTACAGGCATGGCATGAAAATACAGATCTTTGAAGTCTGTGCTTTCATACCTGGGTTTTCTTTGGGCCACGGAGTATGCATTCTTAAGAATTACTAAAAATTCTCTGGGGCTTTGATCTGGACGGCACTTTAAGTTATAAAGCGCCTTCTTTGCAGAAGCAACGGTTTTATACTTACCATATTCCATGATTATTTCATATTTCATCTTGGACCAGGACATTAATTGCATAGCTTGAAGACTTTCTAGAAAAACACGGCACATTGAATCAAAGGTCCATGTAATGAACCATTTCTTTTGAATGTCATCATACATGCCCAATGAATTCATTGCTCTATCATAATTTGCCAGATGTTCAGATATGTTTCCTGAACCTCTAGAAAATTGTGGGACAGTCTCTCTAAGGAACTTAACAACCTTTGGCGATTCATAAACAGGCGTCGTTGATTTACGATTTCTGTTTCTGTTTGTTTCCCTGCGATGTGGTAAACGTCTATGCGATCTGTCTGCTGAAGAGGAATTAGATCCGTACAACAGTGCAGATGGCATATCAGTCACATGGCCTTCAGAGTGGACAGTGCAATCACTTTCACTCCCATCACTCTGAGCTTCTCGTTCACTGTCATAATTCTGATTAGCATCAGAATCCTGCCAGTGTACAGAATCATGTCTGTTTTCATTCCTATCACCTTGAACTGGACTCTCCCTCTCAAGTTTGGCCAAGACAGCTTTCTCAAACTGTTCTGCCCAAGATTGCCAAGGTTGTTTGGCAATGCCAGGAGATGGAGAATTCTGTTTCACAGGTGATATTCCTGAATTACTCCTTACAGACTGTTTTATGAAAACCTGGTCTGGTGTGGGAAAATCATGACAAGGAGGGGATTTATAGATAGTCTTTTCTTTCATTTTTGTGCAACTTTTTGGCACAGAATGATGGCTATCAACCTCACTTGCGCTTTTTCCTTAATCCCTATGTATATTTAGACAAATGGAGGTCATTTAGTTGCTCCAATGGCCATTGGAGGGATGCCCGCCTGCCAACGTCAAGGCAGACCCCCCCTAAGCGGGTCCTAACACTGACCCTTCAGCCTGCTTCCTTGAGCTTCTGGCAAAGATATCTCTAATGAGACAGAAAGGGGTATTTTTTATATACACCCCTTTACTTATTAACCCTTAATAGGGAACACATGGGATGGGCAGCAGCATTGTAACCAGGCTGTGTGATACAAAGTAAATACAAATACAAAAAGAGAAGTCCTGCGCTTAAGCTGCAAGGACTACAACACACATCAGCCCCAATATATAGTAAAAACCAAAGAAAAGAAAATGTTACTTGCGCTTTTTCCTTAATCCCTATGTATATTTAGACAAATGGAGGTCATTTAGTTGCTCCAATGGCCATTGGAGGGATGCCCGCCTGCCAACGTCAAGGCAGACCCCCCCTAAGCGGGACCTCCATTTGTCTAAATATACATAGGGATTAAGGAAAAAGCGCAAGTAACATTTTCTTTTCTTTGGTTTTTACTATATATTGGGGCTGATGTGTGTTGTAGTCCTTGCAGCTTAAGCGCAGGACTTCTCTTTTTGTATTTGTATCAACCTCACTGCCTGATTCCTGGCTTTCCTTTTCATACTCATCCAATTGCATTTTAAGCTGATTTATTTCCTGTGCATATTTATCCATCAAAGCTGTCATTTCGTTTTCATGATCAGCCTGACGAGTTTTATGCTCAGCAAGTAAATCTTGGTATTTCCCATCTTGAATGCCAAATTGTTCACTGTACGTGTCCAGTTTGGTATTCAATACCTTGTTTTCATCTAACGCCTTAAGAAGTGCTGTCATAAAGAAATGCCAAGAGTGTATTATGTACCCCATCTTATTCTCTATGTTCTTTTGTTCAGCAATTACTTTAAGGTTTCTTAGTATGTGTTCATCAGTTATCATCGTGCATTTAGCATCCCATTCAATGCTTTTTAACCAAACATCATAGCTTAAATCATTTTTCATATGTTTATGAATATTGATTAGAGCATTTTTTCTTAGGTCTTCAATTATTTCACAATTATCTGTTACAGATGTATCGCTGCCGCTGGCCATATTTTATACAGTGATTTAATCTCAATACAAAACTCTTTTCTATATTAAGATTAATTGCATGAATTACACAAATATTATTATTGTATATGGAATATAATTTCAACTTAAACGATCTCAGCAGCGGTGCCTCCAATTTGTGGGGATATTTATGGGATAATAATTGTAACAGTTTGAGAATTTCCCACTATTTAAATTCTCAGATCCCTAAGAACGTTAATCATGTTAAATGAAATTTATATCATATAATTAATATCACAAATTGTTATAAAAATATAATTTTTATTTTTATATTCAAATGATAATAATATACGTAACATGCATGATAATAATCAATGGAATTTCAGTATAACATTAATATGCAATACAATATGACTAAGATGTAGTTTAGAATCTAAAGCATTAGGTGTCAAGATTGATTTACGACCCTTTCACAGAGACAAAGAATGTGATGTTTCACACACAGAGCTACAGCGTGCAGTGTAATGTAAGATCGTAAAAAGAAACTTTCAGCTGGCAGTTTAGAAATAACCCTTGCAATGCTGGCTAGACCTCCTAAGTAGTTAAGATCTACTCTTGTGTGATTTTAATTAAAATAACATTTAACCAGTCATCAACCATTTCCTTGATTTTATCCAATGAGAGAAATCTACTATGTTATATTAGCTGATATTTTATTAATTTGTCTAAACAGATATTTAATCTTATTTATAGCAAATCAACACAGCTGGATAATATCACGATATTCTAATATGTGATTAATCACATAAATACATTATTATTGTTTTTATCTGCAGAATAAAAAGCTTAATTATGTATTTCTTATTTAGCTAAGATTTCTAAATCGAAATCTGATCGTGAATTATTCAGTCATATATCATGCTATTAATTTTAATTAATTTTAATTAATTAATTAAATGCCAGTATATTTACCAGTTATGTAGATATTTTCTCATCAGATATTCCCAGGTAGCTAAGTGTTATGGGTCTCTTTCTCTGAGCCTGCTCTCTGCATCTCTCCGAATTTGAATCTGCATCCCAATCTGACTCTCAATCTGACTTCCCAAACTTTCCTTTGTCTTACTTTTTAAAGGAAAATTTTGCTCAGTACGTCAGTGGTTTATGACCAATCAAAACACTGTAGGCGTGGTTGTCTTCTAATCATAAATTTATTATTTGAACTCAAGGGGGCAGTCTTGTCCCACTAAGCATACCTATCCAGGAAAGAGTTAACTTTTCCTGGTGGCTATTTTTGACGTCATTTACGTTATCTCTATGTTTGCCCTAACTCAAATCTTCTGTCAGATCACACAGTTTTCTTGAGTTTTCTTCAGACTATGCGTCTCCATTTTCTGTAATAATTCCTAATATGACACATTGTGAACTAACAATGAACTCAAACTTATAATGGGACTCTGTACATATAGAAAGTAAAATTTAATTATTTAATCCTCTGTCACCCATGTCTGGGTTTTTAGAATGTATTATATTCCATTAGTACCTAGACAGTCTTTTATCATGTGGTTTGTTTATTACACATTCCATTCAGCTTGGGCAAAGCAGTCAGTTTTAGAGAAAGGATAGAAATTTTGTGTCTCTTTGTTAACTTGAAGATACAAAATGGAGTCTGGTCTATTTAAATTGACTTCAGAATATACACTTTGTATTTCTATCATAGCACAAAATGTCTGCCGATATAAATACCCTGACACTATCTAGGTAAAGTTTTGACCAGCCAGACATGAGGCGCTAGCCCAAAACTGTTTCAGGGCAATAGGTGTTCTGGCCGGTATCCATTCGTGAAGTTCCTGTGTAAACACCAAGCAAGGGAATCTCTTCATTTCAGATTACAAATGCTCCCCCGAATGTTGTTCATGTAGGTGGTGGGGAAATAATATGGGCAGCGTCAAAAAGAGTTCCAGGCACTCTACAACCAAGTACTGCTACCCACGTTTAGGAGACAAGATGGCAGCCATTCTTTTGTCTGCCACTTGTTCGGTTATAAGAAATGGCGGCCATCCAGGGGAAGCATTGATTAATTACTTGCCTTGCGGTTTCACACTTAAGTTATTGGTGTGAATTTTCTACTAGGATATAGGGGTGGTCCTCGTTTGGGAAGCGAATGAATTCTGTTCGTATGAAGTACTCCATAATGGTCAAATGGGTCAAACACACAAAATAATGGAAAATGTACGAATAGATGATAAGTTCTGCCACAAAAAGCATAGGGCCAGCGTGCGCTACAATTTCTTATCTGCTACCACTGTGTTTTGTATTTGCTTTGGAGATTTATAAATCTAGTGTGGGCTAAGAAGATATTCCATGGGAGCGTTGAGTTTCCCCATATTACTACAATTGTACACTTTCTTTTGATATTTACAAAATAGCTTAAAGATTTTTAGATGGGTGGGTCATAACACAGAATAATGGAAAAGTTACAGAAATTAATTGTGTATGAATTTGCTAATAAAAAAGGGATGTGTAATCACAGTTAACATATTTATTTAAGGGAAATAAAGTACTTACATTTAATAATGAAATCCTCTTATTTCCTATTTAATTAATTTTTTTCAAATCTGTGTTGATTAAAATCATATGTCATTACTACTCCTGTACAGAATTGTGGCGAAACCAACCTCGCCACTGGTCATTGGAGAAGCATGTTTGCCCGCCTCCTGTCTGCTGACTATGGCACTGGGATGTATTGCCCTTCTAGGAACTGATTTGGGCATATTGTATTTTATTATGCTGCTGCTGGCCCTTTAAGACATACTATGGAGTTACTGGGTGGCCACCATTTCATGTATCAGAGGCACATGGTGAGAACAATGGATGAAGCACATGGTGAGAACAATGGATGGCGGCCATTTTAACTCACAGACACTGTTTGGACTTTTCTACACGGTGCCATCTCGCCGGTATTTGGTGCACAAAGACATCGTGCAGTAGTTTTAAACTATACAACAGGGGACACATTATACAGTAATTATTTTTCATAAAGCCTGTATATGTTCTGCGGAATCTGCATTAAACTGTATCTTCCAAACTACTGAACGGATCTGGGTGAATTTTGGATATGTGGTTCACCCAGATCCTCCGGTTCCGAGGATATATTTTTATGGGGTTATTGCATGTTTTGGGGTCCCTGTGATATGTTTTATAAAACTGTATTTCTCTGCCTGTGATAATTATATTACCCATTGTGTTCAGTAATCATATCACAGGCAGAGGTGAGGATTTTGTTCTGGAGTGTCTGTGTGTATTGTAGGGATTGATTGGTTGTATCTCAAAACCCTGTGGGCAGTACTATGTTTGTGGATTGTGAATAAAAGAGGCTGTATGTGCCAGTACAGTCAGTTCTGCTTGACCTCAAAACGAAGTGTCGTCTCGTTATTGGGGGAATTGGATTGTATGCTGATTGCCAGGAGTGTACGCTGATTGTATACTTTTCCTGTTCAGCTGTCTACAGCATTCATATGCTTGAGAGCATTCGTATGCTTCTCCGGTATGGTGGTTGTGGTGTCTGCTGCAGTGCTTGGAGTACTCAGGAAGCGCTAGGAGCATCCTTCAACGGAGGTACCCAGTCGGGGTGCCCGTTGATCCGTTACAAGAATATTATTTGCTACATTGTAGATAATATCTTTTTTTTTTAATTTGTATTTTATTGAGTGTTTTGCAACATAGAATACAACTTATACAGGGTATGTCTTGGAGGCATGTATTAGTCCTTTGCCTCTTCTATAAGTCAGAGTTCTGTTGCTCATTCAAACGTGTCACACAGGTTGTCTTCAGTTGGGTTTTGTCATTGTCTGGTGTGTGTTCTCGTCTACTGTGAGTTGTTGTGTTTCGGCAGTGTTGTGTAGTCTTGTGTGGCTATGTGTATCTATGGTGTCGGGCTTCAAGGCTATGTGGTTTTGCGTCTCTTAGGTGTTTTGTGAAGTGTCTGAGGGGCAGAGTGTCATGGGTTACCTTCTAGTCCTTCCTTATGTGGGGCTGTCGCTCTCTCTCTATGTGAGTCTCGTGTGGTCTATGAGTCATGTAGCCTAGTATGGGGTTAGGCATGTGGCAGGACAGTCCTTGTTTTAGGGCCGCTCTGCCCTTAGGCTCTCCGGCGTCTTTGCTGGAACCTGGATCCCTCCGGGTCAGGCCGCAGTATTTCTTGGTTCTTTACCCGGTAGGTTCATAGACTTCCAAAACGCCGTGGGATCTTCCCCAGCTGATAGGGTAAGTGTTTCGTGTGCCTTTTGGATGTTCAGCGTTCCATCATCTCCCCAGCGGTACCGGACCTCTGCCTCTCTCAATTTCTTGGCTACTGGTGCCAATTGTCTTCTCGCTACCTGCGCTGCGAAGGGAAGGTCTCCATAAACCGTCACACTGCAGCCCTCGAGCCGGAACACCTTGATCTCTCTGGATTTGTTGAGGATAGCGGAGGATAGTGATGACTATTATGTCTCTTGGTGCCTCCTGTGGTGCTGCTGCCGCCTTCCGTACTCTGAACGCTGAGACCACCATCCCTTTGGTGTCTTTGCTCTTTAGGCCCATCGAGTCCACCAATCTCTGGACGAAGGGCAGCAGGACTTCGTCACCCACTGCGGACATTTTTGCGTCTGTGGCGGGATTCCAGTGCGGTCACCGACAGGGTAAGTTTCTGCACCTTCGTGGCCAGATCCTCGATTTGGTCGTGGGCGTCCTGCATCTGGTGTTCCCTAGTCTGCTCTTTATCTTATATGTCAGAGACCCTCTTGCGGAGGTCTCCTATGTCTGCTTGTGCTTCCTTTAAATCTGCTTTCCAGACTTGCCTTATGTTTTGTAGGAGGCTTTTAATGTCTCCTTTAGTCACTGGGGAGGAGTCCTCGTCGGAATCCGTTTCTGGGTATTCTTCTCCCGGTTCAGGCGAGGTAGATAGGTCTCCCTCCTCCTGGGACGCTTCTGAGGCCTCCTCTTCAACCCGAGCCGCGGGCGCCATTTTGGCTGGAGCCGCGGGCGCCATTTTGGCGGGAGCCGTGTTCGCGGCTGCAGGTCTCTCAAAAGAGAGCCTTATGTCTGGTATTCTCGGGGTCGCTGGCGGCTGGTTTCTTCTGTTTTTGCGCCCCATAGTAGTCTCTGTCGGAGGGTGAGTAGGGATGTCGCCAGTGGTGCTCCTGTATTTCTTTTTCCTGCTCTCGTAGATAATATCTTAAGCAATCAAATGGATACAATTGTGTAATTAAATTAGTAACAGTGTTAGTTAGAATAGTTAGTATATATAGGTTGCAATTGCTCATAAAGTGGTATCGTAATATGATCTGGGATGTATTACAATAACTAAGTAAGAACACACTTGGAATGTCACGAAACTGTTTAACAGCATTTTTCCACGACAAGCAGCTTCTTACAAAATTAGTCAATTTGAGCATAGAGGATTAAATGTAATTTCTTGCAAAATTAGAGGAAAACATTCAATTAAATGTTGCAACCCAACCTACTTAAAGATCATACACTGATGAATGGGTCCTAAGTATGTGTGTCACTCTTAGTGATTATGAGTAATTTAGAAGTTTAGGGGTAAGTACAGATACTGCTGTGCCCATGGAAAATGGTGGATGTTAGGACTGCTATGGCCGCATGGAAAATACTTTTTTTTTTATTAAAGGAACACTATACTGTTAGGAATACATAACTGCTTTCCTAGCACTAAAGTGTCTCTATACCTCTGTGCTCCTCCCCACCCCCTCTCCCATTCCCCCCCACAGCCATGGTAGGATTAAATAACACTTTA
Organism: Pelobates fuscus; assembly: GCF_036172605.1. NCBI lineage: Eukaryota > Metazoa > Chordata > Amphibia > Anura > Pelobatidae > Pelobates > Pelobates fuscus. The sequence goes on from NC_086327.1 coordinate 34,400,807, forward strand.
AAGGTCCCTGGGCCGGGCTCTTCCTCCTCCAACGTCAGCCGATGGGAGGAACCTAAAGTGCACACCTACATTCAAAAGCAAACACTACACACAAGTATACCAGTTCTTTAGAATGGCAACAATGCATAAAAAAGACACAACTGCATTAAAATGTCAACACTGCACACATATACCCCTATATTCAAACACACATACTTTAAGCAAAACATGCTCGCATTCAAACACCCATAAACTGCTCTGTGTTAAAATTCTTGCACCAGGACCCTCTCTTTGTTAGTTCTGACACTGTGTGTAACTGTCTGTCAGGAGACGGGGCTTCTGCAGCTATAGAAAAGGTATACTTATCAGTGCTACTAGAACGGATGACCCCTGAAGAGGCATTGAACGTGTGAAGTTTTTTCTGGACCAGAGAGGTCCAGAACATGACTCACACACCGCATTCACTGTGAGACACCTGGGGTTTATCCTGTCACACAACTACTTTCTGCTCAATAACAAATTCCGCCACCAGATGAGAGGAAATGCGATGGGGACGGCATGTGCCCCCTCATACGCTAACCTCCACCTTGGATGGTGGGAGCAACAAATGAAATCTCTTAACACCTTTACAGAGTACCTACCTAAGATACTCTTATGGCGTCGCTACATTGACAATATTCTAGTTGTGTGGCAGGGTACCCCAGAGGAATTCTATGGCCAAGTCTCACTCTTGAACATCAACAATGAAAATCTCAGATTCACATCCAAATGTGGGGGTCGCTCCCTAAATTTCTTGGATCTTACCATATCCATCACGAAGGAGGGTACACTCCAAACAACCCTCTTAGGAAGCCCACAGCCTCCAATTTCCTACTACAATGGAAAGTTTCCACCCAAGAACTCTAAAACAGGGAATACCTGTGGGACAATACCTACGAGTGCGTAGGAACTGCAGTAATATCTCGGATTTTAAAGTTAAGGCATAAAAACTCAGACAGCAGTTTAAGGAAAACGTTTTCCCTGATAGATCCCTCAAAAGGCCATATAGGAGAGCCCTTGAGGCAGGCAGGAATGATCTTCTGTCTGACTGTCCTGTGAGGAAAGTGAGTCATGAACAACAAAAAAACATCCGCATGATAGCCACATATGATTCAGGGTGGCAGAAGGTCAGGAACTCTATACACAGATTTTGGCCAATCCGACTTAATGATATACACCTTAAGTTCTCGGTCCTAGTATCTATATCACGACAAGGAGAGGCCATAATATACATGATATCTTGGTTCCAAGCCATTGTTCTCCCAAACCACACCCACAGGGCAGATGGTTGGGCAATCCTCCATGCGGTACCTATGGGTGTGGCAGATGTGTGGCGTGCAAATACATCTTGAGAGAATCCAAAACTGTCAGTGATAATATGGGACAATATACCGTCAATATCAAACATTTCTTTAACTGCAACATGGCGGGCCTGGTATGCCTGCTGACCTGTAGCTGCGGTCTGAAGTATGTAGGCAAAATGTTTCACGCATTCAAGGAAAGAATCAAGGAACACGTCAGGTCCCCTAAAAATCGACTTGAAACACCTATCTCTAGACACCTTAAAGAACACCATCGAGGTGACCCTAAAGGTTTAAAGTTTTGTGGTTTGGAGTTGGTTAAAACGGGAACAGCGACGTGGCGACTACGATAACACCTTAAAACAGAGAGAATGTAGATGGATCTACAGACTCAAGACACTCCAACCTCAGGGACTCAATGAAGGTTTCTCCTTCGCCCCATTTATCTAATTACCATTAAAAAATTGTAGATTATGCTAGCTTTAGTGTACCTATAATCTTAATTTTATTAATGACAGGAGGCGAGTATTTGCTTAAGTCTCTCTTTACTAGAACTCCACAGCAGCACAGAAAAAACAACCAATCAGAAAAAAGTTAGGTACTATAAAACTCCCCTCCCCATGCATCATTTCCTCTTTCAAGCTGCGACAAAACAGAATAAAAGGCAGAGAACATCATGGGGAAGAAACGAAGTCCTAGATACGATGAATATAACGATGTCCACCATCCGAGAGACAAGAATGGGTGGGAAATACTCGCCTCCTGTCATTAATAAAATTAAGATTATAGGTACACTAAAGCTAGCATAATCTACAATTTTATAACATGACAGGAGGCTTCGTATTTGCTGTTTCAACGCTCAATTCACCAATCCAACGCTGTTTGTGTCGCTGGTATCTATTGCAGGAAATATCAGAGTAATCCTAATTGGACCTTCCAAGTTCGATAATTGACAGTAGACGGATAAAAGAAAATGCCAGCCGACGAAGCATCTCAATTACGGAAAAAAGTACCATCCGCTGGTAAATCCATTGTATGTGGTTGCGACTTGTTTCCTAGCAGCCGGTCCATGAGCTGGCAAGCTGACCTATCAGCCACCTTCCTGTAGTTTTAATATCAAAGGTCAAGTTCGGACTTGGGGACGCGAGAAGAAACTGTCACCGTCTCAACTCATGATCCGTAAGGCGGTTCCTTTGATCGTGCCAGGGATATTCGGCGATGCGGTCTTGCAGGTAGATCTCCAATTTCAAGGAATGCGCCCAAGTCCACTACCAAAATCGTATTAGAAACCGAGGAGGAACTTTAGTTCCTTCCTGTCCTACCCGGTGATATGTCTCATCCGAGAATAATTTCATAATGCAGGCAAGAGCGTGGCCAAACTAGCCGTATTCTAAGTGATTCTAAGATTCCAAATGGACTGAGTAAACCTTGGACGCAGTAGAGAAAGACTCCAAAGGACGTCCATTCAGGGTTCCGAACTGAACTTGTGTGGAAGGACGGTGGTCGACTATACTGGGAATAGCGAATCCTGGAAACCTTCAAAGGAAGGGAAAAGCCAACCGGAACGCAGATTTCCATCCAGCAATGCCCTCGTCAAAGAGTGAAAGATGTCTGTAGGAGTCGGGGTACACCAGGTACCTCCGTAAAGTCTCATAGATCCCCTCGACGGTAGTTGAAAAAAGGGGGTAGCGCGAATCCAAAAACAGACGGCTCCCGTGAGGGATGAATAGAGTATAAACGAAGGGTCCTCCATCTCCGAACCATGTTCACCAGGTATGCGCTCCGATTTTATCCCAAGATCGTAAAGACCGGAGAAGTCAAGACAAACGAGGATTCCTGATTTACCATATGACCCATACGTACGGTTTTACCCTCAGACCGGGCAATAGTCCTTCCTTAATGTTGTTACCCGAGCAAGGCGGTGCCTGTTTGCTCCATGAAGGTCTCCGTATCTCCCGACATCTTGACATGGGGGAAACTTTCTGCTCAGTTTGCTAGTAATGGTCTGGATATCTAAAACAGAAAGCAAACTCTGTATTATATGGTGCCGAATATGCCAAAAACCTGCACTCTCAAAATACCGGAGGACCATCCGTTAGTGTACCATCTCCAGGAGTGTGTGTAAATAAATGGGAGACTCCCCCCGTTATACCTCTGAGTATTTCTCGCGTGTTTTACAGCAGCCCGGATCCAGTAGATCCATCACGGGAGATAGAATAGAGGGATCTAGTCCAAACATGTAATACTTGCATGACCAGGCAGTCCTCTAGGACGAAGCCAGTAGCGTGGATGGCAGCTCTAATTGAATTCCGGAGGGACGCCCCTCTATGTAGTCATCAATGTCTTGCACAGGCACAAGCCTGTGTGATGAACAAATGGCCGGTACTGTAGAGCGTCGAGTGCATGAAAGAGCCGCGCTCTCTACTACTGTGATCGCATACCGTGAGAGCGTCCGGGTGCTAGCCTGAGCGGGCCGCACCCATTAGTAACCAACAGCAGAGTCTACATCCGAGACCGGTTCTCTCTATGAGAATGGGTCCACCCAACTTGTACTTTGTTTCCAGCCCAGTATCTGGTTGATGACGAGTGAGGGACTGCGCCCTCTAATAACAAATCAGTATCCGGTTCCGTATGAGAGGATTCGCCCACTGCTCCTGAAAATAAATATACTCGGATCGAGGTGATGGAGGGCCGCACCCTCCTGTGGTGCAAACTAGAGTCCCTAGAGATTCAGGGTGACCAAAACCGTAGGGCGCACCAATTACAAATGTCAGCATAAGGCTGAGGGCAATCTGGGAAACAAGGAATGGAAAACTATCAACCAACTATCCGGATCCCGTGCGCGCGCGCGCGGGGTCCTGGTAGGCTGTTGGTAGTCCGAGGAAAGCTGGAGACGTTCTCCGCAATCCACGAGTGCCCGGGAGGTCGGAGGAGACCAAGTCAGGCCTCACGACGACCCGAGCGAATAGGAAAAGGAAGTCATGAAAAAAACAAAACAAAACAAAAAAGCAACAATAAACGAAGATAAGAGAAAATACACCCATTCTATCTCGGATAGAATGTAAACAGCAGGCCGGAAGGTAAGAAAAGTAAATCCCACTGGACAGGGCCAGGAGCTAACCTAACGCAGGAAAAAACTACCGAACCTATAGGGACTCCGGGAGGCATATACAGAGTAGATGGTAAAGACAAGGGAAAAACACAGCTTTCTCCTGAAGGAGTCTGAATACCGGTCCCTGCCGGTGCGAAGTTCTCCTTGGAGACGTGCAGTCGCCGGTTTGGAGTAAACCGTGGATGTGTCCGGGGTCTTCATAAGAAACTTTGCCCTTCCGGCATGAGGTTTAGGGCCTTCACCCTTCCCGCCATATTCAGATGGCCGTATACTGGTGTCCTCTCGAACACTATGGCAATGGTGTTTGCCCGGACACCTGCCTATCTCCATGTCACTGGTGTGCACTGGGTTTTCCTCAGTGATATTACCCCAGGCCTGCGGCCAAAAGGGGTTCGGTACCAATAGCGTAGGCCCGTCCTTAGGGCATAGTCTCAGCAGGTCAAACGAATGGACACAGAAAGGTTAGCCAAGCAAATAGTCACAGGCATAGCCGGCCATCCAAGTAGGCACCGACATAGCAGGCTATCCAATGGGGCACAGACATAGCAGGCCATTTTATTGGGCACAGGTATTGCAGACCAATCTTATGGGCCAGACCTAGCAGGCCAATCTTATGGGCACAGACATAGCAGGCCAATCTTATGGGCACAGACATAGCAGGCCAATCTTATGGGCACAGACATAGCAGGCCAATCTTATGGGCACAGACATAGCAGGCCAATCTTATGGGCACAGACACAGCAGGCCAATCTTATGGGCACAGACACAGCAGGCCAATCTTATGGGCACAGACACAGCAGGCCAATCTTATGGGCACAGACACAGCAGGCCAATCTTATGGGCACAGACACAGCAGGCCAATCTTATGGGCACAGACACAGCAGGCCAATCTTATGGGCACAGACACAGCAGGCCAATCTTATGGGCACAGACACAGCAGGCCAATCTTATGGGCACAGACATAGCAGGCCGTTCTTATGGGCACAGACATAGCAGGCCAATCAATGGGGCACAGACATAGCAGGGCATACCCCGGTGTTGTATTCCGACAATAGCAGGGGGTCAAGCTGTGTAGAGCCCCCTATATGTGTAATGAAAACCAGGGAACCTAGGGTGAAATAACTCCAATATGCAAACCCCCCTAGGCAGAGGTAATGTGTCTACAGATATACAGGAAACTGTTAGACCTTAATGCTTGTGGCCAAAAATAAGGATATCCTGTTGCAGGAAAACTCAGAAGTACAGGGTGTATTGCCTACAGGCTGATCTCCAGCCCTTGAAGAAATATAGAAGTAAAAATATATAATATATATGTTTGATCACATAATTGCTATATGTCTCTATATGGATATGCACCCTGAGCAGGGTGGGAGGTGGTCCTCCCAGACTGCCAGCGAATTAGGTTGGGGTCTGAATACACCCTGCCTATAGATGGGGGAGGAGAAAACCCCTCCACAGACCTCCGCCAAGAACGGTACTGGCGGGGAAGGAGCTGCGCGTGGGCACACCCCCCGCCCCCACGCGGTCCGCAGGCGGAGGCGGCCGCAGTGAAGCCTCTACGTGGAGGAAACGATCCGACCACCGGGTACTCGCGCTCACTCGCGAGTACCCCTGCGACCGCGTAGAACACACAGGACCCACGTGGTCCGCGGCGGAGACGGCTGTCGCGAAGCAGCCATGTGGGAAAGAAGATCCGGTCGCCGGGTACTCGTGCTCACTCGCGAGTACCCCTGCGACCGGGTAAAACACACGGGACCCACGGGGGGGGGACGGCTGCAGCGAAGCAGCCACGTGGGAAAGAAGATCCGGCCGCCGGGTGGTCGTGCTCACTTGCGAGCATACCGGCAGCTGGAAAAAACACACTGGGCTGGCGGAGATTAACTCCGCGGTCCCAGATCTCGGGGGACAGAGGAGGCAAATGCTTTGGAGGTAGAAGCAGCGATGATCCGAAGTACAGACACCGAAGAAAAATCCCACAAGGCCTATAACCTACTGCATTTACAGGAAAAAAATCCCATAAGCACAAAACACACTGCATTATAAAAAATAAAATGCCACAAGGCCTATAACCTACTGCATTTACAGGAAAAAATCCCATAAGCACAAAACACACTGCATTATAAAAATAAAATGCCACAAGGCCTATAACCTACTGCATTTACAGGAAAAAATCCCATAAGCACAAAACACACTGCATTATAAAAAATAAAATGCCACAAGGCCTATAACCTACTGCATTTACAGGAAAAAATCCCATAAGCACAAAACACACTGCATTATAAAAAATAAAATGCCACAAAGCCTATAACCTACTGCATTTACAGGAAAAAATCCCATAAGCACAAAACACACTGCATTATAAAAAATAAAATGCCACAAGGCCTATAACCTACTGCATTTACAGGAAAAAATCCCATAAGCACAAAACACACTGCATTATAAAAAATAAAATGCCACAAGGATAAAGCACTGTATATAAAAATAAAATGCCATAAGGATAAAACATACTGCATTATAAAGATAAAATGCCATAAGGATAAAACCTACTGTATATAAAAATAAAATGCCACAAGGATAAAACACTGTATATAAAAATAAAATGCCATAAGGATAAAAACCTACTGTATATAAAAATAAAATGCCATAAGGATAAAAACCTACTGTATATAAAAATAAAATGCCAGAAGGATAAAACATACTGCATTATAAAATAAAATGCCATAAGGATAAAACATACTGCATTATAAACATAGAATGCCATAAGGATAAAAATATTGCATTTACATGAATACAATCCCACATGGATAGAACATACTGCATAATAAGAATAGAATCCCACAAGGATATAACATACTGCATATAAGAATAAAATCCCCTAAGGATTACAACAATACTGCATTTATAAGGCTAAAAGACTGAATATAAGCAATAAAAACCCAAAGCCACCCACTATAAGCAGGAGGCAGTGGTACTCTGACCTGTACTGACTGCAGAGCAGCAAAGAAAGAGGAAATGATGCATGGGGAGGGGAGTTTTATAGTACCTAACTTTTTTCTGATTGGTTGTTTTTTCTGTGCTGCTGTGGAGTTCTAGTAAAGAGAGACTTAAGCAAATACGAAGCCTCCTGTCATGTTATAAAATTATTACCATTACCCTGATAATACCTGATCTGTTTAGATTAGCCCCACTTATATTCACTAGTGTACTGTATTTCAGTCATTCTACTTTACTTTACGTTTATGTATTTACCTGGATACCACTCTCTTTCAATTCTATGATAATTAGCTAGTCGGATTACCACACTAAACCATAGGTCCCATAGAGATACCTATATACTTCTCAGATACTTTTTATATACAGTATACAGTTCGGATACCTTGATCTAATTACAATAATTTCCCAATAAAACTATTTAGGACTACTAATGTTACCGATGGGGTATCACCATCCTTACAATCGTCCTACAATTTATTAGGATAAACTAATGACTAACCCTCGGATATCACATGGACATGTTTATATGCTGTTAATTTTCTGTTATGTACTATTTCTCCTGTGATTTAAATCAAGCTTAATGGACAGTTGGATGACCAATTGAATAATATTCACTGATATACACGTCTGTATCATATACAATTTCCTTTGGAATGATGTAGTGTACAATTGGACCTTTTCTGTATAACATTACCTAAGTATTCTTGGGATATACATGGAAGGAGACTGAATATGCCAACAGTTCTCCCTATACAGAGTTACTTTCTATGTTAAGTTAAATTTATTTACCAGGCTGGTAAAAATTACAAGTGCTCACACATGCGCACTGGAACCCGTATCTGGAAGGAATGAAATGCTCTGACATCACCGTTGGAGTTACCTCGCTGATTGGATCCTTCCAACCCAGGGCGGGACCTACTTACCTTTAAAAACTGACCTCCTGTGGATGCCGGATATTAGCTCTTGAGAAAGGCGGAGTTTACCGCCGAAACGCGCATCGGCTACCGATGCTTATACTTTATTTTTAATTCACCTATCTGGACTGCTGCTCCGATCCTGAGTTTGCGTTTAGACATAAGGAGGGGGATTAGTAGGGGAGTGCAGGGGGAGGTTTTTGACCTTCGTATAGCTAACAAATTATTTACTTATTTTACTACCCTATTGGCTTTTTCCCTCGTGTCTCTTTTCCTCTAACGGTGCTATACTCTATCATGGCTACTTACCTGCATGGACGACTCCCTATTAGGGGTCATCCATTCTAGTAGCACTGAGAAGTATACATTTTCTATAGCTGCAGAAGACCCGTCTCCTGTCCCTACTTGGGTGGTCTCTGTACGAGATTGTCCGCCCGAGTGTATTGGGCGCTGAGATAGAGGAGGGGTTCGCTCATTTGAAGATTTTATTTATTAGCTATTTACTATTCTTGTAATAGAGGATTAACCCACCGCACTAAAGGTTTATCCAAGTGAGAGTGAGACCAAGCTGGGGCTTACTAATACACCCTATCCGACACCCTTAATATCTGAGATGCTGTCAGGGTACCTGTAGTCTCTACCTCTGAGAGGGGTAGAGACTTAGACGTTTCTCCTTCCAGAAGCTCTGTTTCTCCCGTTCCTCGCGGTTCCCTCGGTCGTTTACACGCCGGCCGCGAGGGAGCTACTTCCTTTTATGACGCGACGCTCAATAGCCGACGTCATGACGCTAATCCAGTCCGACTTGCCACTCAAGTCCGGAACACGAATCAGGACTCGTCGGAGGCGTGATTACTCTCTAGAGCCAGGGTATTTAATGGAGCTTTCCGCATTTGCTCATTGCCCTGTCGTGGTTCTAGCCAGTCTAGTCACACAGTGCTCTTGTATCCTGATTGTCTTTTGGTTCTGACCCGGCTTTGTTATTACTCTCCTGCTTCTCTGTTATCCTTTGACCTCGGCTTGTCTCTCGCTTACCTGTCTTCTCGTTCCCTCGACCTCGGCTTGTCTCTGACCATTCTATACGTAGTTCTTACGTTAAGTCCGGCCATTCTAAGGTCCGGTATACGTATCTCTCTACTCTTTGTACTCTGCGTGTTGGATCCCTGCCCCGATCCTGACAGATGCTCACCTAATTTGGGACTACCTATCTCAGTTATAAGTGAGAATACCAGGTCAAATATATAATTGTCCTCTTTTTCTCCGTACTTGTTCTAATTGTGACCATATTTCACACCGCTACATATTTTAGTTCTGGAGTGCTCTCTGTGTAGAGTAGCAGTGATTTATCAAGTGCGTATTGGAATCACCTATTGTATTTTCACTATCGGCATCTCCAACCTCCTTACCATACCATTAAGTACCTATTCACTATTGGGGTAGCACACCCACCTTTTCTTATCCTTGTTTCCTCCCCCCTTTATAGCACTATTACTTTTGTTTAGACTTGTCAATATTTATATTAATATTAATTTATATTTATATTTATATTAATATGAATAACAATTTCCTCCTGTCAAGTCTAACTGAGCTGCGTTCTACACTACGCTCTCAGATCTAACCTGAAACTACCCTGTATCCTACTGCCTTAATCTTCTCCTGTGTAATACAGCCAACTCTGTATTTTACCCATCTGGGATAAGAATCAGTAACTTGCTATCCTTGCAACATTTTGATTCTAATTACCTAATACAAGCTGCTACTTTTATAGCCATTACCTCTGCGGCTAATAGAGTTTACAGTGGTAGCGTCTATACTTAGGGTTTAATTCCCAGCAGTCCTTTTTAATTTCACTTTGATCACAGTTTTTTGCACACTTTATTTTTGTGTTTAATAAAGTTTATTATCTTATATTGATATATTGAGGTTGTTTAGTGAGGTAGGTTGGCTCCTTTAGTTTGGAGCTAATTTTCCTAATGATCTATTTTCTATTGTTTCTTAGTAAGTTATGGTATTTGTTACAGCAGCCCTCTGTTTCCCCAGTGGTTATATTGTTTCCCCTTTTCTACCGAACCCAAACACAAAGCTATTTCCCCATGTTGTTCGTGTGCCGAACTTTGTGTCAAAAGAACAGACCACCCAGGACAGTCGTGTGCCTTCAATTATCCCCTTAACCTTTCTGACCCTGCAATTCACTGAACAGACCATAAGGTTCCCTCTGGTTATGTGGGTGGCCGTCGTACATATGGATGAACACGAGGCGACGGCCATCTTCTTTTGTTAAATGACCCAGCTGTGTTTTGTTGTCGAGTGCATGGAACTATTTTGGGACGCTGAATCCTCCATACAGCTCATGGGTTGACTAAAATTCAGCTGAAAGACATATGGTTGGATACAAAAGATTTACCGAATGACGGGGCACACAACCCTGTAGGATACAAACACTATTTAGAACACAATTATCTACCAGGTAGAAGGGAGAGACTGTATGCTGTATGTGGGAGTGACCCAAACTGTATGTATGCCATGATTGTTTTTTGTCCCTTGTGTGCCGGTGCTCCATCAGGTCCAGTGGATGTTCTGAAAAGTTGTATAAAATCCAACCTGTACCAATAAACCTTCAGATGTACCCTCAACTTGCAGCCTCCTTTTTAGGGGGGACTTTCAAATGGATTACTCAAAACAAATAGAGTATTTTAGGCTTTTGACGGCCAGATGAGGTCACGGTTCCTGTGTTTGTATTTGTTATCTAGTTGGCTCCTGACCTTGGCTTTCTTATCATGTATCCTGACTTCTGGCATCCTCTGACTTTGGCTTACCCTCGACGATTCTCATGCTTGAGTGCTTACCTGTACTGCGACTTGGAGCAATATCCTGCACAGCCCCCGTGCACAGACTCACAGGCCAGGTCTTACCTGACCACCTTGACCTGTGTTTAATTGAGCATATATCTCTGCCTACTGGACTCCCAACTAAGGTTAGCCGTTACAGCTTTCACTACGTTGATTTGCTATGTGATTTCTAAGTTTTTCTAAGAATTTGATTTTTGTTTTATTTCCCTCAGATTGGTATAGTTAATTTCAATAATACTAGAACGATCAAATGCTATCTTAATTCCTAGATAGTCTATACATTTTTTTTATCCTAGTCAAATTTATATGAGGTTTTTAATGTTCTCTAACTTGGCTGGGAGTAGATTAAGCGTTAATATTTGCATTTTGGATAAGTTGATCTTGTAATTTGAATAATATGAATATATCTGTATTGTTTTTAATACTGCTGGAATAGAGTTTTCTGGTTTAGATAGGGTTAAAAGAGCATCATTCGCGTAAAGAGTTATCTTCTAATTGGAGTTGTGAACTTGTATTCCATATATGTCAGGGTTGTTTCTGGTCATTACTGTTTTAGGTTCCATTAAAAGATCATATAGGAGCGGAGCTAGGGGGCTTCCTTGCCTGGTCCCATTTTTAATGGAGAACCAATCGGATTTTATTAATGGGCCAATTACTCTAGCTTGTGGTCTAGAATACAATAGCATTGCATTCTGTTAAAATTGACCAAATATCCCAAAAGTTGTTAAAACCAAGTCTAGAAATTTCCATTTTATTCTATCGAATGAGTTTTTGGCATCAACTGCCAAAAAGGCAGTGTCGATCTTGGTTTGCTTGACTCTATGAATTAGATTAAACATTTTCCTTGTATTGTCGGTAGAATTCTATTTTGAATAAATTCAGATTGGTCTTTTTATATAAGATCCAAAATCACGGTTTTCAGTTTTCAGCGTGGATATTAGAGAAAATGTTAAAGATCTAAATTTATAAGGGGAATTGGTCTATAATTATTGGTATATGAAGGATCCTTTCCAGGTTTCTGTATAGGAATAATTGAAGCATGTAACAATTCACTGTGAATGTCTCTATTATTGGATATACTCAAAATGTCTCCAACAAAAGATGAGCGATTATATCTTCTATTTTTTGATAAAAGGAAGATGAGTAACCACCTGGGCCGGTGATTTTATTGGTTTTAAATTTTTAATCGTATTATTTATTTCTATTAAGGAGAATTGTCTATTTAATTTTGCTAATTTGTCTTTTAAATAGTTTGGGGAGTTTTAAGGTGTTAAACATTTTCATTGAGCAGTTATCAATAGGATTGCAGTCCTTTATAGTATAAAGCAGTGGTGTACATAACAGGGTCGCAGGGGTCGCGGCTGCGACCGGGCCCGGCCCACCATGGGGCCCGGCCGCCCCTGTGTGTTATTGAGTCTGTTTGATGTCTGTTAGTGAGTGTGTGTTTGTCAGTGAGAGTGTATGTTTTGTAAGTTAGTGTGTATGTATGTCTGTCGCTGACTGTGTCTCTGTCAGTAAATGTGTGTGTCTGTTAGCTAGTGTGTATGCGTCTGTTCGTGAGAGTGTGTGTGTGTCTTCAGCACGTACCTTTCTCCAGCGCCAGGCTCCCTTGGCGCAGGGGATTCCTCCACCTCTCAGCTCCGAATGCGCATGCGCGGCAAGAGCCGCGCATGCATTCAAACCGCCCATAGGAAAGCATTACTCAATGCTTTTCTATGGACGTTCAGTGTCTTTGAATCGTGGAAGCGCCTCTAGCGGCTGTCAGTGAGACAGCCAGTAGAGGCTGGATTAATCCTCAGTGAAACATAGCAGTTTCTCTGAAACTGCTATGTTTTCAGCTGCAGGGTTAAAACTAGAGGGACCTGACACCCAGACCACTTCATTGAGCTGATGTGATCTGGGTGTCTGTAGTGGTCCTTTAAGTGTGTGTGCATCTGCATGCACTGGCGTACATAGCAGCCTTTCAACCCCTGCGACCAGGTGCCCGCCGTAATGTGTTGCAGCCCCGGCCCGCCAGTGTAAGCGCAGGGGCTTAGGGGGGGCCCACGGATCGATTTTCGCACCCCATGGGTGATGTGTACGCCACTGGTATAAAGTGAACCTATGTGTGCATGATTGGCTGCCTTTACCTGTGTGTGTGTGTTTGTGACTGACTGTAGCTGTGTGTGTGATTGCATGCCTGTAATTATGTGTCTCTGACTGTGTGCATGTGGCTTTGACAGTGTATGTGTATAACTATATGCATGTTACTGTGTGTCTGACTGTGGCCTTTGTGCACGTGAATCAGCAAAAATACACACCAACATTCACACATGGGCCTACATGATTTTTTATTTGAACTAAATACCCATCACACACAGTAAAAACACCCATCACACATATCATACAGTTAATACACCCATTACAAATATCACACACAGCCATCACACGTATCACAAACAGACAACACACACATAAACGCATTACATCATAGTATTGTGAGATTTTTTGCAGTAGCGCTCTGTCATTCAAAATGCATGGTTTAAAGTTGGGGAGCACTGTGATACGCTAACAGGCTCATTACTCGGAGTTATACTGTTGTGGAGCTCTGTCATACTCACACACTGCACATTACTTTGAGTTTTATTGTTGTGGAGTAATTCTTATTTTAATAAATTCTGCATACAAACACTACACCCCAATATACACACTATACATGGATGAGGTGTTGTAAACGTTTTTAGCACAGGGCACCTAAAGGCCTAAGACCAGCCCTGATAGTCTGATTTAAGTCTGGTAAGAATCCTACTTGCGACCCGTTTTTTCTCTCCTTAAGTTTAAAGGGTAATCCAGACGTGGACCCCTTGCTCACGGTGCCTAGAGAGATATCAGCTAAGCCTCACTGATGATGCCTAACAAGGTTGAAACGATCGTCTGGGGTTGCTGTATCTCTCGTGCAGAGAGAACTTGCTGGCATTTCGGATCTGGACTGCTCGTATGGGTGGGACCAGTCTGATATGCTTCAGATATGTTCTCTCTGTAATGGCACAAGATGAGCTAAAACCAGCTTGAGTTCTGAGCGGGGACCCACCGAAGGGCAGGCTATTTCAGCTGCTGTTTTTTCTCTGGTAAGAATCCTAGTTCCATTTCTACCAATATACACCATTTATAGAAAATACCTCTTTGTATGCTACACAGCAGTCACATATGTGGAAACCCTGATTGTTGAGAAAACAGGATGGGGGTTTGCTTTCATGCAAGTTGTAAGTCAATGTAATTTCCTTTCAAGTGTGGCTCAAGAATGAGAAGGTGGAAGTCAAACAAACCCCTTTAAACTCTGTCAATACACTTGGACCTTGTTTTTAAACTTTGGTTTTATTATTGCCTGTTAGTGATGTACCGAACTGTCCGCCGGCGAACTTAGCGTGTTCGCGTTCGCCACGGCGGGCGGACACGTGCGCAGTTCGATCCGCCCCCTATTCGTCATCATTGGGCAAACTTTGACCCTGTGCCTCTCGGTCAGCAGACACATTCCAGCCAATCAGCAGCACTCCCTCCCTTCCACACCCTCCAACCTCCCTCCCAGCATCCATTTTCGATTCATTCTGAAGCTGCATGCTTAGTGAGAGGAGGGAAAGTTTAGCTGCTGCTGATTAGATAGGGAAATTGATAGCTAGGCTAGGGTATTCAGTGTCCACTACAATCCTGAAGGACTCATCTGATCTCTGCTGTAAGGACAGCACCCCAAAAAGCCCTTTTTAGGGCTAGAACATCAGGCTGCTTTTTTTTTTTTTTTTTCTGTGTAATGTAATTGCAGGTGCCTGCCTGCCAGCTTCTGTGTGAGGTTTACATTGGATACTGTGCCCACTTGCCCAGTGCCACCACTCATATCTGTTTTTACAATAGGTTAAGCTTTAGATTTAAAAAAAAATATTTTTTTCACTGTAATAGAAGAGCAGTTAGTTGTCTGCAAGCGTCTTGGTGTCAGGCCTCCTTCAGTGTGTGCTCTGCAGACCTGTGCCAGCGTTCTTTGACAGTTGCCACTCATATCTGGTGTCTCTATAGCGTGCTTTTACAAAGAAAAAAGGTTTCCAGTGTAAGCTAATAGTAGCCAGTCAGTGTCCTTCAAGCGGCTCTGTCAGGCCTACAGTGTGTGCTCTGCAGAACTGTTACAGTGCAGATTGCCAATCATATCTGGTATCTCTATAGCGTGCTTTTACAAAGAAAAAAGGTTTCCAGTGTAAGCTAATAGTAGCCAGTCAGTGTCCTTCAAGCGGCTCTGTCAGGCCTTCAGTGTGTGCTCTCCAGAACTGTTCAAGTGCACATTGGCAATCATATCTGGTGTCTCTATAGCGTGCTTTTAAAACCGAAATCTTTTTTTCACTGTAATAGAAGAGCAATTGAATGCCTGCCAGCTTCTGTGTCAGGCTGGATGCCTTGCCCATTTGCACAGTCAGTGCCACCACTCATATCTGTTTTTACAATAGCTTAAGCATTAGATGAAAAAAAAATATATTTTTTTCACTGTAATAGAAGAGCAGTTGCCTGCCTGCCAGCTTCTGTGTCAGGCTGGATGCCTTGCCCATTTGCACAGTCAGTGCCACCACTCATATCTGTTTTTACAATAGCTTAAGCTTTAGATTAAAAAAAATATATTTTTGTTCACTGTAATAGAAGAGCAGTTGCCTGCCTGCCAGCTTCTGTGTCAGGCTGGATGCCTTGCCCATTTGCACAGTCAGTGCCACCACTCATATCTGTTTTTACAATAGCTTAAGCTTTAGATTAAAAAAAAATATTTTTTTTCACTGTAATAGAAGAGCAGTTGCCTGCCTGCCAGCTTCTGTGTCAGGCTGGATGCCTTGCCCAGTTGCACAGTCAGTGCCACCACTCATATCTGTTTTTACAATAGCCTAAGCTTTAGATTTAAAAAAAAAAAAAAAAATTCACTGTAATAGAAGAGCAGTTAGTTGTCTGCAAGCGTCTTGGTGTCAGGCCTCCTTCAGCGTGTGCTCTGCAGACCTGTGCCAGCGTACTTTGACAGTTGCCACTCATATCTGGTGTCTCTATAGCGTGCTTTTACAAAGAAAAAAGGTTTCCAGTGTAAGCTAATAGCAGCCAGTCAGTGTCCTTCAAGCGGCTCTGTCAGGCCTACAGTGTGTGCTCTGCAGAACTGTTACAGTGCAGATTGCCAATCATATCTGGTGTCTCTATAGCGTGCTTTTACAAAGAAAAAAGGTTTCCAGTGTAAACTAATAGCAGCCAATCAGTGTCCTTCAAGCGGCTCTGTCAGGCCTACAGTGTGTGCTCTCCAGGGTCCATCTGACCACTGATACCTGGTCTGCAAAGCATGGTCAGGGCAGGTATATCACCTACACTGCGCATTGGGTAAACCTGCTGACGGCTGCCAAGCAAGGAATGCGTGGCATTGCAGAGGAGTTGGTGACACCGCCACGACTTGCAGGCCGTCCTGCTGCCACCCCCTCTACTCCTCCTACTCCATCCTCTTCCATAACCTCCTCGGCTGAGTCCTCTTGTGCTGCTGCATCTTGCTCCACATCAACGGCACCCCCCCCCCCAGCTCCCCAGGTACTATTCCACATCCCGGATACGGCAGTGTCACGCCGTCTTGGGTTTGACTTGCTTGAAAGCAGAGAGTCACACCGGACAAGCACTCCTGTCCGCCCTGAACGCACAGGTGGAAAAGTGGCTGACTCCGCAGCAACTGGATATCGGCAAAGTGGTGTGTGACAATGGAAAAAATTTGATAGCGGCATTGAAGTTGGGCAAGTTGACACATGTGCCGTGCATGGCACATGTGTGTAATCTGATCGTACAACGCTTTGTGCATAAGTACACAGGCTTACAGGATGTCCTGAAGCAGGCCAGGAAGGTGTGTGGCCATTTCAGGCGTTCCTACACGTCCATGGCTCACTTTGCCGATATCCAGCGGCGAAAGAACATGCCAGTGAGGCGCTTGATTTGCGACAGCCCTACACGTTGGAATTCAACACTCCTAATGTTCGACAGCCTGCTCCAACAAGAAAAAGCTGTTAATGAATATTTGTATGACCGGGGTGCTAGGACAGCCTCTGGGGAGCTGGGAATTTTTTTGGCACGTTACTGGACGCTCATGCGCAATGCCTGTAGGCTCATGCGTCCTTTTGAGGAGGTGACAAACCTAGTCAGTCGCACCGAAGGCACCATCAGTGACATCATACCATTTGTTTTCTTCCTGGAGCGTGCCCTGCGAAGAGTGATGGATCAGGCCGTAGATGAGCGTGAAGAGGAAGAGTTGTGGTCACCATCACCACCAGAAACAGCCTTATCAGCATCGCTTGCTGGACCTGCGGCAACGCTGCAAGAGGATTGTGAGGAAGAGGAGTCAGAGGAGGAATGTGGCTTTGAGGAGGAGGAGGAGGAGCAAGACCAAACACAACAGGCATCCCAGGGTGCTCGTTGTCACCTATCTGGTACCCATGGTGTTGTACGTGGCTGGGGGGAAGAACATACCTTCAATGACATCAGTGAGGAGGAGGAACGGGAAACGAGTAGCTCGGCATCCAACCTTGTGCAAATGGGGTCTTTCATGCTGTCCTGCCTGTTGAGGGACCCTCGTATAAAAAGGCTGAAGGAGAATGACCTGTACTGGGTGTCCACGCTACTAGACCCCCGGTATAAGCAGAAAGTGGCGGAAATGTTACCGAATTACAACAAGTCGGAAAGGATGCAGCATTTGCAAAATAAATTAAAAAGTATGCTTTACACAGCGTATAAGGGTGATGTCACAGCACAACGGGAATCTAACAGGGGGAGAGGTGGAAGTCATCCTCCTCCTCCCACGACCACGCCGGCAAGGACAGGACGCTATAAAGACGTGTTGTTGATGTAGGACATGCGGACCTTTTTAAGTCCTACCCATCGCCACAGCCCTTCGGGATCCACCCTCAGAGAGCGACTCGACCGACACTCTGAGGAGCGATGAACCCCTTGACTACTGGGTGTGCAGGCTTGACCTGTGGCCTGAGCTATCCCAATTTGCGATCGAACTTCTGGCCTGCCCCGCTTCAAGTGTCCTGTCAGAAAGGACCTTCAGTGCAGCAGGAGGTATTGTCACTGAGAAGAGAAGTCGCCTAGGTCAAAAAAGTCTAGATTACCTCACCTTTATTAAGATGAATGAGGGATGGATCCCGAAGGGACAGACACTGGGCGATACATTCGATTAAAAAAGGCCTGATGAGATGAGCTGCCTTGGGCTAAAAATGGTCCACACGCTGCTGTATTTTAGCTCTGAATGACGTTTGACTTGCGTGACTTATCCGCCACCAACTAGGGTTCAAGCCACCATGTTTTAGGGCACTTTCTGCCTGTGAAACAAACATCAATTTTTCTGGCCGCTGCTACAGCAGCGGCTGCAACAATACCAAATTTTTCAGGCATGTGTACATGCCTAATTTTTAGGCCCACTGGTGCAGCACTGTGGCTTCAAAAACCAAACCGAAAAAAAATCCTCCAAGATGGCACCAATATACAAGTGGTCTAAGCATCTTCCCACCTTGGCCTAAAAAGGGGAGGTGATTCCACAATTAAAAATCGCTGCCATATACACGTCCACTGATAGGAGACGCGGGAAGGTATTAAAGGGAAAAGGGAAGGTATTAAAGGGAAAAGGGAAAAGGGAAGGTATTAAAGGGAAAAATCGCTGCCATATACACGCCCACTGATAGGAGACGCGGGAAGGTATTAAACTGATATGAACAATACTCCACTCCTAGCAGTAGGTCCGTCCCATTGTGATTTATGCCCCCCACCCACCGCGCAGGGATGGGGGCCGGGGGGGAGGAAAGTAGGCCCCCCCCCATTGTGATGTATGGCCCCCACCCACCGCGCAGGAGTGGGGGCCGAGGGGGGGAGGACAGTAGGTCCCCCGATTGTGATTTATGGCCCCCACCCACCGCGCAGGGGTTGGGTAGGACAGTAGCTCCCCCCAGTGTGTATCATGGGCTTTGAGGACAGGTGTCAATCCCTACCTGCCAAGTGACCCTATGTAGGGGGAACAGTCTCTATTCTGCTCTGTGTCAGTGTGTATCATGGTCTCTGTGGACAGGGAACAGTCTCTATTCTGCTCTGTGTCAGTGTGTATCATGGTCTCTGTGGACAGGGAACAGTCTCTATTCTGCTCTGTGTCAGTGTGTATCAGGGGCTTTGAGGACAGGTGTCAATCCATATCTGCCAAGTGACCCTATGTAGGGAGAACAGTCTCTATTCTGCTCTGTGTCAGTGTGTATCATGGTCTCTGTGGACAGGGAGCAGTCTCTATTCTGCTCTGTGTCAGTGTGTATCATGGGCTTTGAGGACAGGTGTCAATCCATATCTGCCAAGTGACCCTATGTAGGGAGAACAGTCTCTATTCTGCTCTGTGTCAGTGTGTATCATGGTCTCTGTGGACGGAGAAGAGTCTCTATTCTGCTCCGTGTCAGTGTGTATCAGGGGCTTTGAGGACAGGTGTCAATCCATACCTGCCAAGTGACCCTATGTAGGGGGAACATTCTCTATTATGCTCTTTGTCAGTGTGTATCAGGGGCTTTGAGGACTGGTGTCAATCCATATCTGCCAAGTGACCCTATGTAGGGGGAACAGTCTCTATTATGCTCTTTGCCAGTGTGTATCAGGGATCCTTAGGATAGGTGTCAATCCATATCTGCCAAGTGACCCTATGTAGGGGGAACAGTCCCTATTCTGCTCTGTGTCAGTGTGTATCAGGGTCTCTGAGGACATGTGTCAATCCATATCTGCCAAGTGACCCTATGTAGGGGGAACAGTCCCTATTCTGCTCTGTGTCAGTGTGTATCAGGGATCCTTAGGATAGGTGTCAATCCATATCTGCCAAGTGACCCTATGTAGGGGGAACAGTCCCTATTCTGCTCTGTGTGAGTAGGAGGAACGGGAAATGAGTAGCTCGGCATCCAACCTTGTGCAAATGGGTTCTTTCATGCTGTCGTGCCTGTTGAGGGACCCTCGTATAAAAAGGCTGAAGGAGAACGACCTGTGCTGGGTGTCCACGCTACTAGACCCCCGGTCTCTATTCTGCTCTGTGTCTGTGTGTATCATGGTCTCTGAGGACGGGGAACAGTCTCTATTCTGCTCTGTGTCAGTGTGTATCAGGGGCTTTAAGGACAGGTGTCAATCCATACCTGCCAAGTGACCCTATGTAGGGGGAACAGTCTCTATTATGCTCTTTGTCAGTGTGTATCAGGGGCTTTGAGGACAGGTGTCAATCCATATCTGCCAAGTGACCCTATGTAGGGGGAACAGTCTCTATTCTGCTCTGTGTCAGTGTGTATCATGGTCTCTGTGGACGGGGAACAGTCTCTATTCTGCTCTGTGTCAGTGTGTATCAGGGGCTTTGAGGACAGGTGTCAATCCATTACCTGCCAAATGACCCTATGTAGGGGGAACAGTCTCTATTATGCTCTTTGTCAGTGTGTATCAGGGGCTTTGAGGATAGGTGTCAATCCATATCTGCCAAGTGACCCTATGTAGGGGGAACAGTCCCTATTCTGCTCTGTGTCAGTGTGTATCAGGGGTTTTGAGGACAGGTGTCAATCCATATCTGCCAAGTGACCCTATGTAGGAGGAACAGTCCCTATTCTGCTCTGTGTCAGTGTGTATCAGGGGTTTTGAGGACAGGTGTCAATCCATATCTGCCAAGTGACCCTATGTAGGGGGAACAGTCCCTATTCTGCTCTGTGTCAGTGTGTATCAGGGATCCTTAGGATAGGTGTCAATCCATATCTGCCAAGTGACCCTATGTAGGGGGAACAGTCCCTATTCTGCTCTGTGTGAGTAGGAGGAACGGGAAATGAGTAGCTCGGCATCCAACCATGGGCAAATGGGTTCTTTCATGCTGTCGTGCCTGTTGAGGGACCCTCGTATAAAAAGGCTGAAGGAGAACGACCTGTGCTGGGTGTCCACGCTACTAGACCCCCGGTCTCTATTCTGCTCTGTGTCAGTGTGTATCATGGTCTCTGAGGACGGGGAACAGTCTCTATTCTGCTCTGTGTCAGTGTGTATCAGGGGCTTTAAGGACAGGTGTCAATCCATACCTGCCAAGTGACCCTATGTAGGGGGAACAGTCTCTATTATGCTCTTTGTCAGTGTGTATCAGGGGCTTTGAGGACAGGTGTCAATCCATATCTGCCAAGTGACCCTATGTAGGGGGAACAGTCTCTATTCTGCTCTGTGTCAGTGTGTATCATGGTCTCTGTGGATGGGGAACAGTCTCTATTCTGCTCTGTGTCAGTGTGTATCAGGGGCTTTGAGGGCAGGTGTCAATCCATTACCTGCCAAATGACCCTATGTAGGGGGAACAGTCTCTATTATGCTCTTTGTCAGTGTGTATCAGGGGCTTTGAGGATAGGTGTCAATCCATATCTGCCAAGTGACCCTATGTAGGGGGAACAGTCCCTATTGTGCTCTGTGTCAGTGTGTATCAGGGGTTTTGAGGACAGGTGTCAATCCATAACTGCCAAGTGACCCTATGTAGGAGGAACAGTCCCTATTCTGCTCTGTGTCAGTGTGTATCAGGGGTTTTGAGGACAGGTGTCAATGCATATCTGCCAAGTGACCCTATGTAGGAGGAACAGTCCCTATTCTGCTCTGTGTCAGTGTGTATCAGGGGTTTTGAGGACAGGTGTCAATCCATATCTGCCAAGTGACCCTATGTAGGAGGAACAGTCCCTATTCTGCTCTGTGTCAGTGTGTATCAGGGGTTTTGAGGACAGGTGTCAATCCATATCTGCCAAGTGACCCTATGTAGGGGGAACAGTCCCTATTCTGCTCTGTGTCAGTGTGTATCAGGGATCCTTAGGATAGGTGTCAATCCATATCTGCCAAGTAACCCTATGTAGGGGGAACAGTCCCTATTCTGCTCTGTGTGAGTAGGAGGAACGGGAAATGAGTAGCTCGGCATCCAACCATGTGCAAATGGGTTTTTTCATGCTGTCGTGCCTGTTGAGGGACCCTCGTATAAAAAGGCTGAAGGAGAACGACCTGTGCTGGGTGTCCACGCTACTAGACCCCCGGTCTCTATTCTGCTCTGTGTCTGTGTGTATCATGGTCTCTGAGGACGGGGAACAGTCTCTATTCTGCTCTGTGTCAGTGTGTATCAGGGGCTTTAAGGACAGGTGTCAATCCATACCTGCCAAGTGACCCTATGTAGGGGGAACAGTCTCTATTATGCTCTTTGTCAGTGTGTATCAGGGGCTTTGAGGACAGGTGTCAATCCATATCTGCCAAGTGACCCTATGTAGGGGGAACAGTCTCTATTCTGCTCTGTGTCAGTGTGTATCATGGTCTCTGTGGACGGGGAACAGTCTCTATTCTGCTCTGTGTCAGTGTGTATCAGGGGCTTTGAGGACAGGTGTCAATCCATTACCTGCCAAATGACCCTATGTAGGGGGAACAGTCTCTATTATGCTCTTTGTCAGTGTGTATCAGGGGCTTTGAGGATAGGTGTCAATCCATATCTGCCAAGTGACCCTATGTAGGGGGAACAGTCCCTATTCTGCTCTGTGTCAGTGTGTATCAGGGGTTTTGAGGACAGGTGTCAATCCATATCTGCCAAGTGACCCTATGTAGGAGGAACAGTCCCTATTCTGCTCTGTGTCAGTGTGTATCAGGGGTTTTGAGGACAGGTGTCAATCCATATCTGCCAAGTGACCCTATGTAGGGGGAACAGTCCCTATTCTGCTCTGTGTCAGTGTGTATCAGGGATCCTTAGGATAGGTGTCAATCCATATCTGCCAAGTGACCCTATGTAGGGGGAACAGTCCCTATTCTGCTCTGTGTGAGTAGGAGGAACGGGAAATGAGTAGCTCGGCATCCAACCTTGTGCAAATGGGGTCTTTCATGCTGTCGTGCCTGTTGAGGGACCCTCGTATAAAAAGGCTGAAGGAGAACGACCTGTGCTGGGTGTCCACGCTACTAGACCACCGGTCTCTATTCTGCTCTGTGTCAGTGTGTATCATGGTCTCTGAGGACAGGGAACAGTCTCTATTCTGCTCTGTGTCAGTGTGTATCAGGGGCTTTAAGGACAGGTGTCAATCCATACCTGCCAAGTGACCCTATGTAGGGGGAACAGTCTCTATTCTGCTCTGTGTCAGTGTGTATCAGGGGTTTTGAGGACAGGTGTCAATCCATATCTGCCAAGTGACCCTATGTAGGGGGAACAGTCCCTATTCTGCTCTGTGTCAGTGTGTATCAGGGATCCTTAGGATAGGTGTCAATCCATATCTGCCAAGTGACCCTATGTAGGGGGAACAGTCCCTATTCTGCTCTGTGCGAGTAGGAGGAACGGGAAATGAGTAGCTCGGCATCCAACCTTGTGCAAATGGGTTCTTTCATGCTGTTGTGCCTGTTGAGGGACCCTCGTATAAAATGGCTGAAGGAGAACGACCTGTGCTGGGTGTCCACGCTACTAGACCCCGGTCTCTATTCTGCTCTGTGTCAGTGTGTATCATGGTCTCTGAGGACGGGGAACAGTCTCTATTCTACTCTGTGTCAGTGTGTATCAGGGGCTTTGAGGACAGGTGTCAATGTTAGGTGATTTCTGCCCTTTATGGATTAAAAGCAGACTCTGCATCAACTGTGTAATTTTCCATGGGAGTTTTGCCATGGATCCCCCTCCGGCATGCCACAGTCCAGGTGTTAGTCCCCTTGAAACAACTTTTCCATCACTTTTGTGGCCAGAAAGAGTCCCTGTTGGTTTTAAAATTCGCCGGCCCATTGAAGTCATTTTTCGGGTTCGCGACAACACTATTGCCTGTATAACTGGATAAATATATAATTTCTGACACCTCGGCTATAAAAGCACATTTAAAGCAGATTTATTCATGCCTTATTCCTTCAGTAGTAAAACAGGTTATAAAGCAGAGATAGTGAAGCACGCAAGAAAAAAAAATGCACTTGCCTATGCTGGCTTTCAGTTCAGTGCATTTTAAGTGAATGCATTCCTCCCAATTCTGGCATCCTGTGAATTGGGACACCAGTGGCCGCGCAAAGGGGGTGCGTCTGCCCAGAAAGGAGGTGGGTCTGTCCGTAGGATTGGCAGTCCAGTCTGTCATATATGCATGCCAGGCTGCCTGTCCATCATCCTGGACAGACATCTAAGGGCAGACCTTGCAGGGGACACTGTTTCAGTGCTCTCTACAGGGTCATAATGCTCTGAGCATAGTATAGTGTGTCCGAGGATCTGCTCCCGCTATGCTTGTCTGGGACAATTCCAAAAAGTGTCCCAAAGTGCGACATCGGGTACCTAAGTTCGTGTAGTGGGAAATAACCCAAAAATCAGGGCTGTTTTGCAAAAAATAGGATAATTGGGAGGCCTGGTGCATTCTTGTTCAAGCATTCCTTTTTATAGTGCCATATAGAAACATAGAAACATAGAATGTGAAGGCACATAAGAACCATTCGGCCCATCTACAGGGAGTGCAGAATTATTAGGCAAGTTGTATTTTTGAGGATTAATTTTATTATTGAACAACAACCATGTTCTCAATGAACCCAAAAACTCATTAATATCAAAGCTGAATATTTTTGGAAGTAGTTTTTAGTTTGTTTTTAGTTTTAGCTATTTTAGGGGGGTTATCTGCGTGTACAGGTGACTATTACTGTGCATAATTATTAGGCAACTTAACAAAAAACAAATATATACCCATTTCAATTATTTATTTTTACCAGTGAAACCAATATAACATCTCGACATTTACAAATATACATTTCTGACATTCAAAAACAAAACAAAAACAAATCAGTGACCAATGTGGCCACCTTTCTTTGCAAGGACACTCAAAAGCCTGCCATCCATGGATTCTGTCAGTGTTTTGATCTGTTCACCAGAAACTTCCAGAAACTGGCAGTAGGACTGGGAGTTGAGCTTGACTCCATCCTCAACCCGAAAAGGCCCCACAAGCTCATCTTTGATGATACCAGCCCAAACCAGTACTCCACCTCCACCTTGCTGGCGTCTGAGTCTGACTGGAGCTCTCTGCCCTTTACCAATCCAGCCATGGGCCCATCCATCTGGCCCATCAAGACTCACTCTCATTTCATCAGTCCATAAAACCTTAGAAAAATCAGTCTTGAGATATTTCTTGGCCCAGTCTTGACGTTTCAGCTTGTGTGTCTTGTTCAGTGGTGGTCGTCTTTGAGCCTTTCTTACCTTGGCCATGTCTCTGAGTATTGCACACCTTGTGCTTTTGGGCACTCCAGTGATGAAATATGGCCAAACTGGTGGCAAGTGGCATCTTGGCAGCTGCACGCTTGACTTTTCTCAGTTCATGGGCAGTTATTTTGCGCTTTGGTTTCTCCACACGCTTCTTGCGACCCTGTTGACTATTTAAATGAAACGCTTGATTGTTCGATGATCACGCTTCAGAAACTTTGCAATTTTAAGAGTGCTGCATCCCTCTGCAAGATATCTCACTATTTTTGACTTTTCTGAGCCTGTCAAGTCCTTCTTTTGACCCATTTTGCCAAAGGAAAGGAAGTTGCCTAATAATTATGCACACCTGATATAGGGTGTTGATGTCATTAGACCACACTCCTTCTCATTACAGAGATGCACATCACCTAATATGCTTAATTGGTAGTAGGCTTTCGAGCCTATACAGCTTGGAGTAAGACAACATGCATAAAGAGGATGATGTGGTCAAAATACTAATTTGCCTAATAATTCTGCACTCCCTGTAGTCTACCCATACTGCACCCATGCACCTGCAGGACTACATTAATTTACATGGCCTTTTGAAATGTAAATTATAAAATAAAGACACCTGCATATTGGAAAAAAAACAAACAGTTTGGCCAACGGCAGCATGTGGCAGTCTTGCTATATTTACATCGTCAAATTGTCAAACACCAAAATATGTTTCGATAATTAACAGGGTTTCTACTCTTGTGTTTGTTGCCTAACTTCCTAAAAAAACAAAGTTTTTTGTTTTTTTAAAAATGTTTAAAAGTAAACTAGCTTGAAAAGCTCATAGAATAGGATTACTGTTAATTTACTACGTACAATGTACAATCAGGAGACTGAAACATGCAACATGCAACAGTAATTGAATGCGTGCACGGCTCCTGCCGCGCATGCACATTCAGCCGATGACGTCGCTTGGAAGGAGGAGAGGAGGAGGAAAGCTCCCCGCCCGGCACTGGAGAAAGGTAAGTGTTTAACCCCTTCCTCTCTCCAGAGCCCAGCGGGAGGGGGTCCCTGAGGGTGGGGGCACCCTCAGGGCACTATAGTGCCAGGAAAACAAGTATGTTTACCTGGCACTATAGTGGTCCTTTAAATGAACCCCTGTTCGACCCTCGATCCATTGCTCACCTGGTTTCTTTGGAATGGTCTCTGTCCGATAACCTAACACCATCGGTGCGTTTCTGGGCCCGTAGACCTCTAGCTTGAGAAGCCCACAGGATAATTTGAGCGGTATTCCCAGCCGGGTTCCCGCAAACCCAGACTTAGACCCGATGGGGCACTGCGGTTTTGCTGGTTAGCACCTGTCTAGTATTCAGGAGATCCTGAATGCGGCCCACTGCAGTGCCTATACTTTTAAGTCCGCACTGGCAAGCCGATTGTTCTCCGCTACACGAGTGAGATGTGCTAGCGGAACATACGAGGAAGTATATGTGTCCTTTTTTTCCATGGAAATACTTGACGGAGGCTTATCTCAGCTCCAACCCATACCTATTATAGGGGATTGGACCCTTGACCCAGAATTTCACACTTGCCTCCACTTCTGGATGACATCCCAGACGGGGCCTCGAGTCTGGGGTGGCAGACGAACCTATCCTAAACGCAATTTAGACCGCTGGAGGTGCTTGGAAAAGGGATCTGAGCCCCTCGGAGTCCCAGCACGAGGCTACGATTGAACGTATATTCATTAGTTACTTTGAATTAGACGCAGCCCTCAAGAAACTTCTAGGGACTGCGGGGCCCAGTTCTGGTAAGGTGACCTCTATTTTCTCCCTGGCGAGATAGGTATCTTATGCATCAGTCATTTGCGCAAAAATACAACCTGGTTGGCAGGTTGGGAGGAATTGAGGACATTCAGGAATACCGGAACTATCTGAAGAGATCTTTCTAGTTTTACACGCGTTGGGACCCGGCCGCGACTCTTCATCGATATAGTTATCAGAAAATACTGGCAGATGATTTGCATTCTTCTGCACAAAATCTTGGACTTTCCAGCATGACAATGAGCCTAAGCACAAGGTCAAGTTGACCCTTCAGTAGTTACAGCAGAAAAAGGTCAAGGTTCTGGAGTGGCATTACAGTCTCCTGATCTTAATATCATCAAGCCACTCTATGCAATTCATGGAAGATGACCAAAGACTTTGCATGACCTGGAAGCATTTTGCCATGACGAATCGGCAGCTATACCACCTGCAAGAATTAGGGGCATCATACAAAATACTGCATGCTGTCATAGATGCTAAAAGGGGCAATACACAGTATTAAGCACTAAGGGTATGCAGACTTTTGAACAGGGGTCATTTAATTTATTTTTATTTGTTGCCATGGTTTGTTTTATAATTGTACCATTCTTTTATAATCTACAGTTGAATATGACTCCCATACGAAATAAAGGAAATGTGTTTTGCCGGCTTACTCATGTTTTCTTTAAAAATGGTAGATATATTACCAATTCTCCAAGGGTATGCAAACTTTTGAGCACAACTGTATGTGCAATGTTTCAGCTTGAAATACTGCACATCGTGAGTTATCTACACTTTTGTGCTTGGGCTAGTTGAATCCCCTGCACATGTGACTTAGGCAGCCCTGAACTCTGATCTGGGCTGCCTAATGTCAATTCTGTGCATATTGTATGTCTTTTGTCAGCACGCATGTGATAATCTCCTGCCTTGCAGGTAGAGCACCTGCAAATTGAAGATAGCTCTCCCCCCTACCCCTTCCATATCTCTCAGTGTGCGCTCCCTCCTGCCTGCCACTGTTACCAGAGCGTGCTCTTGTGCTCTGAACCGGCAAATCGGTTCGATCACAGGCTTCTCGGTGAGATTGCCCTGATGTTACAAAGAGGTGTGGAAAGTTTGGGGGTGGGGAACCTAAAGTATAAGAAGCCAATAAGGCATTATTCTAGAAAAACTGAGATTATAAAATAAAAAGGTTTAGTTTAGTTATTTTAACCTTACAACAATGGAGATTGTAGATACACTGGAATGTAGATGCATAATGAATTATGAAACATGGTGAGATTAACTGCATGAGTTTGTAGTGCTGAGTCTTTCTTTCTACCGCTGGGCTTTACAAATTCCACTAAAGGAGGATTTATTAGTGTAATTGTTTCAGTCAAGCATATGTTCTTTCCGTAAGACTCTCTTAGAGTCTAAGATACAAAAGTGATACTTGAGTAATAAACTTAATTTCGAAGCCAACCATTGTTCTGGTGGGAAACCATTTATTTGTGCAATTGAGTTTTTTTCTTCAACTTTTAAATTTTTTTAGATTTGTATTATTTTTTGAGAGCTTTACAATGATCACATTGATCCTTGGAGGTACATCGTCCATACTGGGGCATTGAGTTTCTCTTGTTATGGTCATATCCAGATTAACATAGGAGGTTTTAGAGCGGTAGCTCCAGACCCATGCTTTGAAATAGGCCCAAAAGGCTGCAATATAAATTTCCATTTTTTTTCTTTTCAAATACGTGTGATCTTATAGGCTACTGTGGAACCAATCTTGCAAATCGTTTTTTTTTTTTATATCTAGTAATGTGCTTCTTAGTACAGAGGCTGGATTTCATATTGTATACAACACCTTAAAACAAGATATAACATTGTAATCACATAGAAAGGAGATTACAGAGGTTTTGTGGACCAGCACCAAATTAATTATATGTTGCATATGTAGTCCAATGCTTACATAAACTAATTCTTCTCTCTCTCTCTCTCTCTCTCTCTCTCTCTATATATATATATATATATATATATATATATATATATATATACGTATAATCAGTAATTATTGTTTTCTAGTTAATAAAATGATAGGATAAGGGAAGAAAAGGGACTTTGTGCAATTTGAGTATGTGAACACTAGTGATAAGACTGTATTCCAGTAAGATGGGGTAGGTTAAAAGATAGGTTCCCGGATGTTGTAGAACTACAACTGCCATGATGTTTTGGTACGCTTGATAATGACAAAGCATAATGGAAGTTGCACTTTGCAACATCTGTTTCTCTACCATTCAAAAAGCTCTTAGAGATGTTTTCTTTAAAAGCCACAAAGGCTTTATGTTTTGTTTTATGCAATAATGCAAACAGAATGATTAACTCATGATGTCCTGTGAAAACCAGTATACTTATCATCAAAAACAGGCCATACCACCACAAGCAGCTCAGGGAAGACAGTGTACTATGATAAACCATGCAAAAAAAAAACAAAAAAACAGTTGCATACAGTCTGGGGCACGGTCTCCTCCTCCTTTTTCTCTATACTTTAACACTCACAATGTCGGGAATCCTTGTATTGATTACTGCTGCCCAACATCATCCCAAGTTTATTACTATAGTGAGCGCCTATTCCTTTTTCCTTACATATACCGTATAGGGTATAAAACATAAGTTTCTCACCTTGAAGAAAATTAAAGGGTCAGGAACACAAACATGTAGTCCTGATCCTAGTGTTAAAACCACCATCTATCCCCCCTGCTCCACCCCCACTAAATACAGTAAAATCTTACTTTTGTTTAAATCTGCAGCTGCTGACTCTGCCCCTGCTTGGCATCACGGCGTCCTTGTGGAGTAAGAGAGAGACGCAGCGTGGGAGCACGAGGTAGGTGAGTGTGGGAGCGAGGTCCTGATACACAGTGCCCATTCAGGTATAAATCTCTATAGCTAGAAGGAAGTATGTAATTTCTGTCTCAGCCACACCTCCAGTGACGGTGGTTCTCTGGTAAGCTAGTGACCCTTGTTCATTGATAAACTATTCAAAAATGGTGTAACACTAAATTGAGGGACATTGCCAGGGGATTACATGCACTATACTAATTTCAAGAGACTGAATAGTTATCATGTCTACAGTGTCCATTTAATTCTATATTACTATATAATATATTGCATTCTAAAGCTCAGTGTGTAATATAAAGCAAATGTTTAATTGCTGACACTTTTATATCATCTTTGGATTTCAAATTGGGATTGGCACAAGTATAGTTGTGTTTGTTAGGAGACATATACAATGGAACAACTGCTGCATTGGCACTCATTTGAATCTTCATACTTAAGATGTGGACATTGTTTTCTGTCATTCTGCCAACATTGTAATACCTTTTTCATATTTTTTTTGTTTTTTGAAACTCATTACAGCAAACATCTATATAGTAATTGATAAATGTTTGAATTGCGTAGGCTCATTCTATAGAAAGTTGTTTAATTATTTATATACAAGCCAACCAGTATTCGTCCCTGACAAAGTAACAATATGTCGCAAAATACATATTGTGGGACTTAGACATGTATCAGCCTTACACAATCAATTACAACATCAAGCTTCAAGCTAGTACATATACAATCTAAAATATATAAAAAAGAACAGAGTAAATCGTGTAATATTATAAAAACACCAAAAAAAGGAGAGGGGTAATTATTGCACTCACAAAAGTAAAATTGATAGATGGCACATACAGAAGCTTTGTCGTGCAAAGACATTCCTTATTTTCTCTTTTCCTCACGTACAATACATGGAAGGAAAATAGAGAGACAAACACATAGTGTAGCAGTTTAAAAATACAATTTGCAGCTTTATTAGATTGCACTTACAAGATAAAATCAGGCACATCAAAATCTCACTCTGGAACAAGGACCTTGGAAGGGTTCTTTGAGGGATGATCGTGCAGCAGCAATTTGGATAAGATAATGAAACAAAAATTATAATACAAAGTAAAATACAAAATAAACAAAATACTATGGATGTCTCTCAGCCCTACACATTTCATCCAATGTAGGACTTCCTCAGAGGCATCTGATGGATACTTTAGAGTGAGTTCAGAGAAGGGCTACTAAACTGGTTTATGGATAGCAGGATAAAACTTACAAGGAAATGTTAAAGGATCTTAACATGTACAGCTTGGAGGAAAAACGAGACAGAGGGGATATGATAGAAACATTTAAATACATAAAAGGAATGAACACAGTAAAGGAGGAGACTATATATTTAAAAGAAGAAAAACTGCCACAACAAGAGGGCATAGTCTTAAATTAAAGGGGCAAATGTTTAAAAATAATATTAGAAAGTATTACATTACTGAGAGGGTAGTGGATGCATGGAATAGCCTTCCAGCTGAAGTGGTAGAGGTTAACACAGTGAAGGAGTTTAAGCATGCGTGGGATAGGCATAAGGCTATCCTAGATATAAGATAATGCCAGGGACTAATGAAAGTATTTAGAAAACTGTGCAGACTAGATGGGTCGACTGCCGTCACATTCTATGTTTCTATGCTTCTTTGTTTAAACTGCTACACTATGTGTTTGTCTCTCCATTTTCCTTCCATGTATTGTACGTGAGGAAAAGAGAAAATAAGAAGGTCTTTGCATGACAAAGCTTATTTACAAGCCTACTATCAATTTCACTTTTGTGAGTGCAATAATTACCCCTCTACCTTTTTTGGTGATTTTATAATATAACGCAATTTGCGCTCTGTTCTATTTTATATCTTTTAGATCATATGTGTATATGGTTTTAAAAGAGGACACGACTTACAATCTGCTAATTAACAGGGTAAAATATTTTGCTTGTTACTTTACCCATGTTTTCTGGTGGTTACCAATTTGTATTATCGTGTATTATTTGTATCATATAAACTTTAACCTAGGCCTGTTTTTTGGTGTCTCCCTAAAACCTACTACACTTTTGCTTCACACGGTAGAATAATTTTGGCTATGACTGCTTACCCGGAGTTGGGAGATGAACTAACAAGACTACAGGAAGCTCCTGGAGGAAAACACATAATTGGTGGTTTACCAAGTCTGAATTGACTACAACACGCTAATTACTGAATGGAAGGACCATCGACTAAAAGGCACAACACACTGAATTATCACCATTAATGATATTGTGTTCATTATATTGCACAATTTGACACTTGATTAGATTTAAAGAGGGATGGTGACTCTTTAAACATTTTTTTCTTTACTGCTAGATATTGAAAAAAATTATGTGGAGGACTTTTGCACTCTATCCCTTGCACAGCTTCATGTAAGATATTGGCTATTTATAATTCATTTTATTTTATTAGGAATTAATACCATCAGCCTGGGCCGCCATCAGGGGGTGACAACCATGTGCAGTGGCGGAATTGCCGCCGGTGCAGTTGCACTGGGGCCCGCACGCTGATGGGGCCTCCTGCGCGGGAGGAGAGCCAGCGTGGACTTGAAGAGGGAGAGCCGCGCCGACTCCCATCAGCCCCAGCCACCCTCCTGCAAAGAAAAAGTAAGAAACAGGAGGGTGGCTGAAAAATGAGCTCTATGTGTGTCTATGTCTGTATGCACATATGTCTGTCAGTATGTATATATGTATGCCAGTATGAATGTATGTCCGTATGAATGTCATTATGAATGTATGTATGTATGTCAGTGTATGTATGTATGTATGTCTGTATGTATGTCTGTCAGTATGTACGTATGTCTGCATGTCATTATGAATGTATGTCTGTGTGTATGGATGTCAGTGTCTGTATGCATGTATATCTGTCTGTATCAATGTATGTCAGTATGTATGAGTGCATGTATGTACTATGTCTGTCAGTATGTCTGTATGTATGTATATATGTATGTATGCCAGTATCAATGTATGTCAGTATGAGTGTATGTATGTATGTATGTCATTATGAATGTATGTATGTATGTGTGTATGGATGTCAGTGTCTGTATGCATGTATGTCTGTCTGTATGAATGTATGTCTGTCAGTATGTCTGTATGTATGTATATATGTGTGTATGCCAGTATGAATGTATGTATGTATGTCTGTATGTCATTATGAATGTATGTCTGTGTGTATGTATGTATGTCGGTGTCTGTATGTATGTCGGTGTCTGTATGTATGTCGGTGTCTGTATGTATGTCGGTGTCTGTATGTATGTCGGTGTCTGTATGTATGTCAGTATGTATGTATGTATGTGTCTGTATGTCCTTATGCATGTGTGTCTGTATGTATGTTAGTATGTGTCTGTCTGTCACTATGTATGCCTGTGTGTCTGTATATGTGTGTATATCTCAGTATGTGTGTGTCAGTATGTGGTGTGTCTTTTAGTATGTATCTGTGTGTGTGTGTGTGTGTGTGTGTATCTGTGTACTTTTGTATCAGTGTGTGTGTTTGTGTCTATGTGTGTATTACTGTGGGTGGGAATTGGAGGCGGTCCCTGTGGGCGGGTTTGGAGGCAGGCCCCCGGGGACCCAGACCCTGAGCTGAGTTAGGGGCCCCAAAATTTCTGCTGGCGGCCCTGCCATCAGCACTGAAATTACACTTTATTATCCATTGTTCAATTTATAGATATGTAAATGGCTCGACCTGAGTCTTATTTCAGCGTATAATAAAATGTAGCATATATATGTCGAAACATATAATTACACTGGTAGGGTTATTCACTAAAGTGAGAATTAAAAGTGCATTCAAAGTAAATGTAAAACTTATGGTCAAAAGAGCTTAACTGGAAATATTCTCTAAGTCAGCTATGCTTTCACTTGGCTATGCTGGACTTAAATTTAAAATTCACATTGACTTCTCCCTTTAGTACATTATACTATACATTATACTATACAATTTGCTCCGTGCTTTTGTCTATGTCTGCATAAGGCAGTTCAATTTAAGTTGCTTGTTTATTTGTTCTTCCTTTTCCATTTTTCTTTTACTTGTAGCAATAGAAAACCTAACTTTGAAATCTGTACTCTGTGTAACCGTTGTGATGGAGGAAATATTTTTACCAATATTTTCTTACATTTAGTTGACTCACAGAAACAGAACATAATCATCTTGAATCAGTACCTGAACCGCTTCTATGAACCTTGTACAATTTAAATATTTATCCCCCTGTTTCCAACTAACCAACCTGATATCTGAAATGTGAGTTTCATTATAAATAGGTACTGTCCCTCCAAAATTGTGAAACCTCTAACAAGTCATTCTGTTGTATTTTTATGCACAAATTGTGTCATGCTGGATTGTTGCTTTGCATTAAATGGTTATGTGAACAGAAAAATCAGTAGAGCATAAAAATATATGAAACAGTACTTGATACGATTTTTAGATTTGAAGTGGTATTTGATGGTATGGTTGATGGTATTTTAATATTTTCCGATATTATTTTATTTTGTTTTGTTTTTTTTTTATAAAAAAAATCATGTTCCTTGTACAAAATTCATGAAATGACATATTTGTTCATACAATTCAACATGTCAAGTGTGACATTAATATCCAAAATGTTGATTTGTTACAAAGTTATAAAATATAATCATGATTATAAAAAACACTTGATTGTAATGTACAAAATTTCGGTATTGCTGCATCAGGAGTATAGTAAACGTAAATGGGGAAACTATAAACAAATCATCAAGCATACATGTGAAATTATAGTTATTAAGAGGATAAAAATTGAGTTAAACAGGGGGCGGGGCGAGGCCTGCTAGCCGACCGGGACAGTTGCATGGTGCTGGAGCTCTTCAGAGAAATCCCACTCGTGAGCTCAAAATCTTACTTTATAGCATTCAGATTGAATATTATCTTGACCACAAGCCTGGGGAATGTTTTGCTGACCAACTACAGAATTATTGCCAACAACCGGCAGACACAGCCTGTGGCAGACTACCTGCGGCCTGCAGTCACACTTGGGGATGGGGAGGCGGATGAACCTCGGACCCAATTTGAAACAAGCCTGATATGAACCCTGTTCCCCCCTCCTTTGGACCAGTGGAGGATATCCCGGTCTCCATGGGAGCCATGGTGCACTCACCTAGCCAAGATCTACTTATTTCTGACCAGCCAGAAAATGAAGGCTTAGAGGCCACAATGGCCGTCCCACTTATGCCCGCAACCATGGGCATAGAAGGGAGCCGCTGATTGCAGCGTTTGACCCTGTCTGTGACCTTTTCTGGGAAAAACTATATGAAAAGAGACTTACCTCTACTCTTGATGCAGTTGTGGCACCCCAGAGCCATCCTGACGCTTGACGCCGAGACCCTATGCATCCCCCACGGAGCACCCCAGGAGAAGGCACAAGAGACTGCCGCGGTGGAGTGGCACTCTATGAATCACTGCAGGCTCGCTGGTTACCCCGCTTGCGGCAACAAGCCCGTACAGACCACTCACCAGGAAGGATCACCCGATGCCCTCAGACCAGACACAAGATCCTCGTTCAGCAAGAGATGCGCCATTGGCAACAGCAAAAATCAAGGCCGGCTACAAATGGGCCCTGTCCGGAGACATGCCCCAAGATCACTACGTGGATGAAGGTGTGGAGAAGCCCTCAGGGAGAAGCAGGGAAGCTCGCAGACTTGCCTATCTTTACACCTACCGCACTCTGGTCCCTCAGCCGATGGTACCTCGCCTCCTTGGGGGACTGTATCATGCCAACTGCGGGAATAGGCTAAAAGGGACTTACTCACTGGGATGTGTATCACCTCTCTTCCAAGCACCTATACAGTATAGAGCTGTCCCACTCTTCTATCCCTTTACTATGTATATACATCCTTACTGATGCAGCTAGAAACATTAAGCCTGACATACCAGATGCTAGTTAAATGAACTGTGGGCAACATGGGTGTACCACTATCCCAACTCTTCATGGCAAGATAATCTTTACTCTGACAAATTTATTTTCAGTTCTTCGTTTAGACATGCATACATAGCTTGAATGTGCTTTAGTATAAAATGTGCAGTTTCTCCAAATGCTGTCTAACTGTTAAGATATGTATTGGTTTTACTTGCATGTGCTGTTGGTGCATTGCAAGCTAATATGTGTTATCTCCATGCACTGCTAAAATAAAGAATATAAAAACCAAAAATTGAGTTAAACAGTATTAACATCAACACAAACATCGAAATGACTACAAAAGAGGTGGCCGTTCGGGCTCAATCACCAAAAGTCAGTTTTGAGAGACCTCAGTAATAATCATTATTCATTAAACAAAAAATTTCTCCGTAACATATGAAATAGCCAAGTTTGACATTTTAATAAAGGCATCACTTTGATAAGTCGGTATACAGGTCGGGTACTGATAGAGTGAGACTAGAAATAGATTGAAAGAAAACACAAATGATTTGGCAGTATTTAGGATGCTGGTTATCTTCTGGAAGAGAAAACAAAAAAATGTAAGGTGGAAACTACTTTACTACTGGTAAAATCATGAAGGAAATAAAACTGTGTCTTCAAATGATTCAATTAGGAGGAATGTCCAAAAGCTGATACCTGGTGAGATAGCTTCCCCCTGGACAACTTGGGAAGGATGGGGACATGTTTTTTTCCCATGCCTAGTGGGCTGGATTAAAATTAATATTAAATTAATTAAAATTTATATTAAGCTAATTAAAAACTGGTAGGTTTTGAAAGATGCTGAGGGAGGAGACTTACCAGTCAGCCGAGTCAAACAACTAGAGCAGACTGACATTCCCACCCATCCACCCTAGTTTGGGACGTTTGTGGTTTAGTGTCTTGTTGTGTGCTTCTGTTTTGTCACAGCTTGGCAGTATCCTGGACAGCTCAGAGGGAAGAAAGGACAAGACGAGGTGTTGCTTTGGGGAGATTACAGCCTGCACGGGAACTGATGGCAAGTGCCGGCTGTTTAGGCTCTTGAGAAAAGGTTGGAAAACTGTCTGTTTGGCATCCACTCAACAGCTGACAGGGTTTTGGATAATGTTAAAGATTGATATGTTAATAAAGCTGTGGCTTTTACCTTTATCCACTAAAGAAGTTGTCCGGCGTATTATTAGGGGGCAACGGTGGTAATATGTGTTATGGGTCAGCAGTTAAGCTCAGGGGTTGTGGGCTCTAACCACAGTAACGATGACCCCTGTTGAAAAAGGGGTAATCTCATCCTTTTATCCTTAAATAAAATAAACACTATTACCTTGAGTAAGGCTAAATGTACCTTCCAACTTTGAAATTGCAATGAAGGGCATACGCGGGACAGGTATTTAAAAGAGAATGAGAGTCATATATCGGCTTTTTGGTACCTATTAAACATATGCATCTGATAATATAAATTTTCCAGCACTTGTGTCCATTGCCAGTGTGTTCTTCATTTCATGATATATGTCTTTGCACTAACACATATTAAATACTAAATATTTGCAAACCAAATATATAATAAAAAAAATAAGGTCAATAATCTCAACAAACAAGAAGCGTTAAATATTGACCAGTTCCTGTTTTACAAATACATGAGACAGTTGCACAAGACCTGATCTATACCACATGTCTCTGTTTGTAGTTCTGCATCTGGAACCCCAGGGGGAAATGGGGAAATACATGCATTTCTGTGCAGTTATTCTTGGCTTTCTTCCACATCTGGTTTGCAGTACATATCTTGATAAACCTTTTTCTTTTATTTTTTTTATATATATTAAATATTTTTATTTCAATGGCAAAAGAAGGCACATTACAATATAGAAAGAAGAGTGCAAAGTCGTAAGACACCATAAAACAAAATACAGCTGTAATATCTAGAAATGCACTGTATGGTCAAAAGGACTTTTCACAGTTCAGGATTACACATAAAAACACTAAAGACACACATGGTAATAACATGCTTCGCAAATCCAGGATTTCTAGATAATTATGGAGCAGGTGGGTCTAAAATATACCAGAACCCTCCACCAAATAAAATTATAAAAAAGAAAGTTACCGTGAATAAATATATGTATTAGCCCCTGTAATCTAGCCATGGAACCCAAACCTTATTAAATAGGAGAGATGTCTTATGGATTGTGGCAGTCAGTTTGTCAATTTAAAAGGTATTTCCAACTTTTGTATTAACTTGTGGGAAAGTCATTTCATGTCAGTCCTCTGCTATGGCACATTTAGCAAGGGCTCATTTTGCAGTTATCTTTTCTGTAGATGTGAATCTAAATGTTCAGACAAAAAAAAAAAAGTATGTCCATGATTTGAGGGTGGTGGGGGGAGGGAAGGGTGTAGTCTTGCCCAGAATCTTTGGTGCCATTGTATACTGCAGTGGTTATGGTGCTTAAAGTGCCCTTTTAAGTATGCCATAAAGTCTATCCTTAATTTGGAAATATTAAGCTTCACTGTCATATTTAAATTATGTTGAAAGCGTGAAATATAATGATTAGCCAAATACATATATTGTGAATTTGATGGCATGGTCATTCATCTGCTCATTTCAGAGAGAATGTGACCTTTGCAAGCACTGAGTATCTAAAATAGTAAATAACACTTCTTATTAAGATACTGTTTTTTTTGTTCTTGTCGTGACTCGCTTCCAAAAATATAACAAAAGTATTTTTTTATGGTAAGGATAATGATATAAAAAGTCATGATTATGATGTTTTAATGTCTGTGTATACAATGTTAGCTGTGAAAAGTAAATCGGAGACATTATGAAAATGT
Source organism: Pelobates fuscus (assembly GCF_036172605.1). NCBI lineage: Eukaryota > Metazoa > Chordata > Amphibia > Anura > Pelobatidae > Pelobates > Pelobates fuscus. Next base: position 34,439,601 of record NC_086327.1, read on the forward strand.
ATAAATATATCAGATAAATGGAGTAGTGAACTTCCCAAAATATGAAATGGAAAAAAGCAAACACGGAGAAAAAACAGACAAATAAATAAACAATAGGTAGAAAAAGAAAATCCCAAACTCACACCAACCTTAACCAGCATAGTAAGCCCCTATTCAAGGCTCAAAAGACGTACTATGAAAAATGAGGGTAATATACCCTTAATATACCGGGAGTTATGGAGTGGGAGAAAAAATGAATACATATATATATATATATATATATATATATATATACAAACTAATACTTGTAAAATTAAATGTCAAAATGAACACAGGACACTTCACGAAAAACAGTGGTGGGTATAAGATAGATGTCTATAAGAAAAATTTAATATAATGGATTATAAAATATGCAAAGGTCCTTTATAAACACAAAAGTGCTCAGCAGGCCGTAGTTAGTCTTAATAAAATGTTATTGATTAAATGTTTCATATTATAGCTAACGTAACAGCAGGCAAGTGTTATCTCCTGCTATTGGAACATAGAAGCCGAAAACATTCCGAAATCTGCTGTAATATTATAGTGCCTGCATCAGACAACACTATCAGAAAAAGTGAGGTACACAGACTACTTAAATATTAGAAATTAATGGACCACTAAGCCAGGTCTCAAATAATCTGGATCTCATCAATCTTAAAGGGGAATAAAAACTTTTACCCTAATTAAACAAAACACACAATTAAAAACACTTACAGAACATTCTGAGTAGATAAAATATTGGCAGTAAATTATTAGTCCAGGATCACGCTGGTGTATGCATTTAGTCCCCTTGTTACTCCTTCAGCCGGCTTGAAATGGGGTTCAAGGCAAAACTGATTTCACTCGGTCTAAGACCGCCTGTGTGATCCTGGACTCCTATTTTACTGCCGATATGCTATCTATGCTATCACGATGTTCTGTAAGTGTTTTTGACCGTGTGTTATGTTTAATAAATTGTAAACAGAGAGTCCATTATTTTCTAATTTTTTTTTCCAATTTGTATTTTATTAGTGTTTTTTCACTTAATATACAACTTTGCTAATATCTGAGAGTGCTAAAGTCACAATACAAGACACATATCATGGGGGTAGAACATTATAGAAATAAACGTTATGCGTGGCTTGAAACCAGAGGAGATAGCCAATATTGCTTGTGGTAAAATGATGGGTACCATAATATGGGCACATAGATATGTCTGAACGTGGTCTGTAAACTATCTATAGTCGCCTGGATGTAATTGGCCCACTAAGGCCGCATGGAAAACCTGCATATTGCACCCCCTAAACAGGTCTTGAGCTGCCTTCTCCAGGATTATCAGCCCTTGGTGACAGTGTCTCCAGTGGTACTTTTCTCTTTCTTGGTAGGGTCGCCAGGCTCAAAGTGCGGAAGTAAGGGTGAGTGTTTCTGTACCACGAGGGATCACCAGAAATCCCCCTGCTCCCCAGCGATATTTAATGGCAACTGGAGACAATTTTCTCTTTTCTGTGAGAACGATGCATGGAAGGTCATTGTACATCGTTGCAGAATGCCCTGCTATTATGTCTCTAGATGCTCCCACAGGAGCAGTGGCGGGCTTGCGAATGCGGAACACTGCTGTGATACATGGCAGAGCAGCATTCTCTTTGAGACCCATAGATGCGATCAGCCTCCACATAAATGGAAGCAATACCTCCCCTTCCATCTCCTCGGGTATTCCCTTTATGCGCACATTTCGGCATCTGTGCCAGGTCTTCATTGGGTTCACCACCAGTTTAATTGTTGGACCTGTCTTTTGAGGTCTTCTTTCATGGAAGGAGATGAGTCATCCTCCAACTCTGAGGAGTGATAAGCACTGTCAGGAGCAGGTGAGTGACATGGCTCCTCTTCCTCTGATATCTGAGCTGTGTTGAGTCTTGTGCACCATCTTGGAAGGCACCATCCGGGAATGCACCATCTGCAAGCGGGGTGTAATTTATCTTTTCGCCCAATATTATTCTCTGTTGGGGGATGTGTGTGTGGTATCTGACAAGTGGGTTTTGGGGCTTTTTGTCGTCTCTTGTGAGTAACGCTGCAGCGTAGCTCCTCAATGCTGCGACCACTCAGTAGTCCAGCTAACAACGCCCCCTTCTTTTCTAATATTTAAGTAGACTGACTGCGTACCTCACTTTTTCTGATCATGTTGTCTGATGCAGGTACTATAATATTAGAGCAGATTTTGTAAGGTTTTTTTTAAGCTCCTACTTTTCAATAGCAGAAGATTACACTTGCCAGCTGTTACATGTAAGCTTTTTTATGAAACATGCCATCAATAACTTTTTATTAAAACTGTAACTACGGACTGCTGAGCACTTTTGTGTTTATAAAGGACCTTTGCATTTTTTATAATCCATTATATTTTATATTTTATTTATTTATTTGTGTTTTAGTACCTATTGTGTTTTTTTGATATCCCTGTTTAGTTAATTTTACACGATTCAGTTTTTATGCTTACATATTTTATAGTCAGTTTTGATTTTCTTATATCCATCAATCTTATACCCATCAATGTTTTGAGTGAAGGAGTGCCCTTTGTTCATGTTGATATTTCATTTTACAATTATTAGTTGTTTTATTTTTTTCCTCCCACTCATTCACTCCTGGTATATTAAGGGTATATTACCCTTATTTTTCATTATGAAAAGTTAAACTGGATGTGGAAAATGAAGAAAAAAATTCAGATGACAATGAAACCGCTCAGTTTTCAAGAACAGAGCAGCTGATCACATTATCTACCCACCCTTTCTGATATTATTAGTTTATATCTGTGTATAGGAAACTTTCAAAACATGTTTTATGTTCTTTCAAAGTGAATTAGTGAATTAACCAGTTCTGTGCAGGACTGCATACCTTCTACGACAGTACACCCTGTTCCAAATTATTATGCAAATTATATTTTTCTCATTTACCTAAATAATTGATGTAAATAACAGTGAGCATAATTCTCATGTTATCAACTATTAAGAGTACAATTCAAATTTTATTGAACAAACCTCCTAATGATAACAGTATTTTTTTTAAACATAAAAAAAACTTAGAATGCCCTGTTCCAAATTATTACGCACAGTAAGTTTCAAAACACTTTATAGGTTGTAAAGAACTGAAAATTGTCATTTGTTGTGTTTGCAGCATATTTACTGAAATCAAAAGCTATTTCAATCAAACTTATAACTAGAGTTGAGCGGACACCTGGATGTTCGGGTTCACCAGGTTCGGCCGAACTTTGGCAAAAGGTTCGAGTTCGGGGCTTGAACTTGACCCGAACTTGACCCCGAATCCAAACCCAATGAGGTCCCGAACTTTTGGGAACTAAAATGGTTCTAAAAAAGTCCTTGAATGGGCTAGAGGGCTGCAAAAGGAAGTAAAATGGGGGTAAGAGTAGGACAAGTGACTCCCCCACCCGGCCCCCAACCCTGCGCAGCGGGTGGGGGCCCTACATGACAATGAGGGGGGTACATACTGTCCTCCCCCCAGGCCCCCACCCACTGTTCAGGGGTGGGGGTTTGAGGTGAGGCCTACTGTCCTCCCCCCGGCCCCCACCCCTGCGCGGCGGGTGGGGGCCCTACATAACAATGAGGGGGGGGACATACTGTCCTCCCCCGGGCCCCACCCCTCCAATTTGCATAAGAAAGTCCTTCATTGGAGTTGTAGATTTATGGAACAGCCTTCCAGCAAGGCTAGTAAAGAATGATACAGTGATAAAGTTTGAGATCTCTTGCGATAGAAAACAAAATCACTGATAAAGATTGTACATACAAATTGTAACATCAACTAAATGGACCAATTAGATGTTATTAGTCATCAAAATCCTTTTCTGTGAAATATATTAATGAAGTGATCTAAAAAGACAATGAACACAACATATAAAATGTGTTTCATGCAATATTGATTAAAGTATATTTAGCAAGTTGGGTTCACTTTAACCTCCGTCCAGCTTCTCCTCATAGCCTGTCGGTCAATAACTCTTTACTCCACCAGTTTGTTATTTTTGGCACTTGGGTTAAAGAGTCATTCAAAGTATCATGTCATAACCTGTGTATAATTACCCCTCCTTTGAGGACATATTTCTGCTTTTAAGAAGATCTCTCCTCTACTTTTTTCAACTATAGAGAACCCAAGCCATGACAGTATGCACTATATACTATTGAAATTTATTTTAGCATATAGTAACAATAGAACTTGTTAATCAAAATAGTTATCTCATATCACATTATACCATTTAATGTGGATATGTAACACTTAAAAGGGAAATTCCAATCATTATATCAGCCTATGCTCATGTATAGGTTTTGGAGCAAGGATGTCTCAATTTCTTCTTCTATCCAAGCATTGATCATGAATGTTACCGTTCTGCGGCTCAGAGAATACTTTGATGTGTCCCATAAACTGGATCAGAGTTTATGGGATAAATTAAACTCTATGGACCAGATTGAAAAGCTTTGGATTAGTAGAGACTCTTCCTGGTCTGGAAATTAGTCTCTTCTGTAGTTCTTCTGTGTATTTGCAATATCTTTTGTGCTATATTTTGCATAATTATTATTATTTTATTATTTATATAGCGCCATCAGACTCCATAGCGCTGTACAATGGGCGCCTTCTATATATCTATCATGTATTAAAATTATGAATTCCAAAAATGTCCCTTTTACCTCTCTGCTAGCATGAGCCCAGTTGCACTTTTACATTTATAGGTTAATTATTAATCTATATTTTTGTTTGTTTGTTTGTTTCTCAAATGCTGCTCTCAAATGTAACTGCACAATACTGTATTACATTACAACTGAACAGTAACAGTATGCTAAATTAACAGAGTTTTCTAAACTTGTGTACACATTCAAGAGGCAAAGTGCAAAGTGTTTTTTGCCGTCTGACTCAGTGATGTGTTCTCTAGCCCAGACACTTTATACTAATCTCTAGCTCAGAATGCTGAGAACTGCAGCTAATATGCTTTTATATTTGTGCAAAATCAAACATGCAGGGCATATTACTTCCTCATACTATAGCAGACTATTAAAAGTTATGCCAGGCTCCGCTAAATCGTTGCTGCCCTCCACTATAGACTGAACCTACAGATTTCACCGCCCGCACGACAAAATAGGGCCCGCGCGAGGCAATGGGACCCAATAGAAACCCATCATCCCTCAATAATTTATAGGACGACGAGTCTCCTCTCTGACTTATTTCTTCAGGTCAACCTTACCACAGATGTTATAATAGCCCCTATCCGCTTCAAAGAAACTCCTCGGCTGTACACGGCCATTATGATGACTGGCGTATCTTGTCCATACACTACACAGTCACTATCTGGCTCACACAGAATTGATAAACCTACCCTTTTGCAACCGATTATAGGATACAGATGTTTGCATATTTACTACATGTACTGTAACGAAGCTAACAATGTTGCTACTGTACTACCTTCTACTTGTTAATATTGTTTTGGTGTTCATCACTTTATATTTATATGGCTGCTCCCACTGTTGCGAGACCTGCGTGTCTCCTATTTTACTATCTTATCGCATTGTTATACGTATCCGATGACACGAATAAAAGCCGTTTGAACACCTAAAAGTTATGCCAGACATAGTATAGATACAGGACATGTTGAAAGGATAAAAAAACACGTGAACAATTAAAATTGTGTGAATTTACTTAGGTTTATTTTTATAAGTACAGAACAAGAATCTACATGTGCGACTGGTTTCATATAAAAACAGTGGTTTAAAAAAGAGCCCTAGGCTGTTAAAACTGGCATCATTGCAAAGTTATGTCAAGATGCAGTAATTAAAAGGACACTATAGTCACCAGAACAACTACAGCTTATTGAATTTGTTCTGGTGAGTAGAATCATTACCTTCAGGCTTTTTGCTGTAAACACGGTCTTTTCAGAGAAAATGCAGTGTTTACATTACAGCCTAGTGATAACTTCACTGGCTACTCCTCGGATGGCTGTTAGAGATCCTTCCTGGGTCATGGCTGCCTAAAATGCATCCAAACATTCAGTATCTCCTCCCTCTGCATGCAGACACTAAACTTTCCTCATAGAGATTCATTGATTAAATTAATCTCTATGAGGAGATACTGATTGGCCAGGGCTGTGTTTGAATCATGCTGGATCTGCCCCTGATCTGCCTCCTTGTCAGTCTCAGCCAATTCTATGGGGAAGCACTGTGATTGGATCAGGCTACCACTTTTGGTGATGTCAGCAGACTGTTTGTTTTTCTGAATCTAACAGCATGCAGAGTTATAGCTTCAGACTTGAATACAGTACGATTTTTACTATATTTATGGAGACACGAGGGGTCCAGGGGGGCTAGATGGTGGTTTAAACACTATAGGGTCAGGAATACATGTTTGTGTTCCTGACCCTATTGTGATCCTTTAACTGGACTGGAAGTTTGCGACAATGCAACACTATTCGCTAATCTCAAAGAAGGCTGAGATGATCACTTAGACTTGCTTTGTCTTTCAGGCAGAATACTTGAACATTATGTTGTTCTGGGCAGTCCTTGTGGTTGTTGGGGATATCAGTATGATATGAAAATAATGTAGGTGCTATCAGTTGCTTTGTGATTGCACATGTGAGCTAAACCTTGTTTGAGACTTGAACAGCAATTAACTAAATGGCCTGCTATTTTTTTTTGTCTATTTGCAGTATTCTAATAAGTGCTGTTTTGTATTAAATATACGTAAAGAGTGCAGTTGATACGATTATTTTAATATTAAATTATTAGCTTCCTATCATTCATGAAAAAGGAAAAAATTTTTAACACCTCTTTGGTATAATGTATCAGCTGCAAAATCTAAAATGGCAATAATTTATCAAATAGTTGAGTGTGCTTGTCACAATCTTTTCACTAGTTCATGGTTTGTAAAAGAGATGGCTGTCAGAAATAAAAAAATTATATCATGATTGAACTCTTCATATAGAAACACAAAATGTATTGAAATATCTACTGAACATAAAAACTAGTGGCTGGACAGTCATCGCACAGTTGTTAAGACCCCAGTTGAAAGACCCCAACCCATGGGCCTGGAAAACATGCAAAGCCCATGGTTAAATAAAGGGGGGTGGGGGGGTTGACTCATCACTGACCATCCTCTTGGCCCCCTCTTGATTAATGGATGGGGTCTACTTACTAAAGGGGGACCGAGTATGACCCTCCAGCCCCCACCAATGAGCATCAGGTGGCAGCTTCAATTATAAAAGACAAGTGGGGAACCTATTGTTCCCCTAAGGCCCCACCCCCACGGGTGGCAGGTGGGTGCTTTAAAGATAATACTCAAGGTAAGTGGATATAATGAGCAAATATATTTTTCAGCACTGTACAGTGACTAAAGAATGTAATTCCGTGACTGAAAACTGTCAGTTATTCTGCTGACTACCAAAACTCATCCAAATTAAATCTGAGAATTGACGTTGGAATTTGATTGTTTTCACTGTATTTTGGCCATTCAGACAAGAATGAGAGTTTAGTGAATACCCCTTTTAATACTTTCAGCTGTTTGGTAACATAAGTTTTTGTTTTCTTTTGTTATTATTCTTTTAATTGTTTATATAAGCGGGGTTAGCAGAGAAAAAGTATGTCGTTAGTAAAGATGCCAGAAGGCCAAGCCAAGCCCATAATCTGAAGACTGTTCCTGATCAGTAATGGATGTCGTTCCAGGAACAAACAAAAAAAGTGTAAGAGAGAAGCATGGCTAGAAACAGCAAGGCTGGAAGGGGCAGCAAAATATATAATTTGCCAGTGTAGCCAAAAAGTTGCCCTGACTGCTATCTAATGGGAGGACACATACCTAGATCCCTCGGTCACATTCAACAACGCTTTCAAGTGACATTCTCAGCGAATTAATAATGGCCAAAGTTGCTTAAAACTGCTATTGCTACAAGTGAAGTAAAAAAAAATGTTGCTCTAGTATACCAGTGCAGACTGGCGGTCCACAGGTGCCCAACATAGCCAAGTAAGTATGACACGGTTTGTTGATAGATTGGAAGCTTACCGTGGAACTGCTCCAATGGACTCCTGGCATCATAACTTTCTCAACACTTAGTAGAGGTTAGGGTCTTAAAATACCCCCTAAAGAGGAACTGATACTTCTCAGGAACTTAAAAAATTAAGTAAAATGTTGCAAATTATCTATACATGTTCTAAGTATGCTTATAACCAGGATAGAGAGGGTGCTAAGGCAGTGGCCATCCAATTTCTACATTTAGTTTACTTTTTCAACACATTTATTAAACATAGGGATAAATAAACATAATATTAAAAGTCCTGGGAAGTGAGAATTGCCCTTTAAAAAATATATATATATTTGTTTCTTTGTGGGAATACTTACAAGAACCGCCCACAAAAAATGGTATAAAAGATATTACATATAATATAGAAGGAATTCCCACAGGAAGTTGAATGTGTACACTTTATCCTGATTCTTATTTTGAGGTTTTGCAGCTTACCTATTGGAAAGGTCCTCCATTCCAGTTCTATTGAGGCTGAGAAGCAGACTCCGAAAACAGGAGAATAAAAAAATAAAACAGGAACAGAATGAGGATTGGGAACAATACAGTAGGAATATAGCACAGATCATATACCTTTTGCAAGGTATACTAAATGTCATGGGAAGAAAAATATAGATATGGTAGAAATAAAATGGTGGGTTATGGGGATAAAAAAGTTAAAATAATATGTATATAAATGGCTTCAAATATGGTGCTGAAAGGATGTCAGGATCGGGACAGGGATCCAACACGCAAAGTACAAACAGGTACAGGGTACGTATACCGGACCTTAGAATGGCCGGACTAACGTACGGAGAATATAGAGAATGGTCAGAGACAAGCCGAGGTCGAGGGAACGAGAGGACAGGTAAGCGAGGAACAAGCCGGGTCAAGGATAACAGAGGTAAACAGAGTAAGTCAAACAAGCCGGGTCGGAACCAAAGGGATAACTGAAAACACCAGAGCACTGTGTGACTAGGCAGGCTAGAACCACGACAGGGCAATGAGCAGATGAGAGAAGCAAGTTTAAATACCCTGGCTCGGAAGGATAGACACGCCTCCGACGAGTCCTGATTGGTCTCTAAAGGATTGAGTGACAGGTCGTTCCGGGTTGGCGTCATGACGTCGGTTTCCGGACTTCCTGCTATAAAAGGAAGTGACTCCCTCGCGGCCGGCGTTTATGTGACCGGGTGGACCGCGAGGAACAGAGGAAACAGGCCGTCCGGAAGGATAGACGTCTAAGTCTCTACCTCTCTCGGAGGTAGAGACTTCAGGTACCCTGACAGTACCCCCCCTCTCAGATACGCCCACCGGGCGGAAGGAACCGGGACTAGATGGGAAGCGGGAGTGAAACGCCCTGCGGAGACGAGGAGCATGAACATCCTCTTGAGGTACCCAACTCCTCTCCTCAGGACCATATCCCTTCCAATTGACCAGATATTGTACTCTCCCCCGGGAGATTCGAGAATCAATAATAGAGTTAACTTCATACTCCTCCTGACCCTCCACCTGAACAGAGCGAGGAGGGGCTGTTGTGGAGGAAAATCTGTTACATACTAGTGGTTTCAGCAATGAAACATGAAATGAGTTAGGGATGCGTAAGGCAGTTGGAAGAGCTAGACGATACGCAACTGGATTGATTCGAGTCAACACCCTGTAAGGTCCAATATAACGAGGAGCGAACTTCATGGAAGGCACTTTTAAACTGATGTTTCTTGTGCTCAACCATACTCTATCACCTGGAACAAACACCGGAGCCGCCCTTCTACGTTTATCAGCGTGTCTTTTAACCAGCATAGAATTGTGCAGAAGAATTTGTCGAGTTTGATCCCACAACTTCCTCAAATTGGCAACATGAACATCAACCGACGGCACCCCCTGGGAAGGAGAAGCCGAAGGAAGAATAGATGGATGAAAGCCATAATTCATGAAGAAGGGGCTTGAATGAGTAGAATTGCAAACGAGATTGTTGTGTGCAAACTCCGCCCAAGGAATCAAACCGACCCAATCGTCCTGGTGTTCGGAAACAAAACAGCGTAAATATTGTTCAATTCTTTGGTTAGTACGTTCAGCAGCTCCGTTAGACTGAGGATGATAGGCAGAAGAAAAGTTCAATTTGATACCAAGTTGAGAACAGAAGGACCTCCAAAAACGGGAAATAAATTGGGAGCCTCTGTCAGATACAATTTGGGAGGGTATCCCGTGTAGACGAAAAATCTCCCTTGCGAATATCTCTGCCAATTCGGGAGAAGATGGAAGTTTAGGCAGAGGAACGAAGTGAGCCATCTTGGTGAATCTGTCAACCACGGTGAGGATAACAGTCTGTTTTTTAGAGATAGGTAGATCGACAATAAAGTCCATGGCCAAACAAGACCATGGTTTCTCTGGAACCTCTAAGGGATGCAGGAATCCACATGGGAACGTATGAAGTTGTTTGGTCTTAGTACAAACCTCACACGCAGCGATGAAATCTTTAGTATCCTTACGTAAAGCAGGCCACCAGAAGTCTTTAGAGATCAAAGACTTGCGAATACCAGGATGTCCCGCCATCTTGCTGTTATGGAAACACTGCAACAGCTCCAGTTGAAGAGCAGGAGGAACGAAATGTCGACCCTCAGGAGTCTGTTTAGGTGCTAGATGTTGCAGCTTAATGATCTCGGCCAGTAACGGGGAATGAATCCTGAGATTCGTATTAGCAACAATATTGCATTTCGGAACTATAGAAGAAAGAACCGGTTCAGATATAGTAGAAGGTTCATATTGGCGAGACAAAGCATCGGCTTTAGAGTTCTTAGAACCAGGTCTGTAAGTAAGCACATAATTGAAATGAGTCAGGAATAAGGACCAACGAGCTTGCCTAGAGGACAAACGCTTGGCCTCCCCAATATAGGACAAGTTTTTGTGGTCCGTCAAAATAGTAACCGGATGTAAGGTCCCCTCCAATAGATGTCTCCACTCTTTTAAGGCTTTAATGACCGCTAGCAGTTCCCTGTCTCCGATGTCATATCTGCTCTCAGGCCCAGAAAGTTTCTTGGAAAAAAAACCACAGGGATGTAACGGTTTATCCACCCCCAACCTTTGCGACAGAACGGCACCTACTCCTGTCTCAGAGGCATCGACCTCGAGTAGGAACGGCAAAGTCATATCAGGATGGACTAATATTGGAGCAGAAGCAAAAAGTTCTTTGAGATTCTTGAAAGCAACGAGAGCTTCAGTAGACCAAGTCTTAGTATCAGCCCCTTGTTTGGTCATATTGGTAATGGGTGCAATAATAGAAGAGTAACCCTTAATGAAGCGCCTATAATAATTGGAGAAACCAATAAACCTCTGAATAGCCTTGAGTCCCTTAGGCAATGGCCAATCTAAAATAGACCGGAGTTTGTCAGGATCCATCTTAAAGGCTTCCCCAGAAATCACGTATCCAAGAAAGTCTATCTGGGTCTGGTCAAAACTGCATTTCTCCAATTTACAGTATAAACCGTGTTGCAGAAGTTTGTGTAATACCTTTCTGACTTGTCTATGGTGGGTCTCCATCTCTCTAGAGTGTATGAGTATGTCATCCAGGTACACAATAACACAATCATGTTGAAATTCCCTAAAAACTTCGTTATTCAGATCCTGAAATACTGCCGGTGCGTTACAAAGACCAAAAGGCATGACCATGTACTCATAATGCCCATAGCGGGTATTAAACGCTGTCTTCCACTCGTGACCTTGCTGGATTCTCACCAAGTTATATGCCCCTCTGAGGTCCAACTTGGTGAAAATCTTAGAGCCCTTTAGCCGATCAAAGAGCTCGGTAATCAAGGGGATCGGATAGGCATTTCTGATGGTTATTTTATTCAAACCTCGGTAATCAATACAAGGTCTGAGTGAACCATCTTTCTTTTTAACAAAAAAAAATCCAGCCCCGGCAGGAGAAGAGGATCTCCTAATGAATCCCTTGTCTAAATTCTCCCGAATATACTCCTCTAAAACAGAATTCTCTTTCGTGGATAGAGGATATACATTGCCCCTGGGAGGCATGGTGCCAGGCAATAGATTAATTTTACAATCAAAGGTCCTGTGTGGAGGTAGTGTATCAGCGTTCTTCTTGTCGAACACTGCTTTTAAGTCCAGGTACAGAGGGGGTATCTGTATCCCCGTAGACTGGGTAGAACTACCTGGTGTGTTAATTAAAGCCAATGGGGACACCCTGCGTAAACACCTCTCCTGACAACCCTGGCCCCATGAGAGTATCTCCCCTAACTCCCAATCGATAATAGGGTTATGTCTTTTTAACCATGGGTACCCCAGGACTATTGGAACAGAAGGAGACGAAATGAGCATAAGTGATAAGTTCTCCTCGTGTAAGATACCAACAGTTAAGTTAATGGGTATAGTCTCACGAGAGATAACAGGCTCAAGTAAAGGTCTACCATCTATGGCCTCAACGGCCAAGGGTGTATCCCTTAACTGGGATGGGATAGTGTGTTTAGTAGCAAAGGCTTGGTCGATAAAATTCTCAGCAGCTCCGGAATCTATCAAGGCCATGGTCTTTAGTACTCCCTTCTCCCACGTTAAAAAAACTGGTAGCAGAAGCCTGTGATCTTTATAATTATGAGTAGAGGACAAAATAGAAACACCCAAGGCCTGTCCTCTAGAGAAACTTAGGTGCGGGCGTTTCCCGAGCGAATAGGACAATTTAAGCGCAAGTGACCTCTGACTCCACAATACATACATAATCCCTCCCTTCTCCTGTACTGTCTCTCCTCTTCTGAGAGGCGAGTATTGCCTATCTGCATAGGTTCAGGAAACAGTGAGTTATTGGAATCAGGACTTTGAAATGCGGGGGCTAATTTAAAGGCAGGTCTAAGGTTCCTCTCTCGAGTGTTCTGTCTCTCTCTTAGACGCTCATCAATACGAGAAATGAACGAAATTAAATCTTCTAAATTCTCAGGGAGCTCCCTAGTAGCAACCTCGTCAAGGATAACATCTGATAACCCGTTCAAAAATACATCTATATAAGCCTGCTCATTCCACTTGACTTCTGCCGCCAGAGACCTGAACTCTAGTGCATAATCCACAAGTGTTCGGTTCTCCTGTCTCAGGCGCAACAGTAATCTGGCTGCATTGACCTTTCTACCAGGAGGGTCAAAAGTTATTCTAAAGGCAGCTACAAAGGCATTATAATTATATACCAACGGGTTATCGTTCTCCCATAATGGGTTGGCCCATCTCAGAGCTTTCTCTATGAGTAAGGTGATAATAAATCCAACCTTTGCCCTATCTGTAGGATAGGAGCGAGGTTGCAATTCAAAGTGAATACTGATCTGGTTTAAAAAACCACGACACTTCTCAGGTGAACCACCATAGCGTACTGGTGGGGTAATACGGGAAGAGGCACCTACAGTGGCTACCTCTAGGCCTGAACTTACAGAGGAAATAGAAGTAGTACGCGTCTCCTCTGGTGGATTATTAGCACGAGATAATAACGCCTGTAGTGCTAAGGCCATCTGATCCATTCTGTGTTCCATGGCGTCAAACCTGGAATCAGAGGGACCAACCTGACTGTTTGTACCTGCAGGATCCATTGGCCCTGTCGTAATGTCAGGATCGGGACAGGGATCCAACACGCAAAGTACAAACAGGTACAGGGTACGTATACCGGACCTTAGAATGGCCGGACTAACGTACGGAGAATATAGAGAATGGTCAGAGACAAGCCGAGGTCGAGGGAACGAGAGGACAGATAAGCGAGGAACAAGCCGGGTCAAGGATAACAGAGGTAAACAGAGTAAGTCAAACAAGCCGGGTCGGAACCAAAGGGATAACTGAAAACACCAGAGCACTGTGTGACTAGGCAGGCTAGAACCACGACAGGGCAATGAGCAGATGAGAGAAGCAAGTTTAAATACCCTGGCTCGGAAGGATAGACACGCCTCCGACGAGTCCTGATTGGTCTCTAAAGGATTGAGTGACAGGTCGTTCCGGGTTGGCGTCATGACGTCGGTTTCCGGACTTCCTGCTATAAAAGGAAGTGACTCCCTCGCGGCCGGCGTTTATGTGACCGGGTGGACCGCGAGGAACAGAGGAAACAGGCCGTCCGGAAGGATAGACATCTAAGTCTCTACCTCTCTCGGAGGTAGAGACTTCAGGTACCCTGACAAAGGAGAGGACAGACAAGTAATAGCATGAAAATGTTAAAGGGACACTCCAGGCACCCAGATCACTTCTGCCCATTGGAGTGGTCTGGGTGCCAACTCCCACTACCATTAACCCTGCAAGTGTAAATATTGCAGTTTCTTATAAACTGCAATAATTACCTTGCAGGGTTAAGTCCTCCCCTAGTGGCTGTCTACTAGATTGTTTTCCTGGCACTGGAGATTCCCTTTAAGCAGTATAATAATAGACAGTTACAGGAATCCAAAGCACAGTTCTCTGGCTCACTCTTCAGGAAAATAAATCATTTCCAAACCACAAAGTAATGCTAAAGGTTGTGTCAGTTTGTTGGAGTTAAATTACAGACATAAAGAGACATTGTACATTGTACACAAAAAACTCAAGCCCAAACAAAACACTCACTAAGATGTATAAAAATAAAATAAGGTACGCTATGTGTCTTTAAGTCATATATATTATTAAAAAGTGTATGCACTTCCAGTGCGGACAAAATATTCTACTGAATATATATTATAACCTTTGCACATTCATAATTTATATGCACTTTAGTGGAATATTTTTAATGCACTGGAAGTACATACACTTTTTAGTAATTATTTATAATATGTATTGGTCTTAAAGACACAGCACACATTATTTTATCTCATAAAGAAACATTGAAAGATAGAAATGTTTCAAGAAAAATATATATATATATAAAGAATGGAACATTATTAGCCCCTTCAGGACAAAGGCAATTGTTCAAGTTCTGAACTAAAACAAAACATTGAATTTGTATTAGTTTCACAGTAACCCTTTAAGGTAAGACAAGACACAGGAACTTCAGGCGCCATAACAAATTCACTTAGATTAAGTTGTTATGGTGTCCAAAGTGTTCCGTTAAAGTAGAAAGGATGGCACAAAAAGCTAGAGCTGGTTTTAGTGAAATATATTGAATACATCCCATGAATCTTTGTTGAACAATCTTTCCTGTTACACCTGTGAAGAAAGAGTGAAGGAATGTCAGTCTGGACACTGGACAAAAAAGTAGCAGGATGTAAAAGATCTAGCACAGGTAATCATACATTAACATAAATTCAAGCATCGTCCATAAGAGAAATGCTTTAATAATGAAATGCATTTCATTCATTCAGTCCCTAGTAGAAGACCTGCACAAGACAATGGGGTCAGCCTGTTAAAGTGATGTAAACAGAAAAGTTCTAAAAATGGCGCTGCAGTCACTGTGGTAACCTATGGAAATTTACAGATGTTTCCATTACATTCCATAGTAATTGCTTTTCTTCCACTTCCACACCCACTTTCTGTTTACGACACATTTATAAACCAACAATGAGTGCATTCTGACACAATATCAGCATTCTATGAGTCATGATGACTCTACTATATGCCAGATCTTCTTTATATGCTACATTTTCCCATGTACCATATTACCCTGTGTTAAAATAATTTGTCAAATATGTCAGTTTTTCTCTTTCCTGGTAAAATATTTTATAAATAAATAAATAAATAAATTTTAAGATAACAATAGTTAGCTGCATAAAGGAGGGACAATATATTAAATTTAAAACACTTAATAAACAATCACTTGTTCCCAAGCACTTCTAAAACCCCATCAAATAATGTTTAGTTTTGGATTAAGACAAAACAGCAATAATAAATATAAATTCAAAACATGCAAACACAGTTACAATAGTGCATTATGTGGAATCCATTGTAAATACACAGGATGCAGTGTATGTGCTGTCTCAGATATGGACATAAGACAACAAACAGAATGTGGAACTGCAATGCATTACACAATACTTTATAAACAGCGTAACTTCCTTCTGTCAGCTGGTACCACCCAGACATGGGACAGCCCCACAGACAGACAGGCATGTGATAGAGAGAGGGAAATGGAACGGGAGAACATCAGAAAGTAGCTGGTGATTTGTGCTGGGAGACTTCGCTATGTTTGGAGCAAACTGTAGCTAACACTGGGATTATCAGAGACAGATCTTGGTGAGATTATAAAATGCCTACCAAGTGGCACTTCTTCAGTGGCACCTTCATACTGCCAGGTAAGAGCTGGGTGATGAGGGAGTGAGGGGTGAGCAATGTAAGAGCCTTTATGTTGCTGTCTGTTTTGCATGGTCTTGTTTACAACTGATCATGTTTTATTTTATTTTGAAATGCATAGTAATGTTACGTTCACCTCAAATTCATACAGATAAATTAATCCCAAGGGAGGGGAACCTGGAGCTATAGAGGAATTTAAATAATTATATATATATATATATATATATATATATATATATTTTTATGAGCAAATAGATTTTGCAGCAGTGTATATTGACAAAAGAATTTATTTTTGTGACTGAACACATAGTGTCAGAGTTATTCTGTAAACTGGGGGGCTTGGTATAAAGTTACCAGTGAAATAAAATAAAAATAAAAAAATGGGCCAAAATAGCTAAACTATTTGCAATTATGTTAGTTTAAATTAGTTTAAAATATACAACTTACAAAAAGTTCGGTTTATAGTTTGTAATGGGCATTTGGGTTTGTAGCAAGAGTTAAAGGGATACTCCAACCCTTGGGATAAAAATGCACGGTTCTTACACTATAAATGCTATATGGGGCATAGCTAGTAGGTCCCCACCTCAAACCTGCAAGAAAAGTTTTTAAACTCTCCTTGGATCCAGCATTTATTTCACTCTGGGCAGTGCAGTCAGAGTGCTGGGGAGAGGAGCGATGTCAGAAGTCCTGCTAATCATGGCTGCATTACACAGCTCTCTAAGACTGGGCATCGCAGAGAATTTACAGATCCCTGGCCAGGGCTGTTTCCACCAGCAAACTTCATGAAGGCGACTGGCAATGTTGAGCTCTGCCAGCCATGATAGCGCCTGCTGATAGTACCCCTGACCTATAGCATTACGTTAAAGTGCTGCCCCTCTCCTGCCTGCCACCCAGAGGCCGTTGTCTCGGTGTCCTTGTGGTTTATCGTTAACCATTAGCCAAGGGTTTATGGATCGTCCTGTTCTGTTTCAGTGGGGATGTTAGTAGGATATGGATGGATAATGATCCTGTATATCTGGTTTATGGATTAAGGAAATATTCTGAAATATCCTGTCTGATAATGAATAATGATATAACAATAAATCAATAAATATCGGATTGCTGCTTATAACATACAATGATTAAATAAACATTTTGTATCTCTTTCAGTTTTGCTCAGTGTGTGGATGCAGGCAGTCAGTGCACTCAGTATCCAGCTGATCCCTCAGTATCCTGCGGTCGGTCAGTCAGTCACTCTCAGTGTTACTGGGATCAATGGGAATCTCCGGCAATTCAGCTGGTATAAAGGACCAAACTCAAACGCTGAATATCAAATCCTCTCATATATCCAGAGTGTAAACCCCCCACAGACTAATGGATCACAGTATTTCTCTCGGGCCAGCGGGCTCCCTAATGCCTCGTTACTGATCTCAGATCTGGTGATTACAGACCGGGGTAATTACACAGTGATTGTACAGACAGATAGAGGATCACAGCAAGAATCACTGAACCTGACTGTATACAGTGAGTAATGTGAAAACACAATATTGTATAATTGTATATTTGGTATATATAACCCTTGCATTACCATTCATTCATTAATGAAGAGTTAAGTAATTTAACTTTGTCTCAAACCTCATTAATGTCTATAAAACTCTAGTTTCATGAATGTGCTCTGACAGTTGTTTCTGTGATGTGTTGACGATGATCTGCCCGCCCACATCCCCCACATGGGGATAGGCTGATTTTTAATTCTGTTTTACCCCTCCATTAAAAGAATAGGAAGTGGTTACTCCGCTTAATCACTCCATTATTGGATCTATCTGCGCAGAATACTCTAGGCATGGATTTTAAGCCGCTAAATGATTCTATGTGTGTCTTTGCCAATAAAGTGTGTGCTGCCTGATTTAGCCAATAAAGGCCTTGTTTTAATATTTCTGGGTAAAGTTTTCAAATCATTTAATATTTTAGGATGAGCTTTTAGAACGTTTTTTTTTTTTTTTTTTTTTATTCAAAATATTCAAATGTAAAAAAATATAACATGTATTAAAATATAAAATATAAAAATATGAAAACGTTTTTCAAAGTATTAAATCATATTAAAAGTTTATCAAATAAATACATAAATCATTTGCAAAGCTTATATAAAAAAAATAATTTAAGGCCATAGTGTTCTCTGTCGGGTTCAACCACTATAGGCTTTTCTCTGTCTGCTTCAGTCAATAGAATGTTTTCTGCCTTGCACAGCCAGCATAATGTTCTCAGGCTGGCTTAACCAATAGAATGTTCTAAGGCCTAGCTCAGCCAATAGAAAAATAGAGTTGAACCATATTATACACTGATCAGCCGCAACATTAAAATTACCTAATGTCTTGTAGGTACCCCTCATATTGTCCAAACAACTGTTTGGTCAAAGGCATTGACTCCACAAGACCTCTGAATGTGTCTTGTGGTATTTGGCACCAAGACATTAGTAGCAGATTATTTAAGTCCTGCACGTTGCGAGGTGGTGCCTCCATGGATTGGATTTGTTCCAGCACATTTCACAGATGCTAAATCGGACTTAGATCTGGGAGATTTGGAGGCTTAATGCATGTGTGCCTGTTGTGCAGAATATTATATGGTATCTCTTTTCCAGAGTTGAAAATACATTATTCTTATATTATGCTACTAAAATTATTTCTCTATTTGGAAAGTAAATAAGATCAGTATTCTTGTTATATATATCGGAAAAACCCACAAATGTGCATACTGCCGTGGATGTGAGCACATTCCACTTCCTCTAATAATGAAAACCCTACAATTCATGGAGGAGATGGAACATATTTGATATAACTTTGAATTTTACTCTACACATGGTGACTGAAGAATGCGTTGTCCTCCACAATGGACAGTGAGGTCACTGATGAGCAGATACAGTATGTGTAGAATGTGGGGATAATACTGCCAAGTGTTCATTGCAGGTTACATGTGTTCACTTTATTCGGCACAGAGCATAATAAGCGGATCTCTCAGGTACAAATTCGGAAAAAAGTCAAACCAAGGTTCCCATACCCTCATTACTTTGAAATACACTGCTATTTTAATAAACATCTGCAAGAATTCCATACACCAAAAGTACTGTTACATTGCTGCATGTATTGCAAGCGATTACAACCTTTTAGTTGAGGTGAGAACCACAAATGTCCAGGACAACAGACAACGGCAAAATGTTCTTTAACCTAATTAAGCCTTGAAGAGATATTGGGCCATGGTGTGGTAAAATAAGCCTTCTTTATCATGGTATGAATTAACCATTTTACACTCTCCATCTTCACCATTCCCTCTGGATACCTAAATATTGGATATTATGTGTTAGGGGTTTCTACTCAAGTCTTCTCTGCCTTGCGATTCTGTATAAATGTAGCAGCTATTCCATAATAGTGATCTGCAGTTCTTTTGTGCCTGTAGCTATCTTCGTTATAAGAGAATTCTACGAGCATCTGTAGACTAGTTAATGGAGCTCCTTTGGACCAAAAAAATCCCAAGAGTTTACATCTATAGACAGAGAAACATTTTATAAAGAACAGCTAGTGCATGTTTAGGTGCAACCACAAGCTTAGCTTAGCCATAGACATCATCCAAGTGTACATCAATTAGTTTTTCATAGATGATTAAAGTGTTACTCCAACTCTTATGGGGGTGGGACCTTTCCAGCATAAAATGACCTATTAGGCACTATGGAGAAAACCCGTAAAATCAAAGAGTATTGCTTAACTGGAATCAAGCGCTGTGCTCAGAAGTCACAGGAGCTGCTGGCAGACCAGTCACACACTTCTTATAGAGAAGACTGCGATTGGTCCTTTTTGCAGGCTTAGAGTGTGAGTGCATATCCCGGGCTGGCTAGGGGAAAAAAGGGAAGGGCTTATTTAAAAAAGCAAAACATTGCTGAGAGTAATTGAGGGAGGGAGCGCAATTTGGGTGGGCATTGCAATCTTCCCCTTATAGGTGCTCTGCCAGCAAAGGGAAGATTATAACGTCTGTGTGCGCACGAGGGCTGGACTGGCCCATCGGGATACTGTGAACTTTCCCAGTGGGACGCGGCACCTGGGGCCGGGCAGACAGCCCTAATCATTAAGTTAATGCCCTTTAAATGATTTTCCAGTCGGACTGTCACAGCCTGTGTCAGTCCGAGGAAATTAAGGAGAGAGGTGCTGGGGATCATGGCAACATTTAGGCTGCCGGAGGGAGCACTGTGAGTCTCCCTTTACAATTCCCAGAAATTCGGTGTCGCATGCCTCAGCCCGCAAGCAAGCTCCGTCTCCCCCACAGCCTTCAGTGCCAGGTAGGCATCAGCCCATGACAGTACTTTTGTGTGTGTGTCTGCTAGTGAGTCAGCGTGTATGTTTGTGTGTCCGTGAGCTTGTCTGTAGTGAGCATGTGTGTGTCGGTGAGCTTGTATGTAGTGAACATGTGTGTGACAGTACGCTTGTCTGTAGTGAGCTTGTGTGTGACAGTGAGCTTGACTTTAGTGAGAGTGTGTCAATTAGCTTATCTGTAGTGAGTGTGTGTCAATGAGCTTGTCTGTAGTAGTCGTGTGTGTTACAGTGAGCTTGTCTGTATTGAGAATGTATGTGTGTTGATGAGCTTGTGTGTGACAGTGAGCTTGTCTGTACAGAGCATGCTTGTGTGTCAGTGAGCTTGTCTGGAGTGAGCATGTGTGTGTCAGTGAGTTTGTCTGTAGTGAACTTGTGTGTCAGAGTGTGTCTGTATTAGGTTTGTGTGTGTGTATCAGTAAGCTTGTCTGTGTGTGTGTCAGTGAGATTGTCGGTCAGTGAGCCTATTTGTGTGTATCAGTGAGCTTGTGTTTTTATGTCAGTGAGCTTATGTGTATCAATGTGATTGTCTCTGAGCCTGTGTTTGAATGATATTGTGTCAGTGAGATTGTCTGTGACTGCATGTGAGTATGCTTACTGCAAAATAAAAAATGTTACCCTTAAAGGATCAATGTTTTGAATAAGAAAAATAAACATATCAATACTATGTATACCAAAGCATATTAATGTCTTTATTATAGTTTAATTGTCTTAATGAATGGTCCAGTAGTGAACTGAAACGTCAACTTTTTTTTTCTGATGCAGTAAAAGCATAATAGAGAGCAAGAAAACTGAACTGTCCAGTGACCAGCCGCTCACAGGCGAAACACGCGTCGGGGCTTTTTCTCTTTGTAGCTAGATTTTTTTTACTTTACTTATTGTAGTGAGCATTTGATGTGTTTCTAGGATCTGGTTATATTCCTCTAGTTTCAGGCATCTCGAGGTCAGACACTCCGCTATTGCAGAGATAGAATTGTTTACTCTGATAGTTAGACGTCGGTTACTAGAAGCTCAGGATTGTTTATACTTATCCTTTTCGGACATTCTAGTTTAGCTACTCGTTAATTACTTAGGTTGGGGCAATTATCTCTAGCCTTATTATAGTAAGATATTTCTTTTATTTAAATCGTTCTCTTTCTAGTATTAGCTACATAAATACGAGCCAGTTCAGGTCAGATCTAGCAATACATTTAGTCTCGACTATCTCTTCCTTTTTTGCTGGTCCGATATCTACTATTACCTGGGCTACATTTTTTACGTTTATTTAGTCCATATTATGTTTTTCCAGACAAATGACTGAAGTGTGTTTATCAACTATACTGCTATTCCCATGGCAGCCTGTCTGCACGGAGTATAGTCAGACCCAGCATTTGCCTTTGAATTAGTATTGTCTCTACATTATATTTGATTTAAACTACACTGTAGTACGGATACTGAGTCTCCTTTCCTGCTGACACACTGTTTGGATGATCTTTTGTTACTATTATATCGCAATTGTGTATCATTGTGCAGTCCAACAGCATAGTGCTTGTCTGCACTTAGGATATAAGAGATACCCGTTCTTATTTACAGTACAGTAGGGACAATATTTAGTGTTATTTTTTTCTATTAATTTTCTTTGTACCCTCTATGTTCCCCCATTGTCCTTACTGATTTATTCTATATGGTGTTTGTTTAGAGCTAGGTATTTGTCCAGCTCTTTTTATATTTAGTACTCATTAAAAGTTAATTTTTAATCATACAATTTGGTCACTGGACAGTTCAGTTTTTTGCTCTCTATTTTTTTCTATGGGTTAACCCCTACCATTACTGTCCAGGTATCCTATTCATAGCTTCATCTAATTCGTAGTTAGTAAAAGCATAATAAAGCATTTTTTTTTTTTTTTTGTATTGGGCGTCCCAGACTGCTGGTTTTGTGTGTGTGTGTGTGTGTGTGTGTTTTTGTCTATATTTATATATACATACAGGGGCAAAGCCAGCACAAGTCAAACACAGCACTGGCCAATCAGCATCTTCTCATAGAGATGTATTGAATCAATCCATGTCTATGATGAACATTTAGTGTCTCCATGCAGAGGGAAGCACCTCTTGTAGCCATCTGAGGAGTGGCCAGTGGAGGTATCCCTAGGCTGTAATGGAAACACTGCATTTTTACGGAATAATTCAACTCTCCAGAACAAATACAATAAGCTGTAGTTGTTCTGGTGACCATAGTGTTCCTTTAATACTTACCTTCGGTCCTGTAAATGGTTTTCTCTGCTGGTTCACTGACTGAACTACAGTCCCTTAAATAAAATTGTAAAACATACCCCTTAAAGGGACAGTGTCATCTAGGTGACCCCATGCTGTTTGGCGTCGCAGAGATGACTTGGACCAATGAGAACACATGTAGACCTATTTAACCCCTTAAGGACCAAACTTTTGGAATAAAAGGGAATCATGACATGTCACACATGTCATGTGTCCTTAAGGGGTTAAAGCCTATTCAGGCCCTTACTCATTTCCCTATCGTGGTTTCTTTTTAGTGACACATTTAGTGCTCTTCTGACTCTCTTGTGATCCCATTATTGACCTTGGCTTCATTTTGAGCCTGTTATCCTCTGTTATTCCGACACGGCTTGAATATTGACCTGTGTATTTCTGATATCTATACCCGGCATATATATTGACCTGTGTATTTCTATTATCCTGACCTGTTTTTTTTTAATGTATCCGTATCTCTGTATTCCTGACCTTAGTTTTTCCTGACTTTGATTCTTTCTTGTAAATAGTTAAATCCAGCTACTCTCAGGCCCGGCAATATGGCTTTTGGACCCTCACTTTGTGGGTATCCTTTTTCCTGTGTGTAAGGGTAATCGCAAATGTGACAACACTAGATGGCACAATGGTTTATGGGGCAAACATACATTTTTATCCAGTGCTGCTTTGTATTCGCAGTCCGGCCCTGGTGCGTGCTGACAAAATACATATTTTGTGCACAAAATTGACATTGGGAGAAATGGACTGCCAATGCACCATGTGCTGGGGGTGTAACAAGCCTACAGCACACAATTAGAAATATCTCTGTATGTGCAGTGTTTCAAGCTGCTTCAAATCACTGAAGTGGTCATGGTGGTTGGAGTAACCCTTTCAACTTTCATAGATTGCAATTTTTGCCCAGAATGCACTTTTATGCAGTCTTGTTATTCTTAAAATGAAGTAATATGTATGTACTTATTTTAATGCAAATCATTAAAAGGACTCTCCAGGCAGAGTCTTTTACTCACCTGGTTCCAGCGCCGGGAGCCTCGTGAAGCCGCGCCCCCTATTTCGTCAAAATGACGAATTAGGTGGGCGCGAGCCGGGAGCAATCAGACGCTTCCATTTGGAAGCGTCATTGCTCCCTTGTGCGCATGCGCGGCTTCGCCACACATACACACATACTTCAGAGGGCGGCATTCATGCCACCCTCTGAAGTCCTGCGCGCACTACCGCGCATGCGCGCGGTGTGTGCGGCCGCGAGCTGAGCTGACTGACAGCTCAGCTCACGGTCTTTGCCCGCCCCCTCTCCTCTCTGACAGGCTGGCGAGTATCTGTGACTATGTGTGTGCATCTGTGTGTGTCAGTGTGCATCTGTGAGTATATGTGCATCTGTGAGTGTCAGTGTGCATCTGTGAGTATGTATGTGTGTACCACAGGCAACGTAGTCCACTGCAATCAGGTTCTGCTTTTCACTCCGGCCCACAGCCTCAGAGGTGCTCTGCATTATACAGACACTGCTAATCCGTCCAACAATACTAGGTAACAGAATATACAGGCAAAACTCTAGGTACTGAAGGTGTATTTATTGGAGGGTAGAACAACACTTAAAAGTGCATAAGTGCAACTTTTCAGCCCTAGAGGGACTTAAACATGATTAAGGCACTCTAGGGCCAAAATGTTGCACATTTGCACTTTTGAGGTTTTCTACCCTCCAATAAATATACCTTCAGTACCTGGAGTGTTGCCTGTATATTCTATTGCCTTGTATCTGTGTGTGGATGTGACAGTATGTGTGTCATTTTGTGTATGTGCATATCTGTGTGTGTGTGTGTGCCTGTGTAGGTATAGGTTTGTATCTGTGGGTGTTTCAGTGTGTGTCTGTAGGTATATGTTTGTATCTGTGTGTATGTGTCAGCGTTATTGTGTTTCCATATCCCTGTGATATATCCCATATGTGTACAGACTCCTATCCCCTATTCCTCCATTGCAACCCTTTTCACCCCGCTCTAGCCCACCACCAGTGCCCCTCCTGAGATTTGGTTCTGGATCCGACCCTGATGGAGGGGGGCTTTTATCCACTTCTCCGGATGTTAGCAGGACTCCAGGTGATAGGTTGAAAAATAGCAGATTTAATCAGTACAGCATAAAAATCTTTAACATAATAATAAATGTATGGTCGGTCCTACGCGTTTCGTATAGGACTTCCTCAGGGACCATGCGACAAAAACAATAACAAAATTACAAATGCAGCAAAAAAGCAGCCTAACAACCCCCTCCCACAAAACTCTTAAATAGGGCTAATCCCTGAATTAATCAGTGGGCATCTTCTTTCTTTTGATTGGACTTGTGTTTGTTTCAATCACCTGTTGAGGTAATGCAGTTTCTTCTCCTCTTTTTCTCGCAACTGTTATTTTTCATCCATTTTCATCCATGTAACCAGAAGTGGAATGCATTCCAAAGGTTTACTGCTGTGCGTTCTGTGTGACCGGAAGTGGTATGCGTACCAAAGGTTACTTCTGTGCGTTCTGGCTAATGTTGATATACGTTCCATCATGATTTGTATGTCCAGGTGATCGTAAATATAGTACCTTAGTATTACGGTTGTTATAAGGCCCCTACTGGAGATTATTATGAAGGAAAAGCTGTACTAAATAGAAAAGACTATTAAGATATAATGTGTAACACGTCAACAATATATACAAATAACCTCTCTGTGATTCATAGTGGTATAAAACTTCCTCCATAGATCAAAAGAGTTTTATTTACAAGTGAAAATTATGTTATAAGAGGTATCTGAATTAATATATTTCAAAGAAGTGAAATATATTTTAATCTGTCTTTTTTATCATGTGATAAGTGCCTCAACAGTTTTAATCTATAAACAATATAAGAATAAATGTATACAATGTAATAAAATAAAATATAGAAAATAGAAATAATATATATATATATATATATATATATATATATATATATATATATATATACACACATAATATATATTAGCCACACATACCCACCCTAATTCCCCTTTCTTCCATCCATTATTTGTGTACTATAAAAAGTTCCCTTTGGATAATAAGGTTTATCCGACGTTATCAAGAAAAGTTGATTAATAGTAAAAGATGGTAAGACAATAAAATTGGATTGGTAATAATGGACCAAGTACAGGTGACGTTAGGAGCTAGGGTGAAAAAAATACAACTTCCAACGTTTTAGACATTTAGAAGTTCACAGGAAACAGACCAGATCCACATCCACATTTAAACCTTTGGGTTCTAGAGCCTGCAGTTTGTAGATCCAGTAAGTCTCCCGTTCACCTCCTCTCCAATGAGGCAAGACCTTTTCAATCCCAATACACCTAAAGTTACTAAAAGAGAAAAGTGGACAGTTGTTACAATGGATCGTAACAGAGTGTGTTACAAGACCATTTTTGATGTTATTAATATTTTCCATGAATCTTATTTTAAGTATTCTTTTAGTTTGGCTGGCATATTGTTTGCAGCACGGACACTGCAGTAAATAAACTACAAAGTCAGTGCGGCATCCAATGTCTGATCTAATTTTGAAAGATTCACTTGTAACAAAACTAGTAAATTGGTCTGTTCTCTCTATGTATACTGTATTACATGCCTTACAGGAATTACAACCCCTAAAAAAGCCTTTACTGAAAAATGTGGTATCTTTTATGTCCCCGATGGCATAACTGGGTGCTAGTAATTTTTTTACATTTTCTTTTTTCTGTAAATAACTCTAGGATGTTCTGGTACGGAGGTGTTAAGTATGGGGTCCTGTAAGAGAATGGGACAGTGTTTCTGTAGACCCCTCTTTTTTTAAATGGTCTTAATTATATTGGGTTTTGAAAGCAAAACCGAAGAGGTCATTAGATGATTTGGCACAGGGTTTATCCATTAAATAGTTATTCCTATCTGTTTGCATAGTTAATCTAATTTCACTTTCGTGTTCTTTTTAAATACCTTCTCCAATAGTTTATTTTTAATGTGAGTTGATTGAGACCTGAAATCATAAATGTGTCAGCAATTGCGTCTCACACGAGCAAATTGCCCCTTCGCAATCTCCCTAAGCCACTGATGGTGGTGACCGCTTTGGTGATGAACGTATCCGTTGCCGTCAGTCGGTTTAAAATAACATTTTGTTTTTATTTGATCATTTTCACAGAATAGAGTTAGATCAATGAAGTTAATTTCATTTTGGTTCCATATAGGTGTAAACTTTAAGTTATACTAATTCTGATTGAGATAATTTACAAATGACTGAAAAGATATATATATAAAGAATTGTCACATAATGTGATATGTTACTTTGTATCACTACATTGTATTACTCTAAGACTAGAAGAATTGACTCATGTGTTGTTCCTTCACCCACAGTTCCTGTCACTAAACCTGTAGTTAGGGCAAACAGCTCTTTGGTCAAGGAAAATGACACGGTCACCCTCACATGTGAGACGGAAAATGCTG
The DNA here is from genome assembly GCF_036172605.1 of Pelobates fuscus. NCBI lineage: Eukaryota > Metazoa > Chordata > Amphibia > Anura > Pelobatidae > Pelobates > Pelobates fuscus. The sequence goes on from NC_086327.1 coordinate 34,466,906, forward strand.
AAAGGATCGTGTGGGGCCGCAGTAATGACAGACTTCCCTCTGATATAACTCTATCCAATGATAACAGGAATCTCACCTTCTCCAGTATCAAACGCTCAGACTCAGGAGATTATTACTGTGAGGCTGAGAATGTTATCAATAAGATCAAAAGTGACATCTACACACTGACTGTAAACTGTAAGTAATTATATTTTGTGACTACTAATAATATACAAACATTTGCTGTTGCTGAGTGTTTTCTGTAAGAAATGTATTGTTCATGTAGAATTAGTTTTACAGGACACAATGATTGTATCCTGTGAAATGACTACTGGCCAATATGAAGAACAAATATTAGTCTTACCATTTTAATACCAGACCAACGTGCAGCTTACTCTCTGCTACTGACAGGCTGTTGGCTTTTCCCATTTCCCAAATGTAGGATCTACTGATTTTGACACAGCTTACCAGCTCAACTTTTTATTGGGCACCAGGGAGTTTCTGAGAAATTTTAGGCATAGCCTGATTTCTCATGCTGTGTGTAATGACACTGGGCATGAACATCTTCAAAAATTTCAGTGAAAAAGCACCTCTAGTAGCTCTCACATTTGCATCCACTATAAAAATGCATGTTTGAGGTAAAATGTAAACATTGGCATTTCTCTGAAACACCAATGTTCTACATTGCCTGAAAAAAGGAACACGTCCCTTTAAAGGAACACTCATGGCACCATAACAACTTGAATAAAATAGTTGTTGTGCCAGGATGTCTTTGGTTCTTCCTTACCCATCGGTGTTAAATAGTTCATGTATTTACCTGTTTTTTTTTTTGTTTTGTTTTTTTAATGATGGCCTACAGATTGGCTTAGAACCGTGCTCCTTAACCCCCTCCTCAAGGCACACTTAGCAGTCCAGGATTTAGGGATTACCCGGGTGTGTCTATGGTGCTTAAAAAAAGAAAAAAAAAAAACCTTAGAGTCTAAGGTGTTTTTTTTTTTTTTCATTACCTTAGACACACCCGGGTAATCCCTAAATCCTGGAGGGTAAGGTGTGCCTTGAGGGGAGGGTAAGGTGTGCCTTGAGGAGAGGGTTGAGGATTACTTGCTTAGTAGATCAGCCTACTGGTCTAAGTGAATCAGCGACGTCCCTGATTGGCAATAGTCTGTTCTTCCTCTAGCTGAATTTCAGACACCGGATGTTTTGGGGACAGCAAGGAAGGACATAGGTGAGCCAACGTTGGAGTTAAACTGTTCATGAATAGTGTAACCCCTATGGGTAAGGAAGCGCCAGTGACCTCCTGGCACCATAAAAACATGATTTCAAAGAAGTTGCTATGGTGCCCTTTGTGTTCTCTTAAGTAATGCTCAAGTGACTTTGTATTTTTATTAATTAAAGTTGAGAATACTGGCCCTCTATTTACTGGTGCAGCATTAGATAGATAACACAGGTCAACACTGATTTTATTGCCAATTATGTTAGATCAATTGTAGCATAACTCTGTGTCACTGATTCCGAACATGGTATCATTTTTTCTAGATTTGCTAAATGCCCCTATTGAAAAAGATAAACATTAATTGATGGAAGTACCCTATCCACAGGTCATATGGAAACTGTCTTGAACCATAGAAATAGCTAATGGCATTGAATTCAATACAACAATAAAACAAAGTAAGCTGATTCAGATAATCCCACAAAATGCATATAAAATGCTGTTTGTGCGCTTTTCTTTTATGTGGGCTATCAAGATAATCACATTGGAGGCTCCAACAAGAACCTTCCATCATGTGTTTGTGCCATCTCCCTTTTAAAGAGTTTGAGCTTTTCCTTGGTTAATTTTTCCACTGTCGTAGGTACTCTATAAACGTTTTGCAAACTTTATTGAGAGCACAAAACTTATCTTGATCTCCAGTCTTTACTGCAAAATAAGTTAGAAATGATTGTCTTTCAAAGTCAATGTTTTTCCTTTGTTTTTGCCACAAATATAGCAGAATATATTAGCTTTAGTTTATTCAGCCTCTTTGTGGAAAACTCTATGCAGATTTCCATGCAAAAATAAAATAAAAATAAAAACAAAATATGAAATTACATGCAACAGATAAACTTGCAAAACAATGTTAAAATTAGATTAACAATTACGTTAGATAAAAACAAAGTTACATATTAAAAAAAAAAGACCAGTAGCCACAAGTTAGTAGCCACAAGGGGTATTGGGATAAAATTACATGATTTTCCTATTACATGACTTAATGTCATGATTTTATAAAAGACACAGAGGCGAGTATTGCATATCCTTTTCTTTACTGGCCACCAATAGCAGCAAAGAATACAAAACAGAATGAAAATATACATAATAACATAGGCCACTCCCAGCCAAGTCCCAGAATAATAGTAGGCATCACCCTCAGATCTCCCTCTTTCTTGAAGATGCGACACACCACAACAGAAAAGTCCACAAAACAGGAAACCAGCAGACAGAATTCTTCAGCAACCGAAACGTAGAAGGTCATGATTGAGAACACAGGACCATTTAATCCACAACAGGAAACCAATTCAGAACATCGAAGGAACAGCTCCAACAAGATAACGCTCCCCTAAGGTAGATGAAAGAGGCATCAAACAGGGCCGGATCATGCTGTGAAAATATAAAGAACAGGAGCCCAAGGGTTAAATCGGTATCATAGACCAACATAAAGGCCAGATGCATTATAGGGAATAATCTACATCCCAAATGAACAACAGCCCATCCCAAAACACTAAACCGGTATAATGAAAACCAAACCTCATAAATAAAATTCCCCACTTACCATACCAACGAATCCAATCGCGTAAAACAAACAATACGGGTGGGAAAAACATAAAACAATGTCTTCATGATGGGTGGGACAATACTCCCCTCCGTGTCTTTAATAAAATCGTGACTTTACATCATGTAGTAGGAAAATCCTGTAATTTTATTACAAGACACGGATGCTGATTAACTACCGCAGAAAACACATGAGTAAAAGGCCAAAAATAAAATTCACGAAACGTTGATTCCCATGACCAATCGGCCATCCTCATAAGGTCCTCCAAACGTGTGCCCGTATCCCAGCATTGATGATGCAGAGGCTCCCCTGACAGAATGCGCTCCAAAAACAGAAACATTGATACCAGTGTGGCCCAGAATCCACTTCAACCATCAGGACAATGTAGTGCTCGCAACTGGGGCAAAAGGGGGATAAAAAGACAAGAAACATTGAGGTGTAGATGCGGAATGATGCGGTCTGGAATGATCTTCATATTCGCGTTAACACGCTAATGGGCATAAAGCCGGCGTGGAAGGGAAAGTTGGATACGATACCGACTTAATAGAAGTCTTAGTACATCTGGAAATATTGAAAGTCACACTCTCCGGAGTGTATGATCTGGCATCAAAATCCAAAGCACATATATTTGACACCCTTTTGCAAGAAATGAGGCAAAAAAGACAAACCAATTTAGCCGGCAAAATTTTACTGCATGATGGTCAATGTCATCGCTGGGCGTTAAAGCCCTGCACTGCTTGACAGCATATATCATTATGTAGTCCTTAAGGGGTTAAATATTTATGTATAAATGTTTTACCACCAAACAATTTTTTGGCGTACATACTGGAAATGTACTATTAGTACAAAAAATTTAATGTTTCACTTCAGTCCCACATAAGGATATGAGGGGGGAGTGGGACACAGAGAGCTGAGGGGGGAGAGGCACATAGAGGGCTAAGTGGGTGGGAAGAGGAATACGGAAAGTGGGATGGGGACAAAGAGACCCAGAAGGGCTGGCAGGGGGGACAAAGACACACCAAGGAGGGGCTGGGAGGAAGAGACACACAAAGGAGTTAGTGTGAAAAGAGACACACAGAGGTGCTGGGGAGACAAAGATAGATACAAAAGGGGTCTGGGAAGAAAAATAGACACACACAAAGGGACAGGAGGAAAGAGGCAGAAACCCACTAAGTTGCTTATGGGGGAGACACATAGAAGCACTGAGGAGGGGGAAAAACACACACACACAAAAGAGTTGGGGGACTGTCATGGCCGTTACTTGCACTGCCTGTCTCTTCCGGGTTGACGGACTGTAGCCACACCCCCCTCTGACGCGGTCTCATTGCGCTACATAATGCGACCGCGCCAGGCAACAGACGCTGGATTAATGAACAGCGTACCGCGGAATTATACCGGCTGCAACTTATCTCTTCAACCTTACCTGTGTACCGACCCGGACTCGTAAACGACTAACCTCCTTCTCCTTCCTCGACCACGGCTAGCACTTGACTCCTCTCGACATCTCTCCACGGAACAGCTCCGGAAGGCACTCTGGAACCAACTTCAAATCCTCTGGAAGCTAAGTTACCTCGCTGTATTATACGAACGTTCCCTGACTACTGAGCAAGCTCAGCCTGCTCACACTTCCTCCTATCGTTATAGGAGTAATTCCTAATTAATTACCATTCTACCACCATATGAGATATTTTCTATCAATTAAGCTAAAAACGAATCTCTGCAAGTTAAAGCTACATTGCTTCCTTCATATTATTGCTTCAATTCAATTGTATAAATTAATCTAAGAATCCACTCAGCAACTTGAACCATTTAAAGATACAGTACCTGTGTTTATTCAATCAAAATTATTAAAGACACAGTATCAGTTAAACTTCCTGGTGAACAGTCATCTCTTTATTTTCTCAACTCCTCACATTCACATCTAATTAATCAGAAATCTGCAGTTGAGCTCCTTCAAACTCTATGTGAACGTGACAGATTAATCCAGCCTTGTAATGGATCCAGCAGATTTCGATTCAAAATTGACGATGCTGAATCAAAGAGTCGATACACTTGCTCAAGGCATGCAAGATCTCCAGGCTACAAATGAACGGATTCTTACTTATGTTAGAGACTTACAAACCCACACTCCTCATGTTGTTATGCACTCAGCCAGTGAACCTGCTGTCTGTAATCCTGAGAAGTTTTCTGGAGATAGATCAAAATATAGGGAGTTCCTAAACTCCTGCAAACTATTGATTGCTCTAAAACCCCGATCTTATCCCACCGAGAGATCTAAGGTTTGTTCAGTTATCTCCTTCCTAAGAGGTGAACCCACTCCTTCTTGGAAAATGATGATCCCATCTTAGACTCATTGGACGAGTTCTTTGAAGCTATGTCTCTCCTTTACGAAGATCCTAATAAACAGTCTACAGCTGATTTAACCATCCGAACCCTCCAGCAAAAGCATAGACCTGTTGAGGATTACATAGCTGAGTTCAAGAGATGGGCAATAGAAACTCAATGGAACGATATAACCCTGCGCAACCAATTTCGAATTGGATTATCCGAAGGAGTAAAAGATGAACTTTCTCGAACTGAACTCCCTGCTACATTAAACGCTCTTATTCAACTATCTATCAGTATTGACAGACGGCTTAGGGAAAGAAAGGCTGAAAGAGCTCTCTCAGGTTCATCAATTAGGAAACCAGCTGCTCCTCCAAAACCAGTTGAAAAACCTTCATTGCCTAACGAACCTATGGAAATTGGCACTATAAGAAGTCCTCTCACACTAGAAGAAAAATCTAGAAGATGACTACTTAACCTTTGTATGTACTGTGCCTCACAAGACCACTTAATCCCGGACTGCCCTCTACTGAAAAGACCACGGAGTGGTAAGCATGCTCATTCCACTTCTATACTGAGTGCACTCCCTCCACTCAATTTTTCTCCATCTCTCTCATATTACAGTGGGACAAAGAAAGAATAACGACTGAAGCCATCGTTGACTCTGGGGCTAACGGAGTGTTCATCGATTCATCCTTTGTAATCAAAAATAAAATTCCTTGTGTCCGTAAAAGCACTTCTGTCTCTGTCAGAGTAATTGATGGCTCCCTCATAACCTCGGGTCCTATCACAAAAGAAACTATTCCTATACGAACAACTTCACTTAACACTCATACCGAATACCTCATTTTTGATGTTATCTCTTCTCCCCTTTTTCCGGTCATCCTAGGAATCAATTGGCTAAGGGACCACAACCCTCAAATTACCTGGTCTCCCTTTTCTCTCGCTTTTAACTCTGTGTACTGTAAGGAAACGTGCTTACAACATATTCCACTCCTCCAAACTATCGAAGAACCATCTATACCTTCTTGCTATTCAGAATTCTCTGATGTATTCAGTAAAAAGGAAGCTGAGACACTTCCACCTCATCGTCCCTACGACTACCCTATCGACCTCATACCTGGTGCCCCCATACCTTTTGGGCACATATACCCTCTCTCTGAATCTGAATTAAAAATCCTCAAGGAATACTTGGAGGAAAACCTCCGTAAGGGGTTCATCAGACCTTCCAGCTCACCTGCAGCCTCCAGTATGTTTTTTGTGAGGAATAAGGACCAGACCATCCGTCCCATCATTGATTACAGAGCTTTAAATAAGATAACAGTCAAAAATCGCTATCCTCTTCCCCTGATAAACTAGCTGATTGAAAGGTTAAAAACAGCCACTATCTATACTAAGCTTGACCTCCGTGGGGCATACAATCTCGTTAGAATCAAAGCCAACGATGAATGGAAAACTGCCTTCAGAACTAGATATGGTCTCTACGAGTATCTTGTGATGCCTTTTGGCCTCTGCAATGCCCCTGCCACCTTTCAACATTTCATAAATGACATCTTCAGGGATCTTCTGGACGTCTGTGTTATCATTTACTTAGATGACATTCTTATATACTCCAATACACCTGAAGAACATAAAAAACACGTGAGATGGGTGTTATCTAGACTGCGAACTCATAAATTATACGCTAAACCAGAAAAATGTCTCTTTAATGTCAACGAAATAACCTTCTTAGGTTACGTTATCACTCCTCATTCAATTGGAATGGATAACTCAAAAATCAGTTGTATCCTCAACTGGCCCATTCCTTCTAACGTAAAAGAATTACAACGGTTCTTGGGCTTTGCTAACTTCTACAGGAAATTCATTAAAAATTACTCTGATGTAACTCATTCACTTAATTCACTTAACAGCAAAAAACATGCTTTCAATTGGAATGAAAAGGCCCAAACGGCTTTCGATGAATTGAAAAGAAGGTTTACAACTGCTCCTATCCTTCAACTCCCTGATCCCACCTGTCTATATGTAATTGAAACAGACGCTTCAGAAACTGCTCTCGGAGCTGTCCTTTCCCAACACAAAACTCCTCAAGATCCTCTTCACCCTGTTGCCTTCTTTTCCCATTCCATGTCTCCGGCTGAAAATAATTACCCTATAGGAGAAAAAGAATTATTAAGCATAAAATTAGCTTTAGAAAACTGGAGACATCTTCTAGAAGGAACCCAAACTCCTATAATAGTTTATACTGACCATAAAAACCTTGAATATCTTCACTCCAACAAAACTCTGTCTGCGAGACAAGTAAGATGGAACCTCTTCTTCTCCCGGTTTAATTTTCAAATCGTTTTTAGACCTGGGGCAAGGAACAAAAAGGCGGATGCTCTCTCCAGAATTCATCAAGAACCTGAAGTAGAAAGTCCCCATACAGTCATCGGAATTCTCACATCCCTGATAGATGACATAAAAGGTCTTCATCCAGATGCTCTTGACCTTCCTAAATCAACTAAATTATCACTGAAGGACGGTCTCTATTATTTTCATGATAGAATTTACATTCCTCCCTCGCTTAGGAATAAAATACTTGAATTCATTCATGACTCTCCTCTGGCAGGTCATCCAGGTATCAAAAAGACCCTCGAATTATCCAAAAGATATTATTGGTGGCCGCGTCAGGACAGCACCATCGAATCCTACGTGAAAAACTGTTCAATCTGTCAAAGATCCAAATCTGACCGTCATCAACCCTTTGGTCAGCTGATGAACCTACCAGTTCCAGAGAGACCTTGGCAATCCATCTCTATGGATTTCCTGGTGGAACTTCCCCCTTCTCAACACCATTCTACCATTTTAGTAGTAGTAGACCGATTCACAAAGATGTCCCATTTCATTCCTTTGAAGAAATTACCCTGTTCATCAGAACTTTCCAAAACATTTCTCGATAACATTGTGAAACTTCATGGACTCCCAGATGAAATCATATCGGACCGCAGAACCCAGTTTACCTCCAAATTCTGGAATGCATTATGTACTTCCCTTCGTATCCAACGTAAACTATCTTCCGCTTATCATCCTCAAACCAACGGGCAGACTGAAAGAGTTAACCAATGCCTAGAACAATATTTACGTTGCTATTGTTCCCACCTACAGGATGATTGGATGACGTGGTTACCTATGGCCGAATTTGCTTATAACAACTCAGTTCATTCAAGTAGCAAAATGACTCCCTTCTTCTCCAATTACGGATTTCATCCCTCCTCATTTCCTTCTCAAATCATTCCTTCATCTAACCCCACTGTCTCGGATCAAATTTCTCATATGTCCTCCTTATTTCGACAATTACATGAGAATCTTGAAGTGGCATCTTCTAACCAGAAGAAGTTTTATGATGCTAAGAGACAACCTTCCCCTTCTTATAAAGTTGGCGATTTTGTCTGGCTCTCCTCAAAGAACATCTCCACCAACCGTCCTTCGAAGAAGTTGAGTTCCCTGTTTCTTGGCCCTTTTCAAATAACGTCTATCATAAACTCTAATGTTGTGAAATTGAAGCTTCCACCTACTTTTAAGCTTCACCCCGTCTTTCATGTGTCCTTGCTCAAGCCCTATCATCCTGATCCTTTTCAAAGAAATGTAATCACTTCTCCTGATCCTATCTTGGTACATGGTACTGAGGAATACGAGGTCCACAAAATTCTTGATTCAAGGATCCATCGTGGCTCTCTACAGTACCTCATTAGATGGAAGGGTTATGGAGTTGATGAAGATTCATGGGAAGATTCCTCTGAGATTCATGCTGATAGGCTGCGTACAGCCTTCCACAAACGTTATCCATCCAAACCACGTGGATAGCACCCGGTGGGTGCTCGTTACAGGGGGGATACTGTCATGGCCGTTACTTGCACTGCCTGTCTCTTCCGGGTTGACGGACTGTAGCCACACCCCCCTCTGACGCGGTCTCATTGCGCTACATAATGCGACCGCGCCAGGCAACAGACGCTGGATTAATGAACAGCGTACCGCGGAATTATACCGGCTGCAACTTATCTCTTCAACCTTACCTGTGTACCGACCCGGACTCGTAAACGACTAACCTCCTTCTCCTTCCTCGACCACGGCTAGCACTTGACTCCTCTCGACATCTCTCCACGGAACAGCTCCGGAAGGCACTCTGGAACCAACTTCAAATCCTCTGGAAGCTAAGTTACCTCGCTGTATTATACGAACTTTCCCTGACTACTGAGCAAGCTCAGCCTGCTCACACTTCCTCCTATCGTTATAGGAGTAATTCCTAATTAATTACCATTCTACCACCATATGAGATGTTTTCTATCAATTAAGCTAAAAACGAATCTCTGCAAGTTAAAACTACATCGCTTCCTTCATATTATTGCTTCAATTCAATTGTATAAATTAATCTAAGAATCCACTCAGCAACTTGAACCATTTAAAGATACAGTACCTGTGTTTATTCAATCAAAATTATTAAAGACACAGTATCAGTTAAACTTCCTGGTGAACAGTCATCTCTTTATTTTCTCAACTCCTCACATTCACATCTAATTAATCAGAAATCTGCAGTTGAGCTCCTTCAAACTCTATGTGAACGTGACAGGGACAAAGAGACACACAAAGTTGGAAAGTAGGTGCAAGTAGCTTGTCTTGCCTAGGGCGCAAAATATTCTTGCACCGACCCTGCTTGCAGACCCATGTGCCTGTAGTGATATCAAAATATATCCTGAACCAGGCCTGCGCCGCCTCACTATACAGAGATTACAACTGATGCTCCTTGAAAAATGGGGAGCAAAATGCACTTTTTCTTTTTTTCTGAAAGATGCGGGAAGGCACTAAGTACATAAACACCCCCAAACACCACCCTGTTCTGCTTATAGCTTCCCTACAATACAATATGAATCCTAAACATACAAATTCTAAACATACAGCACCCACAAGCACATATAGTCCCCGCACACAATATTGCATGCACCTTTGACTCATACAAAAATCCCCTTCACAACACTACATACAACCTACACACAAAATTTATATATTTTCACACCACACGCACATCTCATACAGCCTCCTATCAGTACTATTATTCTATTACTTAATCAGGGTGGTTTTGGTGCCTGGAATGTTCCTTAAAATCATGTGAGTAGTGCTGGAAATGAAGATAACCTTAGATAATGTGCTGTTTGCACAGGATAAATCCAAAGTCTTTAGTAACACAAAATAAATGTATAGAGAGGGATAGACGTTGTATGTTCCTAGTAATAGCTCACCTTTGTATATTCTACACAATTACCACTCTCCCACTCTCTGGGGTCTTAGAGCAAACAATTGCTTCTCTAATATGCAGAAATATAATACACATTTCCAACACATAGCACCCCCAAGCATAATTATTTCTGTTGTGTTTCTCCTCTTTTTGTTTTGTTTGTTGGCTAAGACTTTGTGGCAACTACTTATTTATTTTGTTTTGTTTGCTTTACACACCTCTCTTGACTGGGTATGTCTTGTTATTGCAGACGGCCCAGAAAATCTGATCATTACAGGTCCTAATGGCATTGAAAGCTACTTTAACATGACCGTGGGTACTTCCTTGTCATTAAATTGCTCTGCAGTATCTTTCCCTCCACCCACCTACCATTGGAAACACAATGAGATAGATTTGAGAAAATATGACTCCATTCTAACACTGGATCTCTCTTTGAAAGAAAATGGGAATTATACCTGTACTGCGTCCAATTCAAAGACAAACATTACTGTTGCCACCTCTGTAGTCGTGATTGTATATGGTAAGTCTTAATATCAAACGCCAAACCCAACCATATTTTATGCACTTATAATGCTGGGACATAACCGCAATTTTACTGGGAATAAAAGTGGTAACTTGTGTAGAAATACTCCTTTCTTTAACCAACCCTACACCTGCTATAGGCATTTCCTCTCATGTCCTTCTCCTATAGTAAGAGGATTTATGGGGCACTAAGCCATCACAATTCTAAGAAATTGCAATCAATATTATGTTGCTCCTAATGCTTTATTTATTCTCTACTTGATTACAAAATATTAATTATTTTAATTGAAATGGTTTTCTATCTCTGGGATTTCTGAAGTACGTGCTGCCAAAATTCTTCAGAGCAGCTATAACTTTTTACTTCTTAGAAACTGGTTATTAGGAGATTTTATTAGGAGTTTTAATAGAATAAAACAATGTATTGGCTTATCTTCACATATCGTGACTTGTAAACTAACATTTTACATTATAAAACGTGAACTCCATTTAAGCTAAGGGTCCCAGAAAGCCTACAGTAGAAAATAAATTGAGAGTCTGTAAGTATGATAAGAGAGATAACTTGGACACATTCTGTCACAGCATGACACAGATTCGGTGGCTAGCAACTGCACTTACACATGGTTGGGGATCGAGAGATCCACTTGTTTCCTTCTAGTGCATCCCACAAATTGGTCTCTGCCACTGCTTGGTGTGGCTGTTCTTTATGCTGCAGCAGATCAACAGCAGGGTTTAAATAAGCCTCTTCGACAATGGGGAATGCTATGGAGGGTCCCTTCATTCCAGAGGGACTCTCATATGGCCTACAAACCCAAGGACGCAGCAATATTTAAACATGGAGATTCCAAATCTTAAAGTGGCAAGGGAGAAGCTGTTAGGGGGGGCATTTGCTTATTTAAACTCCCATAGATCTCTGATCACTGCTCAACTGTATTGTGAATGTGTGTAGTTACTTATACTACGATATTACTTTGTCATGTAAAAAGTATTCTTGACCCTTTTCGTTGTTGATCATTCACTGCCTGGACCAAGCGTTTGCTTGCCTGACCATCTTTTCACCTGACTGATAAGTATCTGTCAGACTTTATTCACTAGAAACTACACTGCTCTTTAACCCCTTAAGGACCAAACTTCTGGAATAAAAGGGATTCATGACATGTCACACAAGTCATGTGTCCTTAAGGGGTTATCATTATTGCAACCAAACCCCTCAAACACAACAATAACACATTAATAAGTGCAAGAAAAGCATAGAGCACTTAAGAGTTCATGAGGTGTAAACAATAATCATCCCAGTCAATAAAAAAGCTGCCAAGCACACCCAAAGTGTATCTAATGCATGCAGACTGGAATAGTTGTTTAACTTGTCTGAGAGGTTGTGCCCACATTAGTATTGCTCTACATAGATCATTGTTAAACGTGATCCTTTAACAGCAGCTAAGATCCCGTGTTTGTCCATTACTTTCTGTGACCCGGGTGATTTAAAAGACAATGGTCATCAAAGTTTAATGATAGTTTTTTTGATACATATTGATTTTTTTTCCCCAGAAAATTTCACTTGTATTTATCCTGCTGAGCAGCCATGTTGGGTCAGATTCTACCGTTATCAGACCAAATGCTGCTCAAGCTAACTTACTGCTACGATTGCACTGTGTGCTGTGTGCATACCCCCCAATATTGATTTCAAACAGGCAAAGATGAAAACTTTAATTTTAAGGGCGTGAGTGGGAATGTGGCTAGGTGTGAGACTTCCTCAAAATGTTAGGTGATTTACTAATAATTTATGAAACTAAAATGTCATTTATATCACATTTACCTTATAGTGTGCACTCAATGATTTATTACAAAAAAAAACTATATTATATAGAAAATTAATCTTTGTTGAATACTCTATTCATAAAAGCTGTTCTTTTTTTTTTGTAACTTATTCCTAGTGTTGATAAAACCAAAATCTGTTTAGCAGTTTTAAATGGGGCTTTGTTATCTTTGATTATGTGAACAATGTAAGTGATCAGTTGTTTGCACATGTAATTGTGCTTGTCTCTTTAAAATCGCTTTATGTGACCTGCCAGTTACTAGGCCTCGCAGGGCAATCCCTGAATAACATGACATTACTCCTATACCACTAAGAATTCCCTACAATGTTGAACAAATGACAATAGAAATTGTGGCAATTACAGATAAGGAACAGCGCACTAACAAAAAATACAGTTTTACATTTTACAATGCTACTTAAAATCACAGCAAAAAAAAAATGGGAATCCAGTCCCACCATATGGCCGTGTTGTGTTAAGCCCACCACTACGCCACAGTACCCAAATATTGGTGGGTCCTACACTAATTCTAACTTGGGAGACAAATTAAACAGTGCTAGTGCCAATCTGTTGTAAGAGCATTGTGAAAATATATAATGGAAAATTAATGTGATAAAAGCACATTGAATAATATACTATGTTAAAACTAATCAATGAAAGTGATAGTGCTCTGATGTCTATACTCACAATGCATATACTATATCTGCTCTATATCAAATAAAAATTACTATGAAGTGACATTGTTATCCAAAACCTCCTCAAATATATACTTTCCTGTGGTCACCTCCAAAGGGCATTTGAAGCTGAGGGACAGAGTACGCAATTCAAAAGGAATCTCCAAACATACATAGAAAAAAAGGGAACTGGGTGCACACCCAGAACATGCATTTCTCAACAGTGAAGTACAGATTTTGATGAGATTTTATCTTAAAAGTGCATATTCACTTATACATTAATTTGTGTTTTTGTCTATACATCCTGGTGAACTCGTGCCCACTCTGTCTGTCAGCTAGAGTAGTTGGTCCTCATGTGCTATTTTGTTTCTTCACTGTATTTATACTTCTGGGCCAACGCATTTTATAATGAAAGTGCACTCTAAGTGCCATTCCCTGGTTCTGTGTCAAACCATTTTTGAGCTTAAAAAGCCAACAGTCCTTCAGGCATCCGTTTCTAATCCTCTCGCTTAGCATACTGATCAGCTACAACATTAATGGGACACTATAGTCACCTTAACAGCTTTAGTCACCAAAACAGCTTTAGCTTAATAAAGTAGTTTGGGTGAGCATGTCATTGAGGTGTTAACTTGCTTTAGAATTTTTTATTTCTTGCTTTGTAGATTGAACTTTAAACACACACACAGGGGGCTCTTGCATGGTCTAGCAGACTAATAACAGTGCAGACGATAAGAAATTCGAATTTGACCCCTGAAGGACGGCGGGCATTCTATGCCGTCCTTAGGGAACCGGCTCTAAATGCCGGAGGGTGGCATAGAACGTCCCCGCCGTCCAGGGTACTTACCCGGTCGCCGGTGATCCCATGCCGGCGATCGCAGTATGGGGACTTACCTGGGAGCCCAGGGAGTCTCCCTTCGTCCTCTTCGGTCCCCCTGGGCCATGTGATCGCGAGGTCCTTTCAAGTCCATAGCAATGCCAGCAGGGGGAGTGCCTGTAATGACAGGTACTCCCCCTGCTGCCTGGAAAAAAAATAAAAAATAACTTAAAACAGTGTAAAATTAAATAATATATACTTAGATCAAATATATATTTAGTATATCTATGATCTAAGTGTGTATATATACACATATACACACATACACATAAATACACATACACTATCTAAGTGTATTTAAATATTAATATATATATATATATATATATATATATATATACACAACTATATAAATATATTTATATTAAAGTACACGTACAATGATATTGATTAAATATATATATATATAATTATTATTATATATATTTATATATAATATAAAATAAATAAATATAATATATATGTGTGTAATTTCTTTCTAACTGTATTTTAAAATTAATATATATGGGGGCGGGGCTTGACCGCCATGCTAGACGGGCGCACTTAATGTGAGCTCCCGGCAAAATTATAAAACCGAGCAAAATAAACCAACTCAACCCTCAAGCAACCGAGACAACTCCGAGACAACACATTTGGAGGCATTTAGACGCTCGAGTGGTGGTTTTACCCCGTCGCAACTCTGAGGCCTACCTGTGGGGGCAGCTAGGGAGAAACGGCTGATCTCCCTGCTGAGCATCCTGCCAGGGCAAGAAGAGGTGAAGGGACCCCCCGTATCCCCCCTGCCGATGAGGGACCCAGTACTCACTCTTCGACTTGTCAAACTAAAGGGACAGCTGCAACACAGCAACAGCCCCTGCACTCTCAGGCCTCCCGTACAGTCACCACTAAAATGGCGGACATGCCATGTGATGGCAGTCTGGAGACATCGATGAGGCGCCTGGACGAAATCTTTGCCAACTTTTGGCTCAAACTTGCTGACAGGCACAAGAATCGTGTGAAAGAGGAGCAGAGAGACAGCCCACTGCAAGGCTCATCTCCTGATACTTACCATTCCACGCCTGACCTTGCAGGGCAAACAATCTCCAAACCGCGCCGCTTGCACCTGCGGCGGAGACCCGACTGGCCCTCTGGCACTTACCGGAGACACAAGATGACCAACGCTCATCACCGCAGCACCGGGCAGAGAGCCGCAAGGGGGAGCTCCCCGATGCACCTCACGCACCTCCGGAGGGAGAAACCTCAAGACTCAGCAAACACTAAACCGCACCGGCACACCAGTATTGGAGACACACACAGCCAAATCAGCATGAACCGTATTCCCACTCAAGCCTGGAGCAGACAGAGTGGCAAACTATGGATCACTGGGAGTTTCACTAGCCGAGGAGGTTGGAGGGCAAGGCTGGGGATAGGGTGAACTTTTCAGTTATTCATCATTTCAGTTACTGTCTTGCATTTATTTCAAGCATTCTATTATATGTGACTGACATGCATTAACCCCTGTCTGGATTGTTGGCACTATATCCTCCTTGCACTTAACTACCTATGCAGGGCTGATGGCATCTAGAGGTCAGGGCAATAGGTCCTAGCACAAATAATAATGTCTTTGCTGTATAAGCCTTCTATCCTTATCTTCCATGACCTGCTATCACTCCTCTCATAAATAACACTGTCATATTTCATGTACCAGATTAATGCTTAAAAAGGAACTTCATGTGTTATCTTTAGCTTCAAACTGAATCTGGGCTAATCTATCAGACCTCAGCAACATTAACTCTCCAAGTGCCATTGCAGAGTGCCCCAACTGTTAACTGTTACCTAACATCTAGTCTCAACGTATTGTTCCTTAATCTTTCGCAAAATAAAAAAAGGGCTGTTAAACTGATTGCCTAGTACAACATGTTTTATTTCATTGACTTGTACCTGCTATTGTGGCGTTACAAGCATGTATGTTAAACCTAAGCACTGCAAAAATAAAGAATATAAAAAATAAATAAAAAAAATTATATATATATATATATCGATATCAAAATACACGTCAAACTAAATAATATATATATATATATATATATATATACATAAGTATAAGTATAAACGTATATATCACTATATATAAATAAAAATAATTGTAAAAAATGATATACATATATATATATATATTTTATATATATATATATAAAAAATGAAAAAATACCTTGCACTCAGACTTCACAGTAGCCAAACCGGGTGCAACACCAGGGCTTAAATATTCAAAATAGAAAAAATGGTAGGTGGCACTCACGGATTCCGTTTAAAATATAACTTTTATTCCAGTAGGTTAAGACAGATCGACGTTTCAGTCCATCATGTGGACTTTCATCAGGATCACCCTGATGAGAGTCCACATGATGGACTGAAACGTCGATCTGTCTTAACCTACTGGAATAAAAGTTATATTTTAAACGGAATCCGTGAGTGCCACCTACCATTTTTTCTATTTTTATATATATATATATATATATATATATATATATATATGCACACGTATTTATATAATAATTCTATGTATATATTTATGTAATAATTTTACATAATTGGGTCATTTTATTAATTACAATTTGCGGGACCTGCCTGACAACCCAGGCCGAAAGTCCAGGGAATTTAATTTACTAGCACTATATTTAACCCTGTAACTTTCCAAGACACCATAAAACCTGTACATGGGCGTTACTGTTTTACTCGGAAGACTTTGCCGAACAAATATTAGTGTTTCAAAACAGCAAAATGTATTACAACAATGATATCGTAAGTGAAAATGCAATTTTTTGCATTTTTCAGACACAAATGGCACTTACACGGACGATATTGTTGTGATACGTTTTACTGTTTTGAAACACTAATATTTGTGTTCAATGAAGTCTCCCGAGTATAACAGTACCCCTCATGTACAGGTTTTATGGTATTTTCAAAAGAAACAGAGTCAAATGTAAGGCTTGCGTTTTTTCACATTGAAATTTGCCAGGTGGGTACGGTAGCCCAGGAATGAAAATTACCCCCATGATGGCATACCATTATACCATTTGCAATAGTAGACCACCCAAGGTGTTGCAAATGGGGTATGTTCAGTCTTTTTTAGTAGCCACTTAGTCACAAACACTGGCCAAATTTGCCGTTCAAAGTAATTTTTTGCATTTTTCACACACAAAAATATTAACACTAACTTTGGCTAGTATTTGTTACCAAGTGGCTACTAAAAAAAGACTGGACATACCCCATTTGCAATACCTTGGGTTGTCTTCTTTTACAAAAGGTATGCCATCATGGGGGTAATTCTTATTCCTGGACTACCATACGGTCTCAAAGGCAACGTAACCAACCTGACGAATTTTAATGTGAAAAAAATAAAAAATGTAACATGCTATATTTGACCCTGTAACTTCCCAAAACACCATAAAACTTGTACATAGGGTGTACAGTTTTACACGTGAGACATCCCTGAATACAAATATGTGTATTTTATTGCAGTAAAAGCAAACAGTATTATGACACCCACAGTTAGAATGTCATGTAGAACTAAACATTTTTTTAAATTTTTTCCCATTTTTTTTTTTATATTTTATTTACATTAAATTATGTTTCATACCTAAATATTTGATGTTAAATAAAAGCCCTGTTTCCCCTGAATAAAATTATATATAATGAGTGTGGGTGCACATAATATGAAAGAGGCAAATTACGTCTGAACAGACATATAGCACAAATTCCAGTTTTTGTTTGTTTTGTTTTGATCACAATGTGTACATTTGGCTCAGTCCTTAAGGGGTTAAACAGAATGAGCCATAAAGAAAGTGTAAACATTAGATCTCACTTTACAGGAAGTGTATGGGAAAGCTGTGCATGTTACTTGCAAGGAAGTGTGATTAGGATCAACTCAACAAAGTGATTTAACTCCTAAATGTCAGAGAATTGAGCAGTGAGACTGCAGGGGCATGACCTATACACTTAAACTGCTTTATAAATCTTGTTATTTTGGTGACTATAGTGTCCCTTTAAAATCACTGACGGATGAAATTAATAACGTAGATTTTATTATTACAGTGGCACCTATTAAGGGTTGGGATATATTAGACAGAAAGTGAACAGACAGTTCTTTAATTTCATGTGTTGGATGCACGAAATATGGGCAAGCAAAAAGATCTGAGTGACTTTGACAAGAGCCAAATAGTGATGGCTAGATGGCTGCTGCAGAACATCCACTTTTGCTCCTGGATTTTATTGGAGGCTATCTGCAAGATGTTTCAACCTAACCTTATCATAGGTGAGGATAATACCACAAGTGCCTGTCCAATAAACCATCAACTACTCTGGAAAATATGACCATAGTGTGGATCCACAGAGAACACTATATGCCTTTTTTCATATTTCATATAATGGTACCAATTACTTTTCAGATTCAAGTATTAGACTAAATTGTTATGGAATCACCTAGTGGCTTTTTTTTCTGGGAGCCTCTAGTGGGCACTGAAAAGTGTAAAAACAGTGCAGTGTCTCTGATATGGCTTCAGAAGAAGCGTCTTTAGTAGAAAGTTATGTTGGTCCTTGGAGTGTCCCATTAATTTGTAACCACCTTGCCAAAAGGAATCTGGACTTTCAATATAAAATGTGCTCTTATTATATTTTGTAATGCTCTGAGCATCTTTTTTTTTTTTCACAGACAGAACATTGACTCCTGATCCTCCTGGACCCTCTGGAGAGAAAATAGGAATTATCATTGGCATTGTGGTTGCCATCATTGTAGTAGCTCTCATTGCTGCATTAATCTACTTGTTTGTCATCCAGAAAGCACGCCAAAAGTACATATTCTCTTTTTTTCTATCTCCTCTAAGGGGCTTATATGTTAAATTGTTATGTTGCTGCTGAGGTTATCAGTATTTTTTTGCAGAAATGTAATGTCATTCCACTTTATCATGCTGCTTGAAAGAAAACACTGTCTAATTTAAATAGACACTATAGTCACCAGAACAACTACAGATTAATGTAGTTGTTATGGTTTCCAGAGGTGTAACTAGAAACCACGGGGCCCGGTGCAAAAACTGCCATGTGCCCCACCCCCCATGTGTCTCAACCCCTCCCCAGCCCCTCCATGTGTCACATTCATGTCCCCAGCCCCTCCATGTGTGGCATGTTTGGGGGTGAGTGTGGAATTGTTGGGGGGGGGGAGAGTATGACAGAATTGAAGGGGCTCATATGATGGGGTGAGTGTGGCAGGGTGATGGAGAATGAGTGTGACAGGGTATTGGGGTGAGTGTGACAGTGCGAGATAAGGTGAGTGTTATAGGGTGAGTATGGTAGAGAGATGGGAGGTGAGTATGACATGGGTGAGTAACAGTATTAGCAGAGTTATTGCAAGTGTGGCAGATGAGTGATAGTGTGTGTGAGGGGTGACAGTGTGTGTGGGGTTGACAGACACACAGGTGCATACACTGACACACATGCAGATAAACAGGCAAACACACACTGACACACATGCACATGCACATACACACCAAATAACACACATAGATACATACACAGACACACATATAGATACAGATGCACAGATATAGACACTGACACATTCAAATACACAGACACACAAACTAACACACATACAGATGCACAGACACATAGATACACACACTGACACACATACAGATACACAGACATACAGAACTACACATTCAGATACACAGAATTACACTCCTACAGATACAAACACTGACACATATACAGATACACAGACACACACTGACACATGCGGATACACAGACACACATACAGACAGATACACTTGCAGATACACAGACACTTAATGGTAAATATTCAGATACGCAGAATGACACTCATACAGATACAAACTGTGACACGTACAAATTAGTGTTCAAACTCAAGGAAATCGGTCTAGATGAAAATGCTTATTCTTGGGCAGAACATTGGCTTAAAAATAGAGTACAAAGAGTTGTTGTTAATGGTAAATTTTCAAGCTGGACAGAGGTTGCAAATGGTGTCCCTCAGTGGTCTGTTCTGGGATTCCTTCTATTTAACATGTTTATAAATGATCTTGAAGAAAGCATTGAAAGTCATGTTTCAGTGTTTGCAGATGACACAAAACTCTGTAAAATAATACAATGTGAGCAAGATATTACTTTGCTGCAGAGGAATTTAAAACTGGGGGACTGGGCACTCAAATGGCAGATTAAATTTAATGTTAAAAAATGCAAAGGTATGCACTTCGGCGTAAAGAATACACAAGCAACGTATGCCCTTAATGGAAGCGAATTAGGGATAACAACACACGAAAAGGACTTGGGAATTGTTATAGACAACAAACTATGCAACAATGTGCAATGTCAATCAGCAGTGGCCAAGGCCAGTAAGGTATTGTCATGCATGAAAAAGGGCATTCATTCTGGAGACGAGAATATAATTGTTCCTCTTTATAAATTACTGGTAAGACCACATATTGAATATACTGTGCAATTTTGGGCACCTGTTCTAAAGAAGGATATTATGGAACTAGAAAAAGTGCAGAGGGGGGGCTACACAATTAATAAAAGGAATGGAACATATCAGCTATGTAGAAAGGTTAACAAATTTAAACCTATTTAGTTTAGAAAAACATTGCCTGAGAGGGGATATGATAACATTATACAAATATATACAGGGCCAATACAAACCATTGTGTGGAAAACTATTCACAAACCAGACTTTACATAGGACACGAGGTCATGCGTTTAGACTGGAAGAAAGAAGATTTCGTCTAAGGCAAAGGAAAGTTTTTTTTACAGTAAGAACAATAATAATGTGGAATTCTCTGCCTGAAGAAGAGGTTTTATCAGAGTCCACACAGATGTTCAAACAGCTACTAGAAGCATACTTGCAAAAACAGATTATTCAAGGATATAATCTTTCAATGTAGGGTAACAACAGCTTGATCCAAGGATAAATCTGACTGCCATTCTGGGGTCAAGAAGGATTTTTTTTCCTAGCTTGTTGCAAAATTGGAAGTGCTTCAAACTGGGTTTTTTTGCCTTCTTTTGGATCAACAGCAAAAAACAAATGTGAGGAAGGCTGAACTTGATGGACGCAAGTCTCTTTTCAGCTATGTAACTATGTAACTATGTAAATGCATAGGGGCACTCACTGACATACAGATACACAGACACACATGCAGGCAAACAGATGCACATACAGAAATACATTCCAATGCACAAGCAGACAAACAGATACACATACAGACACAGACACATGCAAAATTTACATTACATTTTTTGTCACCCTGCTACGTTTTAGGTGCAGGAGGGTGACTTCCCTTAGGGGGCCAGTGGTTGTCTCAGGCTGATGGGAGTCAGAGCTTCCACTCTGACTCCCTCTTCTTCTCCTGCATTGCTCTCGGTGATTGCTGGGAGGAAGTGACCGGGGCTGTCACTTCCTGACAGCCCCGGTCACTTCCTCCCAGCGCTCTAACGTCACTGGGGACCTACATTGCATCGGGTGGCCCTAAGACTCTGGGCAATCTTAGATGGGCCCTTCAACATGCGGTCCTGGTGGTACCACATTGCCAGCAGACACCTCGGTCGCAGTGGTCGGTAGGGCGGCTGGAGTAATGGGCTCGGTTGCAGCTGCAACCCCTGTGATTGCGGTAGGTCCGGCAGTGCTGGTGTCTATACCATGTCCCTGCAGGCTTTTTGCAGTAAACACAGTCTTTTCAGAGAAAAGACAGTGTTTACATTACAGCCTAGGAACACCTTTAGTGGCAACTCCTCACTTTGCCACTAGAGGTGCTTCCTGATGATGCATTGATTCAAGCATGTAAAAGCATTGGGAAAGCATTGTGATTGGCAGATATTATCACTTCTGATGATGTCTGCCAGGAAGGTGAATTGGGGCGGAGCAATGCCGACGGACCCGTGTATAGCCTTACTATATGTCGAATTGACTGCATTTATGAAGACAGTTGACCATATTTGGTTTGTTTAAGATAACAAAATTTTCGACTATTTTCACCCACTTTGGCACTTTTAGAAATAACTATTATTTTGCCCTGCTTTGGATCATTTGGATTTTGTAATGTTGAACTTGATGGACCTCACTCACTCTTATTTCAAATCATATTACTATAAAATGCGTGATTTGGTGCCATCAATTTCATGACATGTCAACAAAATTGTGGCCCACTTGGAGGCTTGGAGGTGGGTGGACTAAAAAATGAACAAGATGTTACCCCAGGAACCCTTATTTACCTACAGGGTGCCAGAGTGGCATTAAACTCTCATTTTTACTAAGCACTGTGAACTTGTACATCTATTGTTCAGTTGGTAATGATGGGGTCCACCCATCTCTCGGTAAGCCCCATTAATTTTGCTTTTCCAGCCTTCTGTTTTTATTGTGTATGTGGCAGTGTCAGTGATGTTCCCTAGTGCCATTGGATTGTAAAAGTTATAATAGGTATGTTCTATTTTTTCCTTTTGATTACAAAAGAATCCCAAGATAAATTTTGATGAATAATTTGACTTTGTTTAAAGATTTAGATACAGTTTGGTTACAAACAACTTGTTGATATATAATAAACCTGTTGTTTGAGAAAATATATTATAGGCTTATTTTGCTAATTTTAATAAGTAACCAATGTGGTTGGTTACTTAAATCTAACTATTGCAATTGTATTGACTATTTGATTTTTAGTGAATAAACAGCGAAGTTCAGCTACAAACAGCAACTCTACACGGGCCATATTTATCAGGGAAAGACTAGCACAGATCTGGGGCAGTGTACTAAGTTAGAGTACTTACTGTATAACTAAATGGAATTGTTTAGAATTTCATTTGACTTTAAAAATGTGGCCACACAGTTTTAACAATGGAATATGTGATGGTTTGTCATTTTTTTATTACCAAAACATAAGTAATGATTACCGTGTAGTGTTTGTAACTGTTACTGGATTGTGGTCGAATCTGAAGATCAATAGTGTACTGATTGAGAATATCCCTTCTGTAGTAATTAACAAAGCATTTAACCTTTTTTTTTAACAAAACTCTAGATTAGTTTACTGACTCTTCCATAAAAATAATATACATAATATATTTATATTGGGTCTTAATACTTTTACTTTGTTTGCAGACACTGGATATACAAATTGATTATTACGGGAAAGTCTGTAGTTTTCGAAGTTGGGAGAAACTTGACAGCTTAGTATATAAGTCCCTAAAAACGACTTGCATTTTCTCCTCTTCTCCCTACCATAGCCTCATAACCATCGATCTCCTTTTTTATCTGCATTATTTTCCTGTTTTAACCTCTTTCTTCTTCCTGTAGTTTAATTCCCTCTCTACTTGTAATCTGTTACTTTTTCTTTTTTCATTTCTATATTAATATGCACTGATATACTTTTTATTTTATTTATTTTATAAAGGAATTCAAATAAAAAGAACAAAACCACAAATGTCTCCGTCACGCCTTCTTCAGGAAATGGTAGGTTATTTTAACAGGAAAAGTGTTTGTGTGACCAAATGCACACACAGTGAACAGATTTCAAATGTTTGGTGCATCAACCGTGGTTTACATTCATTACCTTATTTTGGTAACTGAGGGTGAATGAACAACAAACAGCATCATTGGATAAGAATTGCTCTCAATGACGTAAAAATATGGTATGAATGAACATGTAGAGTGAACATGTCATCCAAAAATGTGTAGTATCTGAAATAACGAAGACATTAAAATTCAGTCTACAAAACGATGTCAGCAATGTATAGGTTACAATATATACTCTTCCTTGGCTTTCTTCTGCTTTCTCCATTATGGACTTTGGACAAGACATTCTACCCAACCACAAATGCTCAATGAGGCCCATATAAGGCATAATGGGGAGAAAATATTTATAATCGTAGTAGAATGTTAAAAAATACATTGACGAATACACATAAGCTGTACTTATTACTAAAGTGCTAAAACTGTCACCACAATCTTCCCCTCTTCACAACTGTATAGACGAAGGGAAGACCACAGAGACTAACTGTTAGTTTTCAATCACTGTGTGACCAAATGTGTATGTGTATGGCTGATGGATCCTGTCATATACTAGAAGTAAGTATAAGAGCTAAATTGGCCACATCTTAACAAGCATGACAGGAGGGCTCACACACAAACACACTCTACTACTGCCTCACTTGCACCTCTATTACTGCTGCTACCCACACTCACACTTATACACACTATTGCACAAACTTCTACACACATTGTTACACACTGCTACGCACAGTAACATATACACAGACATAAACATACACACTCACATACACATACAATCTTTATATTTGTGCGTGTTTATAAAACATTTTTAATCATATCTAAATAGCCACTTATTTTGTGTTTGTTGCTTTTTGAGTTTGGAAGAGGGAATTTAGGGCACTTAAAGACTCTCTGCCTACAGTTGCTTGTGATATGAATCCCGCCCAGTCGTCTAATAACATTTCCAAAATCACAAGCTTTGTTCTTAC
This sequence comes from Pelobates fuscus, assembly GCF_036172605.1. Taxonomy (NCBI): domain Eukaryota; kingdom Metazoa; phylum Chordata; class Amphibia; order Anura; family Pelobatidae; genus Pelobates; species Pelobates fuscus. The sequence continues at coordinate 34,491,678 of NC_086327.1, forward strand.
TGAAGTATACAAAAGCAGGGGAAGCAGAAGTTAAAGTGATACACATGCCAGCTATCCAGTTTCCATTTTTCTTTGAGAAAATAAAGAACTTGTGGGTTTTAGCAAGATATTTTGTGCTGTGACTTGTAAAATCCCTGTATACAATTCATGACTACCAATGATGTATATATAAGTTCCATAAGCAAGCTGTTTACAGACCGTGTGATATAACATGTGTACACACACTTTATATGTTTGTTTATACTGGCAGTTGTCTACTACAAAACAAATTTCATGTTTCTTCTTCCTATTTGTGGTATGGCTTTTTTAACCTCAAAAGGAACTGACACTAATGTCTATCTAGTAATTATTGCTACTTTTACAACATTTAAGTTTCAATACAAGCAGTTCTAATCAAAAATTAGGAAAAGAGAAGTTAACTCATAAGACTGCACTCCCAACGTTGTTTAAATATGTTCAAAATGTTAGTAACAATGCAGAGCAAAATGTCTGCAGGTCAAATTTAATTTTGGTGACCGAGGTTGGGAAAGAAGTCATGTTAAAGCATGTTAAAGATAGTAAATGTAATTAGTGTAACTATTCTAACTGTATGTTGGTATTATCACTTACAATGTGTACCTTTATATAATTTCATTTTAATTAGTCTCAAACATCAGCCTATACACTCATACGGTTATTCACTAAAGTAAGAATTCAAAGTGCATTCAGACCTATTTTATGCTCTACCTATTTTATGTTAAAGGAACACTATAGGGTCAAGAACACAAACATGTATTCTTGACCCTATGGTGTTAAAACCACCATTTAGGTGGCTTACCATCCCTCCCCCTTAGCCCACTTAAAAGGTAATAAAACATCCTTTTTTTTCCGTGTGGTGCTGAACCCGTCTCTGATCCACCTCCTTGCTGACATGAACAGAATTTATGATTTCAGCCAATCCAATGTGGATTGGCTGAGATTGTCAAGGAGGCAAGATGGGGGTTGGGCCAAATGCCGGCTTGGCCAATCAGCACCTCCTCATAGAGATGCATTGAATCAATGCATCAGTATGGGGAAAGTTCAGCTTCTTCATGCAGATTGTGGAAATGCTGAATGGCAGTGGTGCAGCACTGCCCCAGAAGGCACCTCCAGTGGCCATCTGAGGAGTGGCCTCTGGAGGTGTCCCTAGGGGGCAATGTTAACAGTGTTTGCATGAAAATGCCTTCAGGGACAGATTATTATTACATTTATAATTATAATTCTGGGGACACTAACATTCACTAACTTCTTTCTATTTTTCCATGATTTTACCCTTTGTTGCATGCTCCACCTTCTATCTACATTCAGGCTGCCAGATATCACTAGAAATATCTGGAAGAGAATAGTTCAATAACAGGGTGTGTCATTCAGTACATAGCTATTTTTTTTTTCATCAAACTTCCGTTAACCCAATTATTGAGAAATATAGCAAAGATCATGAAATGTGTTGCCCTCTCCTCTGGCACTGAAATATTGGCTGTCAGTTTAATAATTTTCTGTTAGTTGGAGTTTGAATATCCCAATGACTGTGATTTTCCTTCCTGACTACAAATAGGAAACTAATATATCACATTTTAGCAGGCCAGTTTCCTGTTGCCGTGGTTTGAGGAGAAATGTTATTATACTCTAGATACATGTGGGAAAACTAATATCTGTCCGAACCTAGCTACATGGAAACTTACAGTTGTAGTTAATATGTATAAATATGAAATGTCAGAGAACAAGTATTATTTTCTTCTAACACAGATTCACCTTCAAACATTATACCATTATCTAAAACATACCTCCCAACACTGGGGTGAATGGATAGATGAAGTATAGAGACTCCCAGACGCCCAGATGCTCAGGCATTAGAGACGCCCAGAAAAAGGGCAGGTGCAAGCAGAAAAATGGTTTGGATTTGTCTAAAACATGTATGGCTGATGTGAGAACGTGAGCTTGGCTGTTGAGTGGCCTCTGTTCAGATTCAGATTCAACTTTATTGTCATTGTACCATGAACACACATCGGCCATGAAACACAATTGGCCTCTGAACTGATATGCAGCAGTCATTTAAAATACTATTTTAAAAAAAGTTTTATGTTACAGTAATACTTGATAACACAATTCCCTGATACTTAAAGGGACACAGTAGGCACCCAGACCACTTCAGCTCATTGAAGTGGTCTGGGTGCTGTGACCCTTTTGCACTTAGTGCTGCAGTGTAAAAGACAACCACTAGAGGGCTTCCGGAATCAAAACATACTTTTGGTCCGTTATCTGACACTGGACGTCCTCACAGACCTCCACTGTCAGATTTTCCCCATTGGAAAGCATTGAATAATGCTTTTCTACGAGGAGGTCTAATGCGCGCACGGGCAGAAGGGAGCATAGGCGTAGCCTGATCCAGCACCGAGGGACATCAATGCTGGATTCAGGTAAGTGGCTGAAGGGGTTTTAATCCCTTCAGCCGCGAGGGAGGGGGAACACGAGGGAGGGGGAGACCAATAACCCTCTAGTGCCAGTAAAACGGCTTTGTTTTCTTGGCATTATAGGATCCCTTTAAGAATACAATCCTACTACCTTGCTACCAATGTCAAGCCTAAGAATACCTCAACATTATAATAGTGCCACCATATAAAAATCCAAAGCACAACTTACCCATATCTAAGTGAAAAGTAAGTGTACCAACTGTCAATCAGTTAATACTCTAGTGCAAACCCAATCCTTAATAGTGTATGTTATTCATGTGACATACAAGTTCTTAATGTAAGCCCAAGGCCACATGCATAAAGTGCAAAATATAATCACTTAAACCATATACATAAAGTGCAAAAAATGCACATGTGAGCACAAAACAAAAAGGCAAAATGTAAGCACTTGACAAATGTGCAATAAAAGTGGACACATAAACCATGTGCAAAAGTTCATATGCATATAAAGTGAAAAATGTGGACACAAAATCATGTGCATGAATGTGCAGAACATGCTCACATAGACCATGTACTTAAAGTGCAGTGTGAACACATGATCGTGTTATTAAAAGTGCATAATGCAATCACAGAACAAATAAAAGCACATAATCATGTGCATAAGAATGCAAAATGCAATAGCCATGATCTCGTGCATAGGTGAAAGTGTGAGCACAATAATATTGACAATTATGTGCAATGCCACATATGTAAAGTATCATTTTATATTTAACCTACCCAAGTGCACTGTTAAAATACTCTGCCCGTTGATTTAATGCCCAGAGTGCAGTTGGCACAGTGAGAGCACGTTTAATGATTTGGTCATCATGCGTTGACTGAGGACAATTCACTGATGTCCACAGTAGCAAAAATCCATGAAGAAAAAAAATAACAAGATTATCCCAATTTTTTGGTTTTGTCACTGAATCTGCAAGGGTTATTTACTAAAGTGAGAAGGTTGAAAACTCAAAATGAAATTCAAATTTAAGACCAAAATATCCGAACTGGAATTATAGCTGACTAGGAGAATGGTATCAGTTTGGCCACTTTGGCTTTAAATTTGGAATTTACTTTGAATTCACCTTGGATTCCTGAATACCCTTTTGGGTAGTTTGGAGGCATGCTAAAATACTATACAAATGTAATGATTAACATCTGTCAGCATCCCTGAACTAAATTTCGCAAATTCCTGCTTGGATGACCTTTGTTCCATGTAACATGATATATTTTGAAAGCATCACTGTTGGGAATTTACTGAACTTAAGTCAATATAAGGTTATTATTGTAGCTTTGGTTATGTGGATTAATTCAAGATTATATATGAACTAAGAATGAAAACAACTTTAGGTTAAATAATTGGTTTTGGTGAATAGATCATGTTCCTGCTGTCTCACTGCTCACTTCTCTACCATTTAGTAGTTAAATCACGTTGTTTATGCAGCCCTAGCCGCACCTCCTTTGTCTGAGCCTCATAGCATCCCTCAATAATCTAAATGCTTTATTGCACAGTGTTTTTAATTTAACATTTCATATCTCATATTCTGTTATTACCTTGATAGAGTCTGTGGGAGCCTACTATCTGTGATTAAATTTAAGTTAACAGAGCAGAGCACTTCTAAAGTGGACACAATGTGCTGTAAGATGTGATTTGAAATTAAATATTCTTTATTCTTTCATTGGGGTTGAGTGTCCGCCAGGTACAGCTAGGGGTGCATAAACAAAAACAAAATAAATGTGACTCCTAAATGGCAGATATTTGAGAAGTGAAACTCAAGGGACATGATATATACACAAAAACTGCTTAATTGGCTTTAGTTGTTTTGGAGCTACCTTTTGTGTTTGAAAATTTCCCCTTAAAGAATAATGACAATGTTTGCCATTATCAGTTTGGTCCTGACGATCTCATGTCAGTAATAAATTAATGGCAGCACATATAGGGTACTGTGTGAACTGTAGTGAACTCTAGTGAATTGAAAATGCATACTAAAAGCTAAACAGTGACTATAGCTGACTTGGAATATCCCTACAATTCAATCTTCAGCTCTTTAATGAATAAATAACTAACAGATATATCACCCAAAGGTGAAAAACACAGATAGTGAAATATTTTACAATGAGTAGTACTTAACTTTAGATCACGAATAACAGCCTCCCTAGGTCGTTAGCTAGAAGTGACATATACCATATATAGAGAACCACAACAAACAATTTGGGATATGGCTGTGTAAATTTACAGAAAAGACATAAAATAAAACATAGTGTGATATTGTAAAAACACAATTTTGTTATGCGCAGCTATATTTGCACTCACTAGATGTAGACAAGTGTAAGCGTTCTCAAGGTGCCTCCCCCGATGTAATTCGGGACCAACAGATCAATCTAATCACCTCCAGGTAATTATTCCACCAAAGGACTTCCACGGGTCAGGGTAAAAAAAATTAGAAATTTATTCAATAAAAGAGTAAGCAGTCACCAATCAGCATAGGATATGAAAAGCAGGAAAGAAAAAAGTCCTAATCGTTTTGTTCTAAAGTAACTTCCTCAGGGACCGCAATGAAAACTGTTGAAATGTATCAATACATGTTACAAACAAACATATCCTATGTCCTTAAATAGGGCTAATCCCTAATTCCATTGGTGGATTCAGTGGGCATGTAGATCCTTTTCTATTTGGATTGGAGGAGGAATCTTCCTTCATCAGCTGTTTCTAGCTTCTCCAGTTTGTGTGGAATAGAATTGGCGCCCTTTTTCGTCAGAAAACCGGAAGTGGCCGTCATCACCGAAACCGGAAGTGACATTGCGGGTACATCCGCGTTCCAAATGCGTTCCAGTGGCCATTAATCTCTATGGACGCACAAACTCATGAACATGTATTGATACATTTCAACTGTTTTTTTATTGCGGTCCCTGAGGAAGTTAATTTAGAACAAAACGCGTAGGACTTTTTTCTTTCCTGCTTTTCACATCCTATGCTGATTGGTGACTACTTACTCTTTTATTGAATACATTTCTAAATTTTTTTACCCTGACCCATGGAAGTCCTGTGGTGGAATAATTACCTGGAGGTGATTAGAGAGATCTGTTGGCCCCCATTACATCGGGGGAGGCACCTTGAGAACACTTACACTTGCCTTCAATGAATAAAGTCTGAGCCTGATATAATTTAGATTTTATTTTTATATCATTTTCAATCAACACAAACAGTTAGCATAATATCCATTACCTATGTATTTTTTTTTTTTATTCTTTATTTAACATTGAAGAATGAACACGGTATACAATCAGTACCATAAATCATTCCATACAGCTATAAAGTTGATTCTTAAGTTAAATACCTCAGAGTTTAGTTATTCAACAATGCATTTTTTTATATTTAAAATAAAACACCCCACCCACCCAAAAAAAGCTCTCTCCATCTAGGTATGTCTCTCCTTTTAATATATGCCTTCTATAGGTCCCATACTTTTGTCCCAAATATATATATATATTTATTTTATATATACACCGACCAGAACCCCTCATACTCCCAGACCTCAGGTTGAGAGCTCAAGAATGAGCAGTACACAAAAATTAATACCACCCAAGATTACAATATTGTATCTCTGTCTTTCATAGAACACATGTGTTTAAAAGGCATTTGTAGTCTGCATTGTTTTTGTAGGAAACAAATTTGCAACTTTATGAATAAATACCGGTAAGTTAAGAACTTGCTTCTATGCAAAATATATTGTTAAAACGTAAAAGAGGAACTGAAACCCACTGATTAACAGTGTAAAATGTAAGTGTAGCAGATGATATCACAAAGAAGTTCATTGTGTTCAATTTTATGGCTTTTGTGATTTTATATATATAAATATAATATAGTAAATGAACACAAACATTAAAATAGCAATATCTTATTTAGAGATGGTAGTCTGATTTTAACCACATCAGAACAGATTTAAACAGTTCTAGTATAGTGAGAAACAACAGGAATTCAAGTTAATTCACAGTGATTGATTTCTGATTCAGCTAGTTTGACCTAAATTTTGAAAATCATATTGGTGGAATTGTGTCTATGTATTAAAGGGGAACTGTTACCTTTCTTCAATTTAAAACACTGAGTATATATATATATATATATTAAAAATCACCTATGACTTATTACCTTTTTCATTGGATGCTCAAATGTCTTTTAAATTTATATTAACGAGTTAGCAAATTAAATCCAGGGTTAATTACTAAAGTGAAAATTACAAGGAATTCAAAGTGAATTCCAAATTGAAGGCCAAAGTAGCGAAACTGAAAGCATTGCTGACTGGGAGAATTTTAAAATTTGAATTCACTTTGAATACACGTTGATTTTCCTGCAATTCGTCCTTTATTGAGAAACCCTGAACATGATTATGTTCAGACAAGGCAAAGTCAGGGCAAACTTTGCAAATGAAGAGGACACAATTGAAACATTGTTTCATTTTTCCTTCTCAGTTACAGGATGAAGAGGTCTGAATTTTTACATTTAATTTTATTTTCACACCTGACAAATATGTATTGAGGTATAGCTATACATAAATATAATATTGACTCAATATTTTTCTATGGGGTTTTTAAACCCGCTGGACCCGCTTTGCATGAGGACGTCCAGCATCGTTTCACTGAGTCAAACTCTGTGAAACTGAAGGCAGCGCCTCTAGTGGTTCTCTGGTGGACAGCCACTAGAGGCAATCTCAACACTGCAATATAATCATTTCAGTTTCTCTAAATTGGCAATGTTTTACATTGCATGGTTAAGGGAGCAGGGATATTGCACTCAGACCATGTCAATGAGATGAAGATGTCTGGGTGCCTATAGTGTCCTAAAGGGGATCTTGTGTCAGATCGTGTGATCATGTTGTCAGTCTGTTTTAATTTGACCCCTGATATGACATTTCTCTGCCTGCCTTTTGATTTATGAGCTGTTCCTCAATAATATTGAACAATACAAGCAATACGATAAATACAAGCAAGACAACAGCTTCTAAATATAACTGGCATCACAAATTGAACATGCAATGCCTTCAGCGTCATGTCATTCTTTGTGCAAGGTTGCTAGCTCTATCCAATACTAGGCATGCTTAGACAAGTCCTGGAGACTTTCAAAGCAGCGTGAAATAATCCTGTATTAGGGAAAGCAGGAAATGATTGCCCTGTTTTTACTGTTGTTTACTTCCAAGTTGGCATTTATTACCATAGTGCTTTAACTTTTAAACATAGCATTGTTTGTTTTATAATAGGAAACCTGGAAACAAAACATAGTGGTGTTAAATCCATAGCAAAATAGATTAGAATTTGTTAAGAACCATAAAAAACAAAAGAAACAAATATTCCAGTCATGCTCATAACTTGAATGCAATATATAGATTAGCTTACATTTATTTTGTCATGTGAGTTCCTTTATATATATATATATCGGAATTGTGGGAGGGGTTTATCTGGCCTACATCAGACCCCCTGCTTTCTCTGGGTGTTCTGCCAGTGCCCTACCTAACTCGCCCTACAATGTTTTTTTTTTGCTTTTTTTTGCTTGTGAAGTTGAATGAGTCAAACAGGAAAAGTTAGCAGCGAAGATGCAAAAGCACACCGTGCAGCCAATATAATTTCTAAAGAGCCCTTAGGTATCAGTGTGGCCAGGTACACAAAAACTAGGGCAAACAAGAGTCCATACTTTAACAAAATATATAAGCAAATAAAACAGAAGACAATTAATGTGTGTTGCAATTTCCTTCCCAGCAGTAGAACATTGCAGCTTACTTGGGAGATTCTTCTCCATCTTTCCTCATAGAGGCCAGAGCAGCTCCACCGTACGTGTCTACCACCATCTTATCAGCTATTGGTTCTCTTGATCTTGTAGGATGATCCATGATAATGGAGAAAGGACACCTTTCCCACAAAGGCCACCAAGATGTTGGAAAAGTCCAATATAACTTGACTTGTTAGTTGCTAAAGTGATCACCTGAGTTTCTCCACTCAATTATCAACAAGTAGATGTCAGTGAAGCCATTTAAGTCTTTTGTAATCAAAAATCCAACTTTATTTAGAGTAGCTATGGCACCATTTGTCCTCTCAGTATAGTAGAAAGACCCACTTCCTTTTAATCCTATTTAGTTCTAAACTGCAGTGTTTCCCCTTTTGCTCCAAATTGAATGCTGTTCATGATGCCATGCCTTTCAAAGACTTATAGTTCAGTCCTCAACTGAATGAGGCCACCATTTGAACTGTGATGCCTAGAAAACCTTGCTGTACACATAAAGCACTGCATATATAAGTCCAGCAGGTGCTGATGGTGCAAAGGCTAAGAAAGACATTTGGAAATCTGGAATAGAGTTGCAAGATGCCTAAGTCAAGTCCAAAAAAAGACATTTTGAAAAATGTAGAGAAATAGAATCAAATAAAACAGCATATAGGTAATTTTTATTAAATAATTGTATTTGCAAAACAAAAACATAATAGATACTTTAGCAAAATATGAAGAAATTATGTGTTTCATCTTGATTGCATGTAGACATTGTCTGAAATTTCTGTGGGCTTTAGACAAAATTATTCAAAATTATTAAAATGTCACACTTATCACTTCTGTGGCAAAATCAGGATTTTTAGCCAACGTTCTAAAACGTTAATATTTTATGAATTACATATTTCAAATAATCGGATATTTTGAACCTGATTAGTCATTCGTGTACTTGACAGCACCTCTTACCCACTTGCACTATGCAAACTTAAATATTAAATCCACAGTGAGCTTTATGGTTAGCTGACATTTCTCCTGTCAGTTGAGCAGAGAATTCATGTCATATTTAGGTGAAACAGCCATATCCAGTTTCAAATATATTCAATATATTCAATATAGTTAAGTATTGAACTACTGATTTTTTCTACTAAATGCATATAATATAGAAATGTGTTTAATATATACTGTATATATTTTATCCTTTTGGGCATCTCGCGTTCTACTAAATATGCTAACTTGTGTGGTTTAGAGGTGTTGTTTCCACTGGTTTATCCTATTTGGTAGGCAAAAAGGGTAATCATATTGATGGAAGATAATTTAATAATATTGTGTTTATATTTTTTTTACTTAGGTCATGCAGATCAGAATGGGGTAAGTGCAAACAGTTTCATTGTATATGATTCACTTTAAAAAGGTTGACATTAAAAGAGTGCAGTACAATTATTGCTTTGTATAGAGTACAGCTTTAGGGTACATTTGTATACTCAGTCCCTAAACCATTTGGACACTGGAGATTCTGATTACTACTAAGTATAACTATCATGATATTATTGCCTTTTCTGGTCAAAAATCACATATTTTTTTTTTTAATTCACATTAACTTGATTTTATTCAACAGTAACTTAAATCCTCCATAACAGGAATATTTAAAGCTAAGGTAGACATTTAGAATAATACTGCTATCAATGGTTCTGTAATGAGCTGTGTTTTAAAGGAACACTCCATGCACTGCAATGGAGAGCGATCGTGTGACACTCTCAACTAATGAGCTTAGCACTGCATTGCAAGGCTTAGCTCTGGAAAGCTAACAGACGTTTTTTACTTGGGGACTTCTAGCTCTCGACTGATGGTAGTTAAGGCAGGGAGCAACCCCAAGTAAGAAGTCAAACCATTCAAAAGCAGTTTCTTACTCCTTAAGATTGTCAAGGAAGAGACGGCAGGGCACCCCTGGTACCATAACCACTGCAGAACACTGTCGGGGGTATTGTTCCTGGAGTACTCCTTTAACAAACACAGTTTCCTTGCTTAGATATCTCTGACTATGTTTTATACATGTTATGGTACTTTTTGAAAGTAAACCAAAATGTTCAAATGTCTATCTGTTCCTGTCCAAATCAATAAAATTAAATTGCGTATATACGCTGAAGTAATTAAGTCTGACACACAAGGTTCAGGTTAAAATAACTTCGAGAAAGTTTATTGGCAAGTGCCGAAAAAGCAGGCGCGCAGGCCCTTTTAAGAGGCATTTTGCGTCATCATTGATTATTAGAATATCAGCAAATAAACATCATCAATTGGATTAATTGTTAAGTGTCGGTGTTAGTGTCTTACCTATTGGTTCAAAAATTAAGAGGTTAGTCCCGTGTCCACCCACCAGAGGTGGGATTATTCTGGACACGGGTGGGGACAAGGGGGTCCTAAGCGTCATTTTACACGGTCAATGATATCAGGCTTCATGTCCAGGTGCAAGGTCTCTTATGAATAGAACATTTCATTACTACTGTGTTCTGTGGCCTTCAAACTATACTATCTTACAAGTTCTAAGGAGTAGCCAGCAAGTCTTAAGGAGTAGCCATTAGAGTGCCATTCATGCGCTCTACTTTACCACTACTTTGTGGGTGGTAAGGGGTGTGGAAGGCTAGAGTCACCCCTAGAGCAGTCCAAATTTCTTTAGTCACTGTTGCTGTAAAAGCTGGGCCTTGATCACTTTCAATGACTTCCGGGAGTCCGAACCTACATACTATCTCTGTGAGTAGGCGTCTTGCGGTTGTTTTTGCAGTGATATTGGCCACTGGGTAGGCCTCTGGCCATCCTGAGAACATGTCCACTATGACTAGTGCATATTCATGGGGCCCACTCTTGGGCATTTGGATGTGGTCAATTTGAATTCGCGGGAAGGGGTACATGGGCTTTGCCAGGTGTTTTGCAGGCACCTTGATTGGTTTTCCTGGATTGCATTTTGCACAAATGACACAGGCCTTACAGAAGCTGCTGATCAATGTTGTGATTCCGGGTGCTTCATAATACTTTTGTACGAGGGCGGCCATCAATTCCTTTGACAGGTGTGCAGGCCCATGTGCCCATTGGACAACTGCTGGATATAAATTTTTGGGAAGACAAAATTTGAAGTTGTTGTAGTATACTCCGTCCTTTTGGACAGCTCCTTTCTTTTTCCATTTCTGGATTTCTTCAGGAGTGACTGCAGCTTGCTGTTCTCGCAAAATTCGCAAATCAGTAGGAAGAGTTTGCAGAGCAAAAATAGGGACTTCTTCTTCTTCTTGTCCGGACACTTCTTCATCCACTTCCTGCAGATCCCTGGCTGCTAGCTTAGCAGCCTGATCAGCCAAATGGTTGCCCTTTGCTTCATCTGTATCCAATTTCCCATGGGCCTTTACCTTTAAAACGGCCACTTCTTTAGGGAGTAGGAGGGCATCCATTAGCTCCTTGATTGCAGTACTATGCTTGACTGGTGTACCGGCGGTGGTAAGAAATCCTCTTGTCTTCCAAATTAGGCCGAAGTCATGTGCCACACCCAGAGCATATCTTGAATCTGTATAGATGTTGGCACGTTTGCCTTCGGAAATTTTGCATGCTGAAGTCAGAGCCTGTAATTCAGCTTCTTGCGCAGACATCGCTGGCGGTAAGGATGATGATTTGATTACTTCATCTGTTGTGGTTACGGCATATCCTGTATGATATCTTCCTTCTTTATCAGCATATCTTGAGCCGTCCACAAACAGGGTAAAATCTGGATCTGGTAACGGATTCTCATGCACAGTTGGTAGGTGTACTGTCTCCATTTTCATCTGTTCGAAACAGTCATGAGGTGTTTCTGGGTCATAATCATTCTTTATGACCAGATCTTGAAATTCCTTTTCCAGGAAATGGCGTGGCCATGCTTCTAGGAGGTCAGTTGTTGGGTATTTGGCAATACCATTTTCCTGTAGCTGTTCTTCATTCATGGTGGCCCATAGTTTTGCCATGGGCCCAAGATCATTCCATGACCTTGTCTTCAACTTGGTAACAGGAATATGTGGGATAGCGGTATCCCAATGACGGTAAAGGTAGTTAAGTTGTTGAGGTAGCTGGACCAAGACCATGCTATTGCCTTCAGAGTCACAATAGAAGTCTTGTGCAGTGAGCTTTACATCGGTCCAGTGGTAAAGCTCATCTTCATAGCAAGGTTCAGGAGTAATGTTCGGCTTGTACCACATGGTACAGAAGGCGTAATCCGGGCCTTCACAAAGAGGTGTCTCATCTTCATAAAATGACAAATGTGGATGCATGACTTTCTTGATACATCCACAGAGCAGGTAAATGTAGGTTTCATCCGTGATAAATCCATAATAGATACCCCCCTCAGGGAGTGGAAGAAGAGTGGATGGATTAAGCACTTGACATCTTTGGATGGAAATGTTGTCAGGCAAAAGAAGATGACACTGTAGTCGCAGGTGTCTGGCTGGAGACACGTGCTTGAGTTGGACTTGGTTGATGATGGCAGAAATGTCATGAGGGGCCAAAACAACCAGAGGGTGGCCAAGGACCAGGTCTGAGGTTTTTTCTATGAGTTCTCTTGCAGCAAAAACGGCCCTGAGGCAGGAAGGGGTCCCTCTGGCCACAATGTCCAGTTGACATGAGAAATATCCAATAGGCCTCTGGCGGCCTCTTAAGTCGTTAGTTTGGGTGAGAACTCCCGTTGCATGGCCTTGTCTTTCAGAGACAAATAACTTGAAAGGTTTGGTGTAGTCAGGTAGGCCCAAAGCAGGAGCAGAAGCAATGGCACGTTTGAGAGCATTGAAATTGTCCAGAGCTTCATCGGTCAGACAGAATGGGTCAGACTTAAGTGCATCATAGAGAGGTTGCATAAGCAGAGAGGCTTCTGGGATCCATGCTCTGCAGTAGGAAATGAGGCCTAGGAAGGCATGAAGAGACTTCGAAGTCCTTGGAGGTGGAATGTCCAGAACAGCTCTTACCCGGTCCCGAGTAAGGTGTCTGGTACCTTGAGATAGGCAATGTCCAAGGAAAATCACTGAAGATTGGCAGAATTGCAGCTTGAGGAGTGAAGCTTTGCATCCCTGTTCTGCCAGATAGGAAAGAAGACTAATTGAACACCTTTCCGTAGTGGGTATATCATCACCACAGAGCAGTAGATCATCCACATACTGAAGCAAGACAACTTCTGGGTGCTCAGCTTGCCATGGGTCAAGGATGGCCTTTGCAAATTGACTTGGAGAATTTTGTGCCCCTTGGGGCATGACAGTCCAGGTATACTGTTGCATCTCATGAGTGAAAGCAAACAGGTATTGACAGGAAGGGTCCAGTGGGACACTGAAAAAGGCATTGGCCAGGTCAATGACTGTGAAGAACTTTGCAGATGGTGGGACTCCAGAGAGCAGAGTATGGGGATTCGGTACAAGAGGGGTGTCCAGGACGGTAGCTTCATTGACAGCACGGAGGTCCTGAACCATCCTGTACTTCTCTGGCTCACCTTTTGGAGTTTTCTTTTTCACAGGAAATAATGGGGTGTTGCATTCAGATTTGCATTTTACCAGGGCACCCTTCTCTAAGAGTGCCTTGATGTGGATAGAAATGGCAGCAGACTGTGCTGGTTTTAATGGATATTGTGGCTTTCTTGGTAACTTAGCTCCTGGAACAAGCTTTACCACCACAGGGGGAACATTTAGGTGACCTATGTCCTCTGGGCCTGAGGACCATAACTTGGCGGGCACCTGTGTTTTTAATTCCTCTGGGAAATTAGACCTTAATTCTGCGGCTTCCTCACGGGGCTTTTCTAAATGCAGCATCAGAGGCAAGGAGCACAGGGCTGAGGTGTCTGATACAGAGAGAGGTGTAAACATTTCTACCTGCCCGTCTGGGGTGAAGGTGATGGATGCTTGCAGGCGTGAGAGGACATCAGCACCTAACAGGTTAATTGGGCATGTGGAGGATACCACAAAGCGAGCAAGCAGGCTAGAGCCAACTCGTAGTGGAGTTGTTAAAGGGCTATGTCTTGGTTGGCCATCCACTCCAACACAAGAGACATCAATATTGGACAGGAAGGATGGATCTGGCAGGTCTTGTTCTCGTAGAACACTACGGGCTGCACCTGTGTCAACTAGAAATGTGGTAGGGTAGCCTTCAATGGGTAAAGTCACTGTGGCAAGTGGCCCCCCTTTGTCCCCTGTAGACACTGCCATGACAGGGGTCACAGACACAGGCTTGCCAATTTCCTATTCATTGGGTTCCTCAACTATTGGAACCTGTTTGGTGGCTTTGGGAGCCGGGGCAGACTTGGGTGGCTTCCTGGGCTCCCTTGTCTCTCTTTTTGGTTCTGGACAGTCACTTCTAAAGTGCCCCTTTGCTCCACAATTAAAGCAATGTCCTCCCTCCTCTGGTCTGGTGCCTCTTGGGACTGGAGTGGAGCGGGATACCATGAGAGGAGCTGACGTGGGTCTCCTTGGGGTCTGGGCAGATTCCAAACCTCTAGCAACTAAAAGCAGGGTATCCAGGGGAACAACCTTATATTCAGGGCGTGCAGCAATGATTCCCTTACGTATAGAGTCTTTAACACCTTGGACAAACGCACCTGACAGCATTTGTGAATGAATTTTGTCAGTAAGATCAAATCCCAAATCTGTAAACATTTGATACAGTCTTGCATGGAACCTTTCCACTGATTCTCCTTTGTCTTGAATAACATCAGTAAGGCCAGCAGCCTGATCTGCAAGTTTGTCTTTAGCCCATTCTCTTAATTGGGTGCAAAAGGTTACCCCGGAGGGGTAATCAACATCACTGGAAAGCAGATCTGTACTGAGGTGACGGGCCATGCTCGGCCAATATGCATCCCCTGCTTTAATAGCACAAATGCTCAGTAAATCACGCCATGCGGCGGAATAGGTCTTTTGAATTTGAACTATCCCTCGGTAAAAAGGCACAGGCTGTTTTTCTGGGTCAGGGAGCGATTTCATTAATGCACTAGCTTGAGTGGGGTTAAAAGCAACATATTTAGGAGGGGTCCGTTCTCCCCGACCCTTGTGTCCAAAGGGATCATCGATAGAACGATGAGTTGAGGCTCCTGCAGCGGCTCCTGCAGCCTCCGAGTCCTGGGATAACCTGTCCTCTTCTCCCTCATCTAATTCTATGATCTGAGCTCTCTTTCGTGCAGGGCCCGAGTAAGGTGACAGGACCGGAGGATGAGCGGGGGTTCCAGATGCGGGGGTGGCTAGCGAGTTATAACCTGGGGATAGGTAGTCACCGGGAATTACCGGCATCAGGGCTGTACTGGGGGCCGCCATATTGGTGGCCGGAAAAGGTACTGTATTAGGGTTAAGGGAAGAAGTGGCGGCCATGTTGGATGTGGGCACATCCGGAGCAGACTGTGCCGGACTGGGCATGACCGGAACCTGGGGAGTGGCTTGGGGAAGGGGTAGTGGATATCCGGGATAGGGCAGGGCCATGGGATACGGGAAGGGGTAGGGCCAGGCTGGGGAGGGGAAGGAGGTGGGGTATTGGACTGGGGTGGAGATGGGAGGGGACGGAGAGGGATTGGTAGGGGTGGGTGTAGAGGGAGGAGCCGGGGCGAGGGTGGAAGAGGTGGTTAGTTGGGCGGATGAAGAGGGGAGGGGATCATTAACGGAGAGGGAGTGTAGGGAAGGAATGGCAGATGAAATGTTAGGGGGAGGTACAGCAGGTAGCGTAGGGATGG
Organism: Pelobates fuscus; assembly: GCF_036172605.1. Classification (NCBI taxonomy): domain Eukaryota; kingdom Metazoa; phylum Chordata; class Amphibia; order Anura; family Pelobatidae; genus Pelobates; species Pelobates fuscus. Next base: position 34,507,597 of record NC_086327.1, read on the forward strand.
ATGAGGATGATGGGAATGTTAGAGACGGGGAAGGGGAAAAGAAAGATCCATCAGAATTCAGGACCGGGCAGACAGGGGAGGTGACGGGATGGGTGTTAGGAGGATTGGGAGTGGGGAACATGGTCAGCTGGCTATCACTTATTGCTGACTGAATCTTGGGGATAGACATTCCCTGGGCGCCATTTTTGGGCGCTGGCTGAGGGTAGACCCCAGCAACACAATTATTATGATACACAAACAATTTCACACCTTTGTGATTTATCTCTTCCTCAACCCAACCTTCTAACTGAATAGCCTTTGCTACTCTATACCATGCTTCAGCAGTCTTTAATAAACCATTATCTGTAAGCTTGCCTTTCTTTTCTGTCAGTAACCTACGCCAACTTTCTGGTTGCAATCTACCACATGTCGGTACAGCAATTTTACATACTTTTGCAATCTTTTCAACACCTTTAACCATTTCCTCACCCTCTCTGTCTTCAACTAAATCACATGCTAGCCAGCCCTTACTGGGCTTGCTTAAATCCTGCCCCATAATCCCTTTACCCCTATACCAGCGTCCTAGATATAGGGAGAGAGAAGGAAAAACTGAACAGGAACGTCTACAATGCTCGACTGCCACCTGAGAACCGTGGGACTTTCTCAGGTGCGTCTTCCCAAAACGTAGACCAGTCACTGAATCCGCCTACCCGGGGTGGTAGACACGGATTGGAGCGAGGTGAGAAGTGTGTGACCAATCACTTCTCTTTCAAGAGAAATGGGAGTGGATAGTATAATAATATAGGAAGTTTAGAAAAGATGAAAGGCAAGGAAAAATCCTTAGAGACAGACACAGGAGTTCATGAGACTCCTAATTAAACAGACAAGACAACAATACAATTGAAATACAGTGCATACATTACAGTTCAAATAAAATCAACAGTAATCCCTTTCCTTTACTCGTGTGCTTACTCCAAAGTCACCTCCCTCAACCCCGTAGTGTCTCCGCTCGGAGAACGACTTCCTCAAGTCTCACTACCAGCGGCCATGGAAAACAACTGACACCGGTCCGAGTTCCGTCAGCCTCCCTCTACACAGTAGTCCACAAGAATGTGGCCACCTCTATCCTCACTCCCGTAGTGCCCCTATAAAGCCCACTTATAAGTCTCACTACCACGTGATGCGGAAAACAAGCAATGCCTACTTGAATCCCCCCAGGAAACAGAGTCCCCTGCCACAAGACTAAGTCCCCTACCACAGATAAACAGAAAAACTGGAATTCCACCAGCCCCAGCGCTCAGGGTTGTGGTTACCAAAAGAAAACTGGAATCCCCCCAGCCGAAGCTGAGGTTTACCAAAACTGGAATCCCCCCAGCCGAAGCTGAGGTTTACCAAAACTGGAATCCCCCCCAGCCGAAGCTGAGGTTTACCAAAACTGGAATCCCCCCAACCGAAGCTGAGGTTTACCACGTGCACAATGAGGCTAGCTAGACTGTCAAAGTGTCACGAGAAGGATCACAGGAAATTATGAGTCTACACAAAATCCACAGTTCCAACAATCCTCTTTTTCCTTACAGCCACAGCCACGAGGCTCCTAAAAGAGGTAAACAGGTAAAGAAGACCCCCAGGAACGCATCCACAGGTCAACCCCCCTTTTTCCTTACAACCACAGCTCCGTGGTTCCTAAAAGGAGTGAAACAGGCAACAGAAGACCCCCAGGAACGCATCCACAGGTCCACCCCCCTTTATCCCAAAAGGGGTAAAACACAAACAGATAGACAGACAAACTGAAGACCCAGGCAAGTCCCCTCAGGTCCACCCCCCTTTATCCCAAAAAGGGGAAAACAAGCAAGACAGAACCCCAGGCAAATCCCCTGCAGGTCCACCCCCCCTTTATCTCAAAATGGGGAAACAGGCAAACAATTCAAACACACCCAGGCAACAGATAGACTAAAATGCAGGTAAACAAGTGAGTAACGAGACACCGGGCAAGATATTACCTGTCTTTGATGTCCTCCCGGGAAGCAGTCACAGACACGTGGACGGGTCAATCAAAGGGGCCGGAACATACCGGTGGCTCTGCAGAAGTCTCTACCGTGTACCTGGAGGTGATCAATCTCCTTTCCTTCCTCCCGGATTCCTCCGTCCACCCTTGTCTTCCTTAGGACGGCTCACCGGCCGGACATAGCCCGATGCCCCACGTTGGGCGCCAAGTTGTTATGGTACTTTTTGAAAGTAAACCAAAATGTTCAAATGTCTATCTGTTCCTGTCCAAATCAATAAAATTAAATTGCGTATATACGCTGAAGTAATTAAGTCTGACACACAAGGTTCAGGTTAAAATAACTTCGAGAAAGTTTATTGGCAAGTGCCGAAAAAGCGGGCGCGCAGGCCCTTTTAAGAGGCATTTTGCGTCATCATTGATTATTAGAATATCAGCAAATAAACATCATCAATTGGATTAATTGTTAAGTGTCGGTGTTAGTGTCTTACCTATTGGTTCAAAAATTAAGAGGTTAGTCCCGTGTCCACCCACCAGAGGTGGGATTATTCTGGACACGGGTGGGGACAAGGGGGTCCTAAGCGTCATTTTACACGGTCAATGATATCAGGCTTCATGTCCAGGTGCAAGGTCTCTTATGAATAGAACATTTCATTACTACTGTGTTCTGTGGCCTTCAAACTATACTATCTTACAAGTTCTAAGGAGTAGCCAGCAAGTCTTAAGGAGTAGCCAGCACCTCCTGGTACTTGTCCTTGCAGGAAAACACAGTCTTTGTCTACTGTACTAATTGGGTTGAGAAGTTCAGTCACGTAATGTAGTTTTAAAATGAACAAGTTAAGTCATGAGGACAAAATGGAGGATTGAAGAAGTCAGGTTAGGAGGACAAAATGGAGGATCATCACAGTATAAAGTTAAAATGGAGTTAGTACAATAATTCAATACAAGTACAATAAGGATTTTTAATAATCCCACATCATACATATGCTTGTGTTAGAAAGAAAATGCAGTATCAAGTGAAAAAAATGTTAATATATATGGTGAGGTATATGAATTAGAAATAACATGTTTAGCCAGACGTTAGGTATATCAAGCCAGGAGCTCCTGTTGAAAATGTTGTTCTTTATTATATGTTTCAAGTGACTCTTTTCTAACTGTTTGTGTGTTTTTTTTTCCTCCAGACTGAAAATGAGATACAGTACTCTTCTGTTAATTTCACTGCCAGGCCTGGCCGTCAGCCACCGTCACAGGTATCAGTGCAGCCCAACGATGACAGCATAGTATACTCTGAGCTGCGACTATCAAAACACCTAGAACTGAGAATGTAGTGAAATCCAAATCCCAGGATAAGAGACAATTACCTTCTATGTTGAGGGGTATTTGACTCGCATCACTGTATTGCTTTGGATTGCAGCTCCTCAAATTGGGAAGGGAGGGGGCCCACGGTACTCATGATACCATAACCACTACAGCACATTGTAGAAGCTATTGTCCCTGGAGTATTCCTTTTATAAACACTGTTTCATACTGATATTGCTAAGATATCTCTAAATATGTTATATACATCAATTCTCCCCTCCTTGCCGTTCTCTTTCTCAACCACACATAAATCATGCTTTCCCTACCCTTCAGACTTTCTCCCCAGCTACTGAACAAGAGGTGGCTGCGCTTCTCCATTCCTCTCGCCCCACCACTTGCCCACTCGATCCTGTCCCATCTCACCTCATCAGATCTCTCTCCCCTTGTCTTGTGCCTATCCTAACACACATCTTTAACTGTTCTCTCTCTTCTGGCACTGTTCCTGCTGACCTTAAACATGCCACTGTAATACCTATCCTGAAAAAAACATCTCTTGACCCGTCCTCCCCCTCTAACTATCGTCCCATATCCCTGCTCCCTTACTCATCAAAGCTTTTGGAAAGACTTGTCTTTACCCGTGTGTCTCACTTCCTTAATTCCAACTCTCTCCTTGACCCTCTTCAGTCTGGCTTCCGCCCTCTCCACTCTACTAAGACCGCTCTTATCAAAGTGACTAAGGACCTAATCTCCGCTAAATCCAAAGGTCACTACTCCACATTAATTCTCCTTGACCTCTCTGCTGCCTTTGACACAGTTGATCATTCTCTCCTCCTTCAAACTCTTCAATCACTCGGTCTCTGTGACTCTGTCCTCTCTTGGTTTTCCTCCTATCTCTCCCAACGCTCATTTAGTGTCTCCTTTTCCAAGGATACCTCCTCCCCTTGCCCTGTTTCGGTTGGAGTTCCCCAAGGCTCTGTCCTTGGTCCCCTTCTATTTTCTATTTATACTGCCTCTCTTGGAAAACTTATTGCCTCTTTTGGATTCAACTACCAGCTGTACGCTGATGACACTCAGATATACCTCTCCTCACCGGACCTCTCCCCTGCCGTCCTGCAACATGTCACTGCTTGCCTCTCTTCCATCTCTGACTGGATGTCGTCACGCTTTCTCAAACTTAACCTCTCTTAAACTGAACTCCTTGTCTTTCCTCCTCCTAATACTGATCCTCCTCTCTCACTCTCCCTTCAAGTCAGTGATATCCACACAAGTCCATCCCTACAAGCGCGCTGTCTTGGCGTCATACTTGACTCTGGTCTCACCTTTGAGTCTCACATCCAGTTTCTTGCCAAGTCCTGTAGGTTCCAACTCAAAAACATAGCCCGCATCCGCCCCTTTCTTACACAAGATGCTACCAAGGAGCTTGTCCATGCTCTAGTAATTTCCCGCATGGATTACTGTAACCCTCTCCTGATTGGTCTCCCCAAAAGCCGTATTGCCCCGCTACAGTCTCTAATGAATGCTGCAGCTAGACTGATTTTCCTCTCCAGTCGGTCCTCTCACACCTCGCCCCTCTGCCAGTCCTTACATTGGCTCCCTGTATCCTATAGGAGTCTTTTCAAAGTGCTAACCCATACATTTAAAGCACTGAACAATTCCAGCCCCTCTTATATCTCTTCACTGATCCAGAGGTATGCCCCTCCTCGTACCCTCTGCTCTGCCCGCAACCACCTCCTGACCGCTGCTCACACCCGTACGGCCAACTCGCGCTTGCAGGACCTCTCACGGGTGGCTCCTCTCCTATGGAATAACTTGCCTACTGCCATCAGACTCTCCCCTAGTCTTCAATCATTTAAGAAGGGCCTTAAAACCCATCTCTTCAGGAAAGCGTATGGCCTCCCAGAGTAATCTCTCCCTTACATACCTGTCTCTTGCTCTCTCCTATGGGACAGTGCTTTGCTCTCTCCTCCAGTTCTGCTTCACTCCTACTTGATATTTCCTATCCTAATGTCTCTAATACCCCACCTCCTATAGACTGTAAGCTCATTTGAGCAGGATCCTCTTCAACCTATTGTTCCTGTAAGTTTTCTTGTAATTGTCCTATTTATTGTTACATCCCCCCCCTCTCAAAATATTGTAAAGCGCTACGGAATCTGTTGGCGCTATATAAATGGCAATAATAAATAAATAAAAATAAATAAATAAATTTGACATCTATTTTGTAAAGTAAAATCATAGTTTATCTGAAACTGTACATTATTTTTGTCAGATACAACATTTATGTTTTAATTAATATATGGTAAGAATATGTATTAGAAATAACATGTTTAGCCAGACGCTAGGCATATCAAGCCAGGACATTCTGTTGAAACTGTTACGTGTTTCAATTGACCCCTTTCTAACCTTTGTTTTTCTTGTCCTCCAGGCTGAACATGAGATACAGTACTCTTCTGTTAATGTCAGTGGCAGGCCTGCGCGTAAGCCACCTGCGCAGCCCAACGATGACAGCATAGTGTACTCTGAACTGCGACTCTCGTAACATTTTGAACTTAGAATGCAGCAAAATCACTATCCCAGGATAAGAGGCACCGTTACCTTCTATGTTGAGGACTACTGGACTCACATCACTGTATTGCTTTGGATCGGAGCCTGTTAAGTACTCCTTGGACTATTCCCCAAGTGCACAAACATACAGTCCTCGACAACAACAAAAAACAATAATTTGCTACACTGTACTTAAAGAGACTGCAATCACTAACTGTTCAGGAAGTGAGATCGCAATGTTTACTCTCTATAATGTTTTACATTTTTTTTGAAACCTGTTTTACGAAGATCAAGCGGGTCACTGAGACTTTTTTTATTATTATTGATAACTCAGCAATTGTTAACCAATGCAGGAATGAGTCATTGTGCAATGAAGGAATTATACTTGGAAGTTTGTGTGCCAAAAATGACTGTACGAAACCCAGAAATCAGGTTTTCCTATGGTCTGGAAAGTAGTGTGTGAATGTTTTTCATTTTTTATGCATAGTTAGCATTTTTTTCATGGAAACTAAAACAAATAATTGTAGATCGGATCATTTAAAAGAATATCTCTATTTTCTGAATAATGACGTTAGATTTTGTAAATAATTAACTTTTCTGAACATGTAACATTCGCATTTTACCTTCAAAGCCAATTATCCTTTTCTATTCTCCTTATGTGTTCCTCATATTTATTGACCTGTATGTACTCATATTGTCCCCATGTATATCATTGTAATGCCCCATTACAATGACATTGCTTATATTACCCACACACTGTAGCCGTGTGGTCTCTTTAGATAAACACATGAATATATGTGAACACAAACAAACACTGATACATGCACACATTGATGCATTTGCATACACATACTAATGCACACACTAACAGATATACAATCAGTGTCTGTCTGAAGATATGTGCAACTGTGCCTTTGCCTGTCAGTGTCGTGGTATCTGTCTCTGGTTGTCTGGCATTGTGCATCTGTGTATGTACATAAGGATGTGTGTGTGTGTGTGTGTGTGTGTGTTTATATATAGGGTTACTGTATGTTCGCTTTGTATGTGTTGGACAGGTACTGAGTGTATGTGTCAGTTATTATTGTGGGTGTGTGAGTAGGCTACTGTGTGTGGTTGGGGGTAATAGTGTGTGATGTGACTGTGTGTATGGTGAATGTGTTTGTGGAGTGACTCTGTGTAAGGGATTATTTTGTGTGCAGTGGGGTCTCTCTGCAATGTGATATTGTATTTCTGTGCCCAGCCTCTGCACATATGGCAGTAATGGAAAAAAAACAAACAAATTGTTGCCACTCTACTACTTATCTGTGGGAAGATGGTCCAGTTATCAATTTTGCTCCCTGGCGGTCCAGTGGAAAGAGCTTGGTCTGCACTACCAGTGGATACAGATCACTATAAATGCTCCTTCCTGTTTCAGGATGATGAAGAAGCATCGGCAGTGATCTGCAACTATCAAAGGTTCAGAACACAAGCTCCCTTGCTACTGCGAGTTGGTTCATGGCTGGTCTGAGAAATGTTTAGAGCTCCCCACCAGCCAGTGCAGCAACACAGCTGGCTCTGCTGCTTGCAATCACCCCTACGCCCTAAGTGCATTATTTGTAGACAAAATCAATAAAGAAATTTACTTTGTACTTGTCAAAATCATGTGTATGCAATTTTGTGTTATGGGATCATACCTATGAAATCTGTATAAATAGTTTTGGAAGTGGATATCCACAAATATATCAGCAGATATCTGGAAAAAACTGGAACAGTGCCAAATATGTCCAATCTAGTGACTTTTATATTTTAATTACTTAAAGTAACACATTTCAACAATATTCTACAGAAGATAAGACAATGTGGAATTTCTAATTCAATGTATGCTTGTTTATCAAGCTATTGCAAATTTATATTGAAATATATTAATTTTAGACAGGTGTTTAAATGTAAGAATTAATGTTTTAAGGTTTGTTAAAATGCAAATTTAAGGCTAAAACATCCAAAGTGTGATTATACTGGAATCGAAGAATGTATCCAAATGTCCTATTTACGTTTTGTGCTTTTGTTTTCATATTTTAACGTCTTAGTATTTGAAGTAATGTTTGGAATACATGAATATGTAAAATAGATGTACAAGAACTCTGTAAATACGTAATGCATATTTTTTAACCTTACTCGATGTCTGGATTAGAAAACTGGCAGAAGCATAGGAATTTACTGGCTCATCATGTTGATGTAAACCTTTGCTAATGTAAAGTTTAATTACGTTATAAATGAATCTATGAACGCTTTAAGCACTACAATCACATCATCGCAGTGAAGTGGGTGTGGTGCTAGAATGTTCCTCCTGCTTTTCCATGATTCAGTACAGCTTCCTTGTGGGAAAACAGGGCTATAAAACTGAACTTGTATCTCTGTCTAGAAGTCATGTTCATCTGAAAACCAGAAGTTACACTTCCTGTCTTTCATTCAATCTGCTCCAAATTAGTAGGTACATAAGTAAGTTCTGACATTAGTTATTATCATAATTACTATTATCAACATTGATGTGTATGGGTAGCAGTGAGCCAGGATGATGAGCCTGTCAGCAATGTCAATAAGGAGTGAGTTAAATGATAAGAGTCTTAGTGGAAAGTGGAAATACAATGATTTGGACACAAAATGGATGTATGTTTAAAAGACCTAAATCTAAAATAGTTCAAAGGCATCAAGCTTAGAGGTTTGGGGTAACGGATGTTCCAGTGACCTGCATGGAGGTATGTGTAAGTGGAATATTTAAAGAAGGAATATAACAAGTTCAGCTTTAGAGCTTAGCAAGTCGCAGACTTGTAGTAGCAGAACTGCAATGTGTAGAATTTGGACTGATCTGGTAGTCAAATTCCCAAACTCCAAAATGTACCCATATCATGAATAGCCAAGCTTGCTCATTTGGGTTTGAGGTTATGAATTCTCCCAGCAGCCACCAAAAAAGTTATGATTGATAGAAAAAGTCACAATATTTTGATCAAATGAGAAGTGACCAATAGCAGTAATATATATATATATATATATATATATATATATATATATATATATATATTATAATATTTAGTTCCCAGAGCCCAGCACTTCCATCACTGTGCTATGGTGCTAAAACTCCAGCTTTTTTCATATTACATATTCATCCATGAAGGAGCACACTCAAATGGTCTTGTGAATAGTTTAATTTATTAGAATCTTAGTGGAATTTCCATCAACATTTCAGTTCACACTTTGGACTTTCATCAGGATAACTAACACACCATACACACAATATTACTCTGGGAAAAATAAAACAAAGTGAAAAATAGGCCAAGTGCCATTATTGTCGAATCTGCATCCCTATAGTGTCCCTTTAAAAACATCAGACAGGTTGAGAATAATTAAAAGTAATTTCATTACTTTAATTAGATCTGTTTCAGTAGAATTGAGGGAGATGAAACCAAAAAGAAGAGGGACACGAAGAGAGTAAGTACTGAGTAATTGAGTAAAATAGGAATGCATAAGGTCCCTTAGAAGCTTAAAAGTGAAGGAGAGTAGGTATATGTGACGGCACTTAGAAAGAGTCAAGACATGGCTTTTTAAAAGACAAGTGTCAAGACATGGCTTTTTGTAAGATGGGATTTACAATGGCATGTTTGAGGGAAGTGCTAGAAGACAGAGAGATTGACAATATTTGTTATAGATGGGACAAGACTGAGGGGGAAATATTGGGTAAGATTAGAGGGAATGGGATGCAATGGGGCAGGATAAAAGACATTTAGATGTTTCCTGTGTAGAAACTGGTGAAAGAATTTTAGACGAAACAGAACTGAAGTTGGGTGGTGGAAGAGAAAAGAGGGAAAAATATAATTCCTAGTTTGGTCAAAATTTTCAGCTTTGAGATTAATGTGGGGAGTGGTTACTCTGGAGTGGAGTAGGGAGTTAAAGATGTTAAAGGCATTTGGAATCATAAAAATAGGTGTTGATGGTGTAAAATACTTACTTGGCAAGGGAGAGAATCAAGACAGTGGCACAACTACTTCCATTAGGTGGCCCATGCACTTGATGGGTATTGCTGAACAGCAGGCCTATAAAACACAACCAGGCCCCTGTAATATCGGTAGCAGTTGTAATATCGGTAGCAGTGGGAGGAAGTGCTATTGTCATGCTCTGAGTTTAAATTGTAATGTGTGTTTTGACTGTGTTCTAACTGATCTTCCTGGAACTGTCTCCAGATTTTTTCCTTGGTGGACAATTGGATTGTTTCTGTGTGTATATGCATTCAACATACTGTCAGGCTGCACTGTGCATAAAATAGATTGTGTCTGTGTGTATATACATACTTGTGGACAAGCACAAAAAAATGAATATAATGCATTACAATGTTATTGTTAGTGCATGTGTGGGTGATTGCAAGATTTCAATCCTGAACTCTGCCAACTGATAGTAGTATATGCAATTATCTATATATGCTGTATATTCGAAACAATCATTATATATCTAGCCAGCCACATGGGAAGGGTGTGCCTTTTAAAGTACCTCTTCCACCTTAACATTGTTTATACTGTGATTAACATGTTAAAATGTTAGCAGAGAAATCTTTTTATAAAATGTTTCCATGGTGTGCCTATTTAAAGACTTAACTGATGTGTTATGTGTTAGTAAGATTGGCACTGAGTAGTACAATTTTCCATATTGCACATTAGAAAGAATTACCTACCTTGAAAAAGGCAAATAACAAGCAGATGTTATCAGGCAAATAACACTGTCATTCAGAAGAAATAGCTATTGTTTTTTTAACTTTTAAAATGCCTTGATTTATTTTATGTTCATACAGTTGTAAACAAAATACCATATTTTCTCGAATCTTTACTCGCACCTTTTTTGGAAAATAAAGTTAAACATTTTTGAAAGCGGATTATATATTCGATCTCACATTATATTCGGGGGCAAATTTTTTAATGTTCTCACGAATTGCATTCTGGTGAATTCACACAGGCAAATGAAAACTGGTGAATTAATACTAGTGAATTCAAACAGACAAATTCACACAGGCAAATTCGCACAGACGAATTAAAACTGGTGAATTCACACAGGCGAATTTCATTCTGGCGAATTCACACATGCAAATTTTGTTCCTGAAAGATGGCTTAAAGGGATTCTATAGTAGGTGTGATTGTTGGATGTGGACCTGGTATCCATGGTAGCCATGGAATTGTGTAGATGGGTGCCCTGAAAAAAGTAGTTTAGATTGTTACCCATTGTTTCGTGGAGTGACCAGTTATATATTCTAGTTAGGTGTACTGCTTTGTGGTATTTCTCCATATCAGCTAGGCCTAGGCCTCCATCATCTTTTGGTCTAGTAAGGAGCGTGTATGATAGTCGTGGGGTTTTGTGTGCCCAGATGAAGGTCGTGAGTGTCCTTCGGACTGAGTTGAACCATGTCTTTGGTATTGATATGAGGAGAACCTGCAGCAAATATAGGATCCTAGGGAGAACATTCATTTTGAGAATGCTCAGCCTGCAGAACCATCCAAATTGTGGTTTATTCCATGTAGTGAGGTCTGAGTGTATGCTTTTCATAAGGTCTGGGAAGTTTCTCTCAAATAGATGGGAAGTGTCCTTGGTGATGTAAACTCCCAAGTATTTTATGTTTTGTGGGGCCCACGTAAACTAGTATTTCTGTTTTAGTGCTGTCGTCATATGTGTCGGTATGTGTATGGCGCTATATGTGTTCATTTCTTCCATTAGATGTTGTAAAGTGTTTGGTGGGTTTGAGAGGGAAAAAAACATGTCATCAGCAAATGCTGCTATTTTATGCTCCTCTTTCCCCACTTTCATTCCTGTTATGTTAGTGCTGTCCCTGATTCCCTGTAGGAAAGGCTCTAGGATGAGTACGAAAAGAAGGGGGGAGAGCGGACATCCCTGCCTGGTGCCGTTTGTGATGGGCACCCGGTCAGAGAGTTGCCCGTTGATCCTGATGTTGGCTGTGGGGTTTGAATATATTGCACTAATCCATTTCCTCCAATTTGGTCCAAATCCGAAATGTTACAACGTACATGACATCAGTGTCCAGTCTACCCTGTCAAACGCTTTTTCGGCGTCTATAGACAGGAGTAGGCTGGGTTCCTTTGTTCGTGTGGCCTGGTGTATTAGATTGATAATCTTGGTGGTGTTGTTTTTTGCCTCCCTGCCCGGGATGAAGCCAGACTGGTCGGCATGAATCAGCCCGGGCAGCAGAGGGCGAAGCCTTTTGGCCAGGATTTTCGCGAAGAGTTTGAGATCAGTGTTTATTAGTGAGATTGGTCTATAACTACCGCATTGGGTTAGGTCTTTACCTGGTTTTGGTAGTAGGGTAATTGTTGCGTTTAGTGCCTGAGGGGGGAGGGAGTCACCTTGAAGCAGTGAGTTGAAGGATTTGATGAAGTGAGGAATAAGAGTATCGGCAAAGGTCTTATAGTATTTGGTAGTGAACCCGTCTGGGCCTGGGCTTTTCCCTATTGGAAGATGCTTGATTGCGTTTCTGCATTCCCCTTCTGTGATGGGGCGTTTTAGGGTTTCGCTTAAGTTGTTTGGTAGTGTGGTGTGAATTCTTTTCGTGAGGAAGGTTTGTATGTCTTGAGCCAAGGGAGGTGTTTGTCGTAGGTTGTATAAGGAGTGGTAATAGTCCTGGAATGCTTTCGAGATAGTAGTCATAGAGTGCGAGACGGTCCCCTTGTTGTCGCGTATGGCTGCTATGAAAGTGTGTTCCCTCTGTTTTTTTTAACGCATTGGTCAGTAGTCGCCCACTTTTCCCTCCCTGTGCGTAGTGTATGCTCTGAGTTTTCGCTAGTGCGTATTTGGTTTGAACGTTGAGAATGGTGTTGAGCTCTGTTCTTTTCTCTAGTAGGCTTTTATAGATTTGTATGGTGCTAGTGTGTTTGTGCCTTTCTTCCAGTTCCCTAATTTCTTTGGTTTTCTATGTAAGTTTAAGTTGTTTACTTTTGTCGGTAACGCTAAAAGTTGTTGGTTTCCCTGCTGTCCTGTCATCTGGAGGTGGATGACATCTCTAGTTGTGTCGTAGCATGTCACATTTTGCATTTACATATATGTTGACATTGAAATACATATACATACGACCTGAGGTCTGGGTTTTGATTGTATGTTTCTTTACACAGGGATGTTCGGATTAGGTTCTGGTTAGGGCTGTGGTGATATTGAGTGTTCAGTTTTGTATAGATAGACCATTAAGTATGGTCGGTCTAGTATTGTCCAGGTTTGAGACAGTCCTGCGGGCAAGGAAGTCCTTGGCTGTTGTGGGTGTCAATCCGTTTTCTAAGGTGTTGCTTCGTTTCTTGTCCTCCCGATGTTGGTGTCCAATTGGGGTCGTTCTTTGTCTTTTCGCTGGGGACCTCCATCTCGTCCTTTGCTGCGCTGATGTATATGTCAGGGCTGGGTCCGGGGCGTTCCAGTCCATGATGGGTGATTCCGGTAAGTTAAGTGCTTTGGTGAATGGAGCTATATCCTGGTGTGTTACAATTGAGTACGTGGTTCCGCGGGTGTTGACAATGAGGGCGAATGGGAACCCCCATCTGTATCTCAGGTTACGTGCTAGCAGTTGTTCAGTAATGGGTCTTAAGGTCCTCCTTGCCTGTAGGGTGTGCCAGGAGAGGTCCTGGTAGATTTGAATTTCATGTCCCTGGAATAACAAAGCGGCTGAAGTTGCCCTAAGTTGTCTCAGAATTTCTTCTTTAAGTGCATAGTAGTGTATGCGGCATATATGTCAGACCTTCCGGCATTCGCTAACCGTGGACTTCCGGGTTCTCGGAGCGCGGCCACTCCCCCTCCTATGACGTGGTCGTTCCCAGGGTTCATAGAGAGTCCGCGCCAACACCACAGTGCTTGATCAACTCGAAAGCTCCCGCGAACTTCAAACTGGATATTTACTTCTACTGTGTATCGGACCCGGACTGTTTAATCATTTACCCTCCTTCTCCTCTCCTACGACCTCGGACTGTTTCTGGACATTCTCTTGCCTGTTGCAACCTCGATCCTCTGTGGAACCTCCATCACCAATTTGGATTATCTCTCCTTCATAAGTTAAGTAAACCAGATTGGCTCAAGTTAATATAAAACCATCTCTAATCTAAGTGGTTTGCATTCTGCTCCACTTATTAATTATCTGCATCCTAATTTGGAACTTCTCGCTGGTTGTGTTAAAGTTACCTTATCCTAAAACAACTTCAAACACCGCTGCTGGTTATAACCTGCCAGGAATTAAAGAGACAGTTCAAAATTGATTATCTTTTTTATTTTAAAGTAATAAACGTTATCAAATTCAGAAATCTGCAGTTGTTTCCATCTTATCAACAATTGAGCGTTACAGATTGATCAAGCCTAATTAATGGATACAGCAGATCTCACTTCTGAAATCACCAGATTAAACCAAAGGGTGGATACTCTCACTCAAGGCATGCAAGATCTACAGATCACCAATGAAAGAATCCTTACTTATGTAAGGGACTTGCAAACCCATACTCCTCACACAGTTACACACTCGGCTAGTGACCCTGCTGTCTCCAACCCCGAAAAATTCTCTGGAGACAGGTCCCAATACCGAGAGTTCATCAATTCTTGCAAGTTGTTGATTGCATTAAAACCCCGATCATATCCCACAGAAAGATCTAAAGTCTGTTCTGTTATTTCATTTTTGAGAGGTGAACCCATGGCCTGGGCCCATTCCTTTCTTGAGAATGATGATCCCATATTGGATTCTCTGGATGAATTCTTTGAAGCCATGTCTCTCCTTTACGAAGACCCAAACAAACAAGCGACTGCAGATTTAACCATCAGAACACTGCAGCAAAGAAACCGGCCTGTTGAAGATTACATTGCTGAATTTAAACGATGGGCACCTGAAACTCAGTGGAATGACATAACTCTACGTAACCAGTTCCGTATTGGGTTATCTGAAGCTGTCAAAGATGAGCTCTCCAGAACTGAACTACCTACTACACTAAATACACTTATTCAACTGTCAATCAGTATCGACAGAAGACTTAGGGAAAGAAAAGCTGAGAAATCACTCACTAGCTCTCTATGGAAAAAACCCTTCACCTCTTCAAAGGTACCGGAGAAACCTATAACTCCCGCTGAACCTATGGAAATAGGGGTTGTGAGAAGTCCTCTTACTCCAGAAGAGAGAACCAGAAGAAGACAACTGAACCTCTGCATGTACTGTGCTTCGCAAGAACATGTGGTCCCAGACTGTCCCCTATTGAAACGTCCAAGAGGCGGTAAGCATGGTTCTACCACGGCTATAATGAGTGTACTTCCTTCTAAACCAACCTCTCATTTCTCCTCTGTCTCTCTCATATTACAGTGGGACAAAGAAAGAATTACTACTAAGGCCCTTATTGATTCCGGTGCTAATGGGGTGTTCCTGGACTCATCCTTTGTTACAAAAAATAAAATTCCTTGTGTTCAAAAACGTAATTCCGTCTCTGTCAGAGTTATTGATGGCTCCTTAATCTCCTCGGGGCCCATTCGCCTTGAAACTGTCCCTTTAAGGATTACTACTAATTATGTCCATTCTGAATTTCTTGTTTTTGATGTCATAAATTCTCCTCTTTATCCTATAATATTGGGGATAGACTGGTTACGGACTCACAACCCACTTATTACCTGGGCTCCTTTCTCTCTCACGTTTAACTCTGCATATTGCCAGAAAACATGTCTACAACACATCCCCATTTTGCATGTTACTAGGGAATCCACTATACCTTCCAGCTATTCGGAGTTTGCTGATGTGTTCAGTAAAAAGGAAGCAGAGACACTTCCTCCTCATCGACCATATGATTGTCCGATTGACCTTGTTCCTGGTGCTCCTATCCCTTTTGGACATATTTATCCCCTCTCTGAATCAGAGCTAAAAACCCTCAAGGAATACCTAGATGAAAACCTCCGGAAGGGGTTCATTAGACCTTCCTGTTCACCAGCCGCTTCCAGCATGTTTTTTGTGAGAAACAAGGACCAGACTATACGCCCCATCATCGATTACAGGTCTTTAAATAAAATAACTATTAAGAATCGTTACCCTCTTCCCCTGATCAATGAGTTGATTGAAAGATTAAGAACAGCTACCATCTACACTAAACTTGACCTTCGTGGAGCATATAACCTTGTTAGAATCAAGGCCAATGATGAATGGAAAACGGCGTTCAGAACCCGATATGGTCTTTACGAATATCTTGTCATGCCCTTCGGGCTATGTAACGCCCCTGCAACCTTTCAGCATTTCATTAACGATATCTTCCGAGATCTCCTAGACGTTTGTGTCATCATTTACTTAGATGATATTCTCATCTACTCCAACAACCTTGAAGAACACAGAAAACACGTGAGATGGGTATTATCCAGATTAAGAACACACAAATTATACGCAAAACCAGAAAAATGTATATTTGAAGTCAATGAAATCACTTTTTTGGGATATGTTATCTCCCCTCATTCAATAAGTATGGATACCTCCAAAATAGATTGCATTGTCAACTGGTCTACTCCTACTAATACTAAAGACTTACAACGTTTTTTGGGATTTGCCAACTTCTATAGGAAGTTCATTAAAAATTACTCTAAGGTTGCTCATCCCCTCAACCTGCTCAATAGCAGTAAACGATCCTTTGCTTGGAACGAAGAGGCTCAAGCAGCCTTTGATGAATTAAAACGGAGATTCACAAGTGCTCCCATTCTTCAACTACCTAATCCTGCTTTTCTCTACGTCATGGAAACGGATGCTTCTGATACAGCTATCGGGGCTGTACTCTCTCAACACCAAACGCCTCAAGATCCTCTCCATCCAGTAGCTTTTTTTTCACGATCTTTGTCTCCTGCTGAACGCAATTATCCTGTAGGAGAAAAAGAATTATTAAGTATTAAAGCTGCATTCGAAAACTGGCGTCACATACTTGAAGACACACGCACTCCTGTAATTGTTTATACCGACCACAGGAACCTTGAATATCTTCATTCCAACAAAACACTCTCTGCCAGACAAGTACGCTGGAATCTTTTCTTTTCCCGTTTTAATTTTCAAATCATCTACAGACCGGGATCCAGAAATAAAAAGGCAGATGCCCTGTCCAGAATTCACCAAGATCTTCCTGTAAACGAAACTCAACCTCCTAAAATCATAGGTATTATTTCGTCATTAACTGATGAGATTAAACATCTTAAAGAAGAAGATCTTGAACTTCCCAAACAAAACAATCTATCAAAAAAGGACGGGTTGTACTACTTCAAAGACAGGTTATACATTCCTCCCTTGCTTAGGAATAAAATACTCTCCTTGATTCATGATTCCCCTCTGGCTGGTCATCCTGGTACAAGAAAAACACTGGAGCTGTCTAAAAGATATTACTGGTGGCCTCGCCAGGACAGAACCATAGAATCTTATGTCAAAAACTGCCCAACCTGTCTGAGATCAAAATCTGACCATCATCCACCATTCGGTCAATTACTGAGCCTACCTGTTCCAGAAAGACCTTGGCAGTCCATCTCAATGGATTTCTTGGTAGAACTCCCTCCTTCGCAACATCATACCACCATTCTGGTGGTGGTAGACCGTTTCACCAAGATGTCCCATTTTATTCCTTTAAAGAAATTACCCTCTTCATCTGAACTTGCAAAAGTATTCATCAACAACATCGTGAAACTCCATGGTCTTCCTGAAGAAATCATATCAGACAGAGGAACACAGTTCACCTCCAAATTCTGGAATGAGATGTGTTCCTCCCTCAACATTCAACGTAAATTATCTTCAGCCTATCATCCTCAAACCAACGGACAAACAGAGAGAGTTAACCAATGTCTTGAACAATACTTGCGGTGTTATTGCTCTCATTTACAAGATGATTGGATCACGTGGTTACCAATGGCAGAGTTCTCATACAACAACTCGGTACACGCTAGTAGCAAAATGACTCCATTCTTCTCAAATTTTGGATTCCATCCTTCTTCATTTCCCGATCAAGGACTTCCTTCTTCTAATCCATACGTCTCCAACCATAACTCGTTCATGTCTGCCCTCTTCCTCAAGTTACGTGATAACCTTAAAAATGCATCATCTGCTCAGAAAAAGTTCTTCGATACTGGTAGACGACCTTCCCCTACTTACAAGGTTGGTGATCTCGTATGGCTCTCTTCAAAAAACATTGTTACCAACCGTCCCTCAAAGAAACTAAGTTCACTCTTCCTTGGCCCTTTTCGTATATTGTCACTCATCAACGAAAACGTGGTTAGATTGAAACTTCCACCTACCATGAAACTGCATCCAGTCTTCCATGTGTCGTTGCTTAAACCACACCACTCCGACCCTTTCATGAGGGATGTTCATACCACTCCTGATCCCATTCTGGTACAAGGTGAAGAAGAATACGAGGTTCAGAGGATTCTCGACTCACGAATCCATCGTGGTTCCTTACAATATCTTGTCCGGTGGAAGGGCTACGGTGTTGACGAAGACTCATGGGTGTCGTCCTCCGCGGTGCATGCTCGTCGACTTATCAACGCGTACCATGCTCGCTACCCATCCAGACCTCGTTGACAGCATCCGGTGGCTGCTTCTTATGAGGGGGGTTCTGTCAGACCTTCCGGCATTCGCTAACCGTGGACTTCCGGGTTCTCGGAGCGCGGCCACTCCCCCTCCTATGACGTGGTCGTTCCCAGGGTTCATAGAGAGTCCGCGCCAACACCACAGTGCTTGATCAACTCGAAAGCTCCCGCGAACTTCAAACTGGATATTTACTTCTACTGTGTATCGGACCCGGACTGTTTAATCATTTACCCTCCTTCTCCTCTCCTACGACCTCGGACTGTTTCTGGACATTCTCTTGCCTGTTGCAACCTCGATCCTCTGTGGAACCTCCATCACCAATTTGGATTATCTCTCCTTCATAAGTTAAGTAAACCAGATTGGCTCAAGTTAATATAAAACCATCTCTAATCTAAGTGGTTTGCATTCTGCTCCACTTATTAATTATCTGCATCCTAATTTGGAACTTCTCGCTGGTTGTGTTAAAGTTACCTTATCCTAAAACAACTTCAAACACCGCTGCTGGTTATAACCTGCCAGGAATTAAAGAGACAGTTCAAAATTGATTATCTTTTTTATTTTAAAGTAATAAACGTTATCAAATTCAGAAATCTGCAGTTGTTTCCATCTTATCAACAATTGAGCGTTACAATATAATATCTCTTGGGGCTTTCCCTGTCGTGGATTTGGGTCTCAGGGAGCGGTGGGCTCTATCTAGGACCACAGGGGTGTCAGTTTTGCGGTTTAGTATGAGATTGAATAGTGTGGCCAGTGTGGTATATAGATTTCCCCCCTCCTCCTCAGGTATTCCCCTGATCCACAGGTTGTTTCTTCTACCTCTATTATCTAGGTCATCGAGGGAGCATTGACAAGTTGTTTGTGGACAAATATGGTATTAGAACGCTGTTTGGGGACAAATATTGCACTCATAAGTTGTTTGAGAACCAAAATGGCACAACCAAGCTGTTTGCGGACAAATATGGCATCAGTAAGTTGCTTTTGACTCTGCCCCTGCAGACTGATCATGACCTGTGGTAATTTTATTTTTGGAAAAGGTGCCAACCCTAATAGCTTACTTGCTATTGCTGACTATGTTTCCAATTAGGATTGGCACGCCTTTTGGGAATTATTGTCCACAGTAACTTGAGTGCCAGGGTTAACCATAACTGGTGTTTTGAAAATTACTTAAAGGGACTGTATCACCTAAACATTGTTTATCTTGTTTTACTGTGCATGTAGAGAATACCACATACCTGTTTATAACTGGCAATTCTGCTAAAAACGTGTATAGATCATTTTCAATGTTTGTTTATTCTCTACATTCACAGTATAAGCAATGTTAGAGTCCCTTTTATTTTATTGATGTGATGCCTGTTGATTTATACCACTGCTATGTCTGTTGAGTTTAACTGCTGCTATGTCAGTTGATTTTTATTGATGCTACTTCGGTTTATTTTCACAAATGCACAAAATGCTTTGTTGGTTTATTTTTACTGATGCTATGTCTGGTAATTTTTACTGATGCAATGTCTTTGGGATTGCATCTAGGGCTCTGTGGCTCTCTGAAAAGGAAGTGGGGCACTCTCTAAAGAAAGGGATTTAATGCCTATATATGTATTTGGCAAATATCCTAAAGTGAAAATGTTTGTGACTTTTCTTTTAGATCCCAGAAGCAACCAGCACCAAATTAAGACAAAGCTTGACAAATCCCATGAGCCAGGCAGCCATGGTTCCTAAATAATTAGAGCTGGCTTCTATTTTATTTATATACTCTATAAAACTGGTATTTCTCTGGCTCCAAAATAACCAGGCTAGCTCAGGAATTGGTTGACCTGGCTCCTATACTCTTCATATATTTGTCCATCCCTGATCAGAGCTTGCCAAATCCCAAGAGCTAGGGAGTCATGGCTCTTACATTATCTGCTGTTGGATCCTAAATGTTTTAATGATTTTACATACAACTCTATGACAGTAACACTTCACTGGTTACTAAAAAAAAATACTAGACGGGCTCCTGATTTGGTCTGTTTAGGTTATAAATGCTACTGAACTTACGTACATGGAAAATAGCAATTTCAGATTGCTCAATACTAAGAGCATAGGTGGATTGTATCCCCACCAAGTATGCAAGGATCAAGAGACAGGTAGCACTAGTAAGGTCCAAGATTAAAAAAAAAAAAAAAAAAGTACTCTATTAATAAAAACAATAAAAGTGTAAAATAAAATAAAAATATAAAAGCAATGTTCAATAGTACACCAACGCATTTCACCATAAAGTGGATCACATAACTGCTTAAATAGGTATAGCTAAATTTGAAATTATCAGTCATGTGATGTCATAGTCACATGATCATCTGATAATTAGGATAAGGGAACTTCAAAATGAAAAAAAATAGTTATAATATATTGGGAAATGGAGACTACTTAAACTGCATATATAACAGCTTATGAGTGCAATCTTTGTAGCAATACAACTTTCCTGTGTCAGCTTTATATATAAATAAAAGGAAGGTGCAGAAAAAAAAGCAACATTAAAGGACATTATAATAAACTTTATTAGTCAAAATGTAAGAATTGAAGAAATGCGCCACGGTCCATGTCTCGTGGTCAGCAAGGCCCAGCGCTGCAACGTGTAGGACTAAAGTACCAATATGGGGCTGTGGTAGTGTAGATGGAGGATGAAAAATCCACAAATGAGGCTTTTTTTTATTAGTCCTCCATGGAGCCGTGTCATATTTTTTTTTATGGCCTGGCTTCTCTTTGTATATTCTTGTTCAGTTTATATACAAGTGTCAGCGCTTAGTAGATAAAACCCTTAAAAGCAAATTCAGGGGTACTTTCAATATTCAAATAGAATGAAAACATATATGATATATGATAACACACAATGTGAGTTCTGTTGTATTGTGTACTGAGGCAATCTGCCAAAACTCGCAGTTCACATTCAGTGTAACATAATATTCCTTATTTGCAATAGATGAAGGTGTTTCTGAATATCTTAAAGGATACAAAAAAAATCCAATATAGTGTAACACTGTATTTATTGCAAAACTCCCTTCACTAAAAGGAACTCTTACCTTAAAATATTGTGGTACCTGTCTCTAAGAAACCACAAAGCAGGCATGTGTGTTTAACAGCTGGCGCAATGTTACCGCTCCGTTCTGCTGATGTACCGATCGGGTTAATATTCTACAGCCGAAGAACAATGCTCCCCATCTGGAAGAACGCCAAAGTGTAGCAACACTAAGTGCCTGGAAGTTATGCCGGTCATGTATCAACCATTACATTTAGTCATGCCTAGGGAAGCACAAAACCAAAATTCACTACTGTGTTACACCTACATTTCAGACTATCCACCACCTAACCTTGGACATACACACCTAATATGAATATGAATAAGAACATAGAATTTGTAATATACAACATTGACAAACCGCTAGAAGATTTTGAGAAAAGCTAATCTGTGTCCTTCTAGAACATGAATTTGTTAATCATGATTACAGTAGGTCCAGCATAGCGTTCTTCAAAACTTCATTGAGGTCCTATAAGTGAAGATCGAAGTGTATGCATACTATTGCACACGTTTCAAGAAAATAACGACTCCATCAATCACCCGACCTGTGTTAAAAAAGAATGACTAGTCATGACAACAGGTGTGAATAAATGGTTTTCCTCATGTATGAAGTTTTACAGTTTTAAATAATTGTGTGATAGTTTGTTCATCACATTTTTCCCCCTTCTAGATCTTTCTTGGTGTGCATCATTCTCCCCACCTCCTTCGCAAGGCACTTGGTGTGACTTATTTAATTCCTGAAAAAAACCCATAAACATTAAACTACCTGTAAGGTAAAAGACACTCACATCACTTTGCTTGATAGATAGTTTGATTCGTGTTTTTGAATGAATAAAATTACTAGTGGCTTCTGAACAATATATTCAAGGCTGAGAGTATTTCATTGTTCCCCATCTAGAGTGAACTCACTGTTAATGCTACAAATAAAACATGTTAGTGGTAAAGCTGGGCACCATTTTTATTTATTTTTTTTGTATTTCATTTAAAAAAAAAAATCATTACTCAAAGAAATTGAGTCAAATTGTACCTTAAGTGTCACTTTAGATAATTTTAAAAAAATGATTTAGACAGATTGTTGATGTTCTATTACAGGACCATTCTGGGTGCCATAACTACTAAATTGCAATGAAGGTGTTATGGTGCAACACCTATTATATATAGAACCTATTTTGGGAGATTTACATGAACTAATGTAATTATCTTATCTGATATCTGGAAATGAATTTCGTACAAAAGGTGTGAACAAAAACTAGAACTGTTGCAATTCTAAAAAAGTCCTGTATAATGTAAAGGACAAAGGAAGAACATTAAATATTTATAAGATTCCCGCAAGTTTTGTGGGCAACTTAGAAGAAAAGAAAAAAAGGTGGAAGCTACAGGAAAGACACTCAAAAGATGGGGTTAACCCACAGTGGACTACCAAGGTAGTAACAGGAAAGAGGAGACAAGCTATGAGTGCCCTTAGTGGATCAAAATATCATTAAAATTTAACTTTTAATAGTACGAAAAATATAAAACAATTGGAGGAAAAAATAAAAAATGTTGAAAATAACTTTTAGTGAATTTACAGTAAGTGTAAACGTATGTACAGCAAAACAAAAGAAAAGAACCAAAAAATAAGTGCTAATCAAAATCTGTAAGCTAGATAGTGAATACACGTATACCTATATTATAATGGTATATTTGTGCACATAGTATCGCGGCACATCTGCCCCAAATTGCAATGTGGGTGACATTCGATACTTCAAGTAGTGTGCAATTCAGAGAACACTGAATTGGGGTCTAATGGGCAGCTGCTGCCGAGTTTCTGAGCATGAATCAGCCCTGTGACCTATGTAAAGAGAGACCTTCAATCGCTGATAAAATGTCCAGCGTATTTGACAGGTCTGTTAAACGATCACAGTCAAGATGAGGATTAATCTTTCTAGTGATAAATCATAATTAAATGAAGTGCTGTACAGATATACACAGAAGATATGGTAGCTGTATGCAACTGATAGTCCAATAGCAATCAGTTTTGTGGGCAACTGTTTTATTCCTAGCATGCCATTTTTTTATATGCAACATATTATAGACACATTGTTTGCTGCCAATGACAATTTTGGAAACACACTAGGTTGTGTTCTCTTAGCAGAGTAAGGGTTTGTTGGTGCAGAGTAGGGATAGGGTCCATAGAGGGAAATGGGCTGTAGTTGCTACAGGAGGGATAGGTGCTATAGTGGGTGCAATGGGCAACATGGGGGATAGTGGCTTTAATGGGTGCAGCAGGGGAAGAAGCTGTAGTATATGCAGAGGGATTACAGTATGCGCAGGTAATAACAGAGTCTGTAGTGGATAGATGGAGACTAGAGGCTGTAGTTGGTGTAGGGGGGGGGGCTGTCATGTGGGAGGGATAGAGGCTGTGATGGGGGACTGCGGCTGTGGGGTATAAGAACAGTTTAATTCCCCTTCCCTGAGGCTTACTGAGTCCAGGGAGGGAGGGAGGAAACCTTTTACCTGCTGGGGTCATGTAGTAGAAATTGCTTGTCTGACCCGGAGGGTGCTCTTTCCTGGCCAGAGCTGGGATCACAATGTTACTGTGATAAGGCGTGACTGCGCTCTGATACAGTAGAAGGAGGGAGACCAAGTTCACATCTCACCCTTGTCACCCTGGGAGCCTGGCCACTGGTGAGCTTTGTACTCCCCATTTGCCATAGAAGTTCAGGGCAGACATGCAAGTTGCAAGATATAATTTAGAGGGGGGGCATTGCCCCGCTCGCCCCACTGAAGCAACGCTTATGCCATTAAAGAGTCTAATCCAAAGTGCTCACTAGACTTACTTTGAAATTCACTAAAATGTAGAGGGACCAATCAAATTTAGCCAATGGCTGGAATGAAAAATAAAGTGAATGGTGCTGCTTTCCATAGGAATATTTTTAAATATTTACTTTTAAGCTATTTACATTGTGTTTTCCCTGTAAACCATATGGCTTGTTTTTCAAA